>NC_058085.1:62790314-63117202 GCF_014858855.1 Bufo gargarizans | reverse complement strand
CTATTCTAAACTCTAAAAGAAGGGAGGGTAGGTAACACGGAAATGAGAACGGCAGCACTTGCGGACGATGTCCTGCTGATGATCTCCGACCCCAAAAATTCACTTAATTTTATTGGCTGAGATCCAGGATATTGGTACTTTATCAGGATATACCATTAACCTGGACAAAATGGAGGCACTACTAGTGAGCGGACCTGGAAGGCCGATATGGACAAGGGCCATCCCATTTTCATGGAACGATATCCCCAGAAAACCATCACAATTGTATAACTGTAACATAGGACCCTATCTCTCTTCTCTGGAGTCTACCCTGGCGACCTGGAAACATTTCACACTCATATGTGGGGAGGACAAACCTTCTTAAAATGTCAGTTTCCCAGGCTATTGTATATCCTCCAAATGCTGCCCATCTGCCTTAGGCCTAAAGACGAAAAAAGGATAAACTATCTATATAGGATGTTTGTCTGGAATGGGAGGTGCCCTAGAATAGCTTGGCACATACTACAACAACCAAAATTAAATGGGGGCCTAAACTTTCCTAATATTAGATTATACAATATTGCGGCTCTGAGTGGTACGAGACTGGCTACACTCTGGTTACGCTGGACCAAGCCTTTATTCCACATATAGCACTACCGAACCTACTGCATATCTCATTCGGAAATCTCCCCCAAATGGTAAAAACAAATCCTCTTCCTCATGACAACATGGCGGGCATGGTGCAGGGCAAGAGTTCTGTGTAAATTACATGCATCATTTTCGGTGCATCTGACACTAGTAAGGAACCCCTCATTTCAGAACGGATCTTCCCACTCAACGTTCAAACGCTGGCAATCGCAAGGCATCACCAACATTGACAAACTTATAAGCACGCAAACACGAATGGTTAAACCACTCCAGGACTTGCAGAAGGAATACCCACACATAGTTTTTTCCCTTTTTCCCATACTTACAAGCAAAAAGCTATATCAATGAAGTGATTTCCGCCTTGACGGAACATGAGTGGAGTCCATACTTTAAAAAATGGTTCTTGAATCCCAATGAGGGGAAGAAACAAATTTCAACAAATTACAAATTCCTCCATGTACTAATTGACTATTCCACATCCACAGTTCCCATGACTAGATGGCAGACAGAGGTACCACAAGCCACCCCATCAGTGATACTCCGGGCACTGGAATTCTCATACAAACATTTACCTGTAGCAAGATACACAGAGATGATCCTACAAATCTGTCATAGATCATATCTGACTCCGAGAAGGGGGTTTAGAATGGGTATATATGACACCACCAATTGCTTTAAATGCGGGACTTTGGATGCTGGACTTTACCATTGTCTATGGGACTGTCCAATGATAAGAAAGTTCTGGGACAGAGTCATCACCTTCACTAACGCACACTTGACCAATTTTACCTCACGCGACCCACTTTGGGCGCTGTTCGGTTATTTGGATAAGGACAAATACAACTGCACCCCGGGATGTAGGAAACTGCTACACTTTGTGGCAGCGGCGGGCACCAAGGCAATTTTGCAAGTCTGGCTACAGCCCACAATTCCCCCTTTTAAATTATTCTTGGAGAAACTATCTTATATCATGCGCATGGACTGGGTGGAGGCGTCACACCAAAAAGACAAAAAAGTAGAACATTTCTTTCAGGTGTGGGAAAGCTTTATTAATATACTGCCGTTACATATCCGTAAGGCCATACACGAATGCTTTTCGGGGACCACATGGTTTCTGCAACAGATGACAGCTGGAGAAGAACCGGTTCTACGATCCTGAATTGGGGGGGGGGGAATCATTGAGCCCAAACACTCTCGAGCATCTCCGTTTTTGTTCTAGTCTTTTCTTTATTTGTCTGTCGTTCTCTAATTCACTACTACAAGGTACAATAGGAATGAGACAATATCAGGGCATCTACCCCGGGAGCCCACTAGGGATCATATCAGTCTATAATATTAAGGCTCTCTCGGGGATGGCTGCTATTGTATCCCACGGAGGCGGCCGGCTAATACTGACAGCTTAGTTGGGTTTTTGTCAGCCTCTGTATGTTCATGGACACTACAACTGGTAAATTACTTTGCACTTGTAAGAATGGATACCAATGGGAGCAGTGCGACACTGCCTTTGTTTGTATGTTTATTCTTTAAATATTTGAAAACTTAAAGGGACTCTGTCACCAGTTTCTAACCCCCCCTTTTATAACTATGGTTCTCTCCATGGTCCCCTTCTCATTACAAAGCTGTTGTTATAAGTTAAATCCGCCGTGTAGTTTTCATAAAAATCGCTTTTATCTAACCTGTCAATCTTCAGGATAAGGTGCCCAGGGCGTTTCTGATGGTCTGAATCTGCCGCTCTTCGCCGCCGCCGTTGGTGCCCAGCTCCTCCCATGATCCTTTCAGCGCCACCTCGATGTAATGCAATCCGCCTCCGGCTCTCCTCAGTGCCCCCTCCTCCTTTTCAAAGATCTCGCGCGTGCGCACAGGCCTGTGCCTGATGCGCCCGTGCGGACGTTTAGATTCTGCCTCGTGGAGCGAAGTGCGCATTCGCATGTTCGCGCGCGTTCGCGCATGTTCGCGCGCGTTCGCGCTTGTTCGCGCGCATGCGCACTTCGCTCAACGAGGCAGAATCTAAACGTCCGCACGGGCGCATCAGGCACAGGCCTGTGCGCACGCGCGAGATCTTTGCAAAGGAGGAGGGGGCACTGAGGAGAGCCGGAGGCGGATTGCATTACATCGAGGTGGCGCTGAAAGGATCATGGGAGGAGCTGGGCACCAACGGCGGCGGCGAAGAGCGGCAGATTCAGACCATCAGAAACGCCCTGGGCACCTTATCCTGAAGATTGACAGGTTAGATAAAAGCGATTTTTATGAAAACTACACGGCGGATTTAACTTATAACAACAGCTTTGTAATGAGAAGGGGACCATGGAGAGAACCATAGTTATAAAAGGGGGGGGTTAGAAACTGGTGACAGAGTCCCTTTAATAAAAACAGTATATAAAAAAAAAAAAAAAAAAAAGGGAGGGGGAGAGCCTAGAGCTTTTAGGAGCCAATGCAGAACTCAGATTAGGTCAGATTCAGCAGGACAGCCAGATAGATGAAGGACTTGCACACAGTCTGTGTAGGCAAATGCTAGAACATTTATAATGAAGAATAGATATACAAAGTTGCTCAATTTTGCATTTCGGGAGCAAACGAACTATAAAAGTGTTTCCTTTCAGAGTTGTCCATAACCTTAAAGTGAATGGGACTAAGCTGCAACTCCACAAGCAGCCCATGGACAGGAGTGGCGCTGTTTCTGGATGAACACTGCTATGGCTTTTTTCATCTTGTGCAACATAACTTACAAATGACATGTTTTTGCGTTTTAGACTATGACGACCCACGTGCCCTTCTGGTTCTGGCAGAAGAGGAGCTTGTGGCCATTGATCTTCAGACACCTGGCTGGCCAGTAATCCAGTGCCCTTACCTGGTCTCCTTACACTGCTCAGCAATCACCTGTTCTTATCATATCTCTTCTATTCCTCTGAAGCTGTGGGAAAGAATTATCATTGCAGGCAAAAAGCAGAACACCCACTACTCCAGCATGGTAAGGAAAGCTTGGTATGGATTGGGCCAGAATGCTCATAGTAAACTTAAATTGGCAATAGATGCCATGCGATTTTATGTACTAGCCAAATGATGCTGTTCTGTACGGAAATGATGTATATTTTCTGAACAGTGAACCCTAGAGGCCATTTCTGTTATTTAGGCCCCATTCACGAGACCGTATTTTTGGTCTGCATCCGATCTGCATTTTTCGCGGATTGGATGTGGACCCATTCAGGTCTGAACCCAGCCTTACTGTGACAATCATCTGCAGCAGACATGCTCAACCTGCGGTCCTCCAGCTGTTGCAAAACTACAACTCTTAGCATGCCCGAACAGCCTACAGCTAGGCATTGTGGGAGTTGTAGTTTTACAACAGCTGGAGGGCCGGAGGTTCAGCATGCCTGATCCACAGTATATACAAGCTTCTTCCATGATTTTTGCTGTTTAGTGGACCTCTAGTGGGCGTTATGGGCTGTCTGCGTTCTTACATACAGGCTCTCTCTAGTGGCGGTTATGGGCTGTTTCTGTTCTTACATACAGGCTCCCTCTAGTGACGGTTATGGGCTGTCTCCGTTCTTACATACAGGCTCCCTCTAGTGACGGTCGTGGGCTGTCTCCGTTCTTACATACAGGCTCCCTCTAGTGACGGTCGTGGGCTGTCTGCGTTCTTACATACAGGCTCCCTCTAGAGACGGTTATGGGCTGTCTCCGTTCTTACATACAGGCTCCCTCTAGTGACGGTCGTGGGCTGTCTCCGTTCTTACATACAGGCTCCCTCTAGTGACGGTCGTGGGCTGTCTCCGTTCTTACATACAGGCTCCCTCTAGTGACGGTCGTGGGCTGTCTGCGTTCTTACATACAGGCTCCCTCTAGTGACGGTTATGGGCTGTCTCCGTTCTTACATACAGGCTCCCTCTAGTGACGGTCGTGGGCTGTCTCCGTTCTTACTTACAGGCTCCCTCTAGTGACGGTCGTGGGCTGTCTGCGTTCTTACATACAGGCTCCCTCTAGAGACGGTTATGGGCTGTCTCCGTTCTTACATACAGGCTCCCTCTAGTGACTGTCGTGGGCTGTCTCTGTTCTTACATACAGGCTCCCTCTAGTGACGGTCGTGGGCTGTCTCCGTTCTTACATACAGGCTCCCTCTAGTGACGGTCGTGGGCTGTCTGCGTTCTTACATACAGGCTCCCTCTAGTGACGGTTATGGGCTGTCTCCGTTCTTACATACAGGCTCCCTCTAGTGACGGTCGTGGGCTGTCTCTGTTCTTACATACAGGCTCCCTCTAGTGACGGTTATGGGCTGTCTGCGTTCTTACATACAGGCTCCCTCTAGTGACGGTTATGGGCTGTCTCCGTTCTTACATACAGGCTCCCTCTAGTGACGGTCGTGGGCTGTCTGCGTTCTTACATACAGGCTCCCTCTAGTGACGGTTATGGGCTGTCTGCGTTCTTACATACAGGCTCCCTGTAGTGACTGTTATGGGCTGTCTGCGTTCTTACATACAGTCTTCCTCTAGTGACGGTTATGGGCTGTCTGCGTTCTTACATACAGGCTCCCTCTAGTGGCGGTTATGGGCTGTCTCCGTTCTTGCATACAGGCTCCCTCTAGTGACGGTTATGGGCTGTCTGCGTTCTTACATACAGGCTCCCTCTAGTGGCGGTTATGGGCTGTCTCTGTTCTTACATACAGGCTCCCTCTAGTGACGGTTATGGGCTGTCTGCGTTCTTACATACAGGCTCCCTCTAGTGACGGTCGTGGGCTGTCTGCGTTCATACATGCAGGCTCCCTCTAGTGACGGTTATGGGCTGTCTGTGTTCTTACATACAGGCTCCCTCTAGTGACGGTTATGGGCTGTCTGCGTTCTTACATAGTCTTCCTCTAGTGACGGTTATGGGCTGTCTGCGTTCTTACATACAGGCTCCCTCTAGTGGCAGTTATGGGCTGTCTGCGTTTTTACATACAGGCTACAGACTTTTATTAACCTCTCTTGTACTAAATGTTTTATCTTTTCTTATTACAGCCATGGCCAGTTGATGGTGGCGTAAACTTGGCTGAAGCCCCAAGGCAAAGGGATTTACTGTTAACAGGGTGAGTGTGTGTTTTTCCCTTTTATCCCATTATATTGTGTCTTTTTATCTAGCTTCAAAATATTCCTCTGCCCTGTGTGCAGAATGCATCGACCAGCACATGTCGCAGTTCCCTGGAACATACAATCTGGTTTCCCTCACACACGCTGGCTCCACTGTTTTGCAGGAATATGGGAAGGAGCCGGAGTATCTGAGAAAGCCTAGCCAAACTTTTGATATTGATTGGTTATTGTTAGAATAGGCCAGGGCTGGCCAACCTGCGGCTCTCCAGCTGTTGTAAAACTACAATTCCCACCATGCCCTGCTGTAGGCTGATAGCTGTAGGCTGTCTGGGCATGCTGGGAGTTGTAGTTTTGCAACAGCTGGAGAGCCGCCGGTTGGCCATCCCTGGAATAGGCAATCAATTTCAGATGGTTGGAGGACTGACTCCATCAATATCAGCTGATTAGAAGGGCCATGGTGCTCCGGGGAGTGCTGCAGCCACAGCTGATCGGTGGAGGTCCCAGATTTTCTGTATAAATCTTTTAATTGAACATTAAAGTATAAACCCTTTGATTGCACATGTACGTTACAGAGGTCCCAGATTTTGACCTCCACAGATCTGATATTGATGGTCTACCTAGGGATAGCTCATCATTATCAAAGTCCTAGAAAGCCCCTGTAATGCAGATGTTGCACTGGATTCATTCAGACTCAGACAGTGATGTCAGCCTTTGAACCATTGCAACCATCTGGGCTTTAGCGGCAATATATGTAGAGATCAGATCAACCTTCCCTTGCGCTTCCTGAAACTTGTGACAATGGATAACGCATGGTCTGTAGACTCCTTCCTGTTTCTCCAAGGATGATTATTTTAAAAAAAAAATCTAATCTGGATATTTATTCTTCATATTCAGACATGAGGATGGCACTGTGCGTTTCTGGGATGCATCCGGGATATGCCTTCAGCTGATGTACAAAATGAGCACAGTGGGGGTCTTCCAGACTGACATGGACCCAAATGAAAACCTCAACTCCCAAGGAGACGAAGACTGGCCCCCTCTGAGGAAAGTGAGTGCAGTTCTCTGTCTAATTTCACATAATCCAGTTGAAACTAAAGCTGAAAGCAAGATATGAAATGATCAGCTTTTTTAAAAATGCTAAAGCTTAAAGGGGTTTTCCAATATCTAAAATATCCCCCTCCCAATGCTCGGGCCAGCTTGTATGGATTTATACTTACCTTCTCCCCGGCACCCACGTCGCTTTGGATCCCTGCCTCTGCTTCTCCCCGTTGCTCTGATCAAAACATCCGGCGACAGGGGGAGGCTGTTCCCCGTCACGCCCTCCTATTGGCTGCACCCCCTCCCGTTGCCTTTATCAAAACGGTGGCGGCCGTGCAGGGATCCAGAGCGACGCTGGTGATGGGGAGTAGGCAAGTATAATCCATACAAGGGGCCCGAGCATTGGTAGGGGGATATTTTTGATATTTGATAACCTTTTAATATTGATGATTGACTTAAAGGGGTTTTTCCAGGATTTTGCTACTGATGATCTATCCTCTGTTTTGAGAAAGCAGCTGTGAGCACCCCGGCCTTCTCCTTGCTAGCCAAGAACCGGCGCTGTAAACGGTCTTAAAGAAAAGTGGGAAAAAGATATAGGAGCTCTCAATGATGCCAAGTGACAAGACATCCTTGGGAACACACCAAAACTGTCCATCAGCGAGGCTCAGCGACGCCTGCAGCTTTTCTTATTGCACAGGGTGTATAGAACACCCTCAGTGTTTATGTAAAATGGGCGTTCGTCCTGACGCGAAGTGCCCTAGATGCATAGAGGAGGACGCAGATCTTATTCACATGATGTGGTTCTGTAGGGAGCCAAGTGTATTTTGGACGGATGTCTTTGATACCATAGATGATACATATAGTATTATTGCCCCAAGGGAACTGGTGATTAGTGTATTAGGATATGTTCAGGAGCTAGGGATAGATGAGGGGTGCAAGCTAGCAATTGCTAACACACTTTATTGTGCTAGACGTCTGATTGCAAAACATTGCATCCAGCCCATCGGCCCGAATAAACAAGAATGGGTGGGGTCCGTTAACGCTTTGGTTGGGTTGGAAAGGGGTATATACAAAAAGAGGGGCTATCAAGAAATTTAGGAAACAATGGGAGTGCTGGGTTACACAATCTGGTCTGGCTTCACAAGATTTGATGAGGGTCTGGGTGCAAGATAATATGTCAATGTTGGGCCCGTTTTAGGGTTACATAGGTAGGTTGAGGTCAACTATAGTTATATCGACCAACATGGAGGACACTGCACAGAGGGGGGGGGGGTTTGCTGCTCCTTGTGCCAAGCTGGTGCGCATACGCAGCAGGTTTAATTTTTAAAATTGAAATTAATTAAAGCAAGAAATAAGAGCTTAAGCCTACAGCCATGCTTTCTTTGGCAAGCAGGTGGTTTTCACTATCTGCTATGTAAAATGAAACTAATGTTTTATTGCACGTTGTAGTACTTATACTTTGTTGTACCTCGATGTATGTATTTTTGCTGTATGCTTATAGTCGCTCTGTCAATAAAAATGATCAGATTATTATTTTTTTTTTTAAAGAATCGGCACTGTACATTGTATCGCAGCTCAGCCTCATTTGGAGCTGAGCTTCTCGTAGGCCACGTACCAGATAAAGGTGTTGTCACTCGGCCTAGGAAAAGCGTAGAGAAGGTAGTGGTGCTACTGCCAGCGCCGCTGCCTTCTCGAACAGCTGATTGGCTGGGGTTCCTGGGTGTCAGATACTGGATAGGTCATCAGTTTAAAAAAAGTTTTCCAGGTTTTGTAAGGTTTTTGTTAAAGCCAATAAAGTACCTGTTGGAAAAAAAAGCGCATTCACCTGTTTCCTGCCGCCCTGTTCTTGCTCCCCGGCTCTCTTCTGCGGTCTTCCAGTCCCCTTCCGTAAACTTCTGGATGGAGGGTGTCATGTGTGCCGCTGCAGCCAATGTCTTGCTTCTGCAGTGATGTGTCCTCAAGCAGCATGTCACTACTTGGTCACGTGCCACTAGGGCAGGCATCCTCAACCTGCGGCCTTCCAGCTGTTGTAAAACTACAACTCCCACAATGGCCTGCTGTAGGCTAATACCTGTAGGCTGTTCGGGCATGCTGGGAGTTGTAGTTTTGCAACAGCTGGTAGTTTTGCTGGAGTTGTAGTTTTGCAACAGCTGGAGGGCTGCAGTTTGAGGATGCCTGCACTAGGGGATACATCACTGCTGAGGCTGCGTGGCTCATGTGACCCTGTCCGTCTGGAATGGGGAGCTTGTGAGTGTGCTTTCTTTTTTTTTTTTTCTTGTCTTTCTTTTCTCAATAGGTAAAAAAAAATAAAAAATCCTGGAAAACACCTCCAAGTGTCCAGTGCATACAAGTTAAAAAATTAAGTGAAAAATCTACCGTAACATTTCTGCCTTCAGAGACTGTCTTAAAAATGTCACTTTAATTCCCTTATGTCATATTGAGCATGGAGTACCGCCGGCTGTATTCTTAATGCAGGTTATACAGTTCTGAAGGCCTACTACTCACTCCAGTCGCAGGGTCCTATTAATTAGAATTGGGTCCGTGCATAAGACTGAATATTGCAGTAAGGGTCCATTCACACGTCCGCAACTGTTTTGCGGTCCGCAAAACACGGACACCGGCCATGCGCGTTCCGCATTTTGCGGCCGGCACTTTTATAGAAATGCCTTTTCTTGTCCATGGCTGAGGACAGGAATAGGACATGTTCTATTTTTTTGCAGGGCTGCGGAACGGAAGTGCGGATGCGGATAGCACACCGTGTACTTATATGCATCTTTTGCGGCCCCATTGAAATTGAATGGGTCTGCCCCCGCTCCGCAAAATTATGGAATGGATGCGGACCCATTTTGCGGACGTGTGAATGGACTACTGAATACGGTTGCATCAAAATAAATACTGTCTTACTCTTCTGTCTCCTGACAGGTTGGCAGTTTTGACCCATACAGTGATGATCCCCGTCTGGGAATTCAGAAGATTTACCTCTGTAAATATAGTGGCTACCTGTCTGTAGGTGGGACTGCAGGACAGGTAAGTGAGCTTGAAGAGGTCTCGCCTAAAATGCATATTAAATCATGTATTTGGGCAAAGGGAAAAATAACCAGAAAATACCTAAAAAAAAAAAAATAAAATGCCTCCCTTCATCTCTGTTACAATTAAAACTGAGATCTATAAATAAATGTATGCGTTGCAGGAGATTATAAGACAAATGTTTTTTAGTTTTTTATTCTTTAACTGTGAAATCGAGACCAAAACTTCCATTTTGGCTGGAACTTGTGGACATGCCCAAAGATGATTAAAATGGAAGAGATGAGGGGGGAAAATAATGCATGTGTTTCCTGCAGAATTTCCACAGGATGGGGTTTAGTGTTCATTTAAAGGGTTTTTCCAGGACTAATATATGCAAAACCTGCCTCATTAGGCTATCCGTATCCGATTGGTGGGCTCTGACTCCCGACGGTCAGCTAATCTGAGTGCTGTGGCGTCTTCATTGTATACTAAGCCATGCATTGTGTTGCACCTTTGCCTAAATTGGTTGTGCAGGCCATACATATTGATGACCTATCCAGAGGTCATCCATATCTGATTGGTGGGGTCCGACACCCGGCACCACCACTGATCAGCTGTTTGAGGAGGCGCCGGTGCTCCATGCTAGCTCTGCTTCCTCTTCATTACACTACATGTCATCTCCCCTGGAGCGGTGGCCTAGTTTAATTACTTCACTTGAATGAAACTGCCCAAAACTTCCAAGATGATGGGCAGTGTGAATGAAGAGCAAGCCGTGCTCACATGGAGCGCCGCCTTACAGATCGTAATGTAAAAGCATTTAAAAAGTACTGATCATTCCACAAAATAAGCCCCCACACAGCTCAATAGACGTGACTATAGAATATGCCGATAGCTTATTTTCTTCCGAAGTTTTTATTAAAACACAAAAACTATACATATGTGGTATCCTTGTAACCATACTGACCAGAGAATGCAGAGCCCAGGTCAGTTTTACTGCATAGGAAACGCTGTAAAAACAAAACCCATAAAACTGGTGGAAATTTAAAAAAAAAAATTCCTTCCAATTTTTACCCAATTTGAATTTTTTTTCCAGTTTCCCGCTACAATGTATGCGATATTAAATGGTGCTATTAGAAAGTACAACCTGTCCCGCAAAAATCAAGCCCTCATACGGCTACGTCAATGAAAAAATAAAAACGTTATGGCTCTAAAAAGGCAGGGAGTAAAAAGCAAAAACGGGTTAATATTGCAGCTCGGTCCCATTCACTTGAATGAGACAACCGCAGAAATTCCACGTGAGCCCTTGCCCAAGTGGTGCATCGCCTTCCAACAGTCGGACGCCCGCCCATCTGACATTAATGACTGGCTTTTACAGCCTGGGGAGAAGCCTTCATGCTACAGGCTATGAAGTCATGGACTGGTGGCTCTGGTGCATAGAGGGGGTCCCAAGTCTCAGTGATGTAACCCCTTTAACGACAGCAATTAAAGCCTCATTGAGTCTTTAATGACTTGTCATTCTTTAAATTAAAATGGTTTTGTTCTGCTCGGTTTCTCTTCAGGTCCTTATTCTTGAGCTGAATGACGAGGCCTCGCAGCACGCGGTAGACCATACTCTGGTGGACCTCTTACAGGAGCAGGAAGGATATCGCTGGAAAGGCCATGAGCGGCTTCATGCACGACAGGACCCAGTGCGCTTCCCCCCTGGCTTTCAACCTTTTGCTTTGGTACAGTGCCAACCGCCTGCTGCTGTCACTTCCTTGATACTGCATTCTGAGTGGAGGTTGCTGGCGTTTGGCACAAGTCATGGATTTGGAGTGTATGATTTTCAGCGGAAGTGTCAAGTGATGGTTAAGTAAGTTCCTAAGAAGGAAATCATTTGTGCTTGTGTTTCCTCAGTTGCTGCGAAAAAAAGTGGAATTTGACTGTGACTTGTGGACTTGTCTTAAAGGGGTTGTCTTACCTGGAACATTAATGGCATCTTGCTAGGATATGTCACAGATGTTAGATACGTGCAGGTCCTGCACCTATCTGTAGAATAAAACTCCCAAGGAGAATGAAAGCACAAAGCAAAATCACTGCCGCCCCCCCACTAATTTCTATGGGAGGGCCGAAAATAGCCGGGTGCTGGGCAGTTCTGTAGAAGTGAATAGTGGTGGCCGTGCTTGTGCAGTGCGCTGTCCCGAACTTCAGGTGCTTTGTTCTGCAGACAGGTGAGGGTCATATCCTAGTGTTCCAGGTGAGACGGCCTAGGACCTGACAACTCCTTGTGTCCTCCCCTGTTCCCCGAACATAACCCTATTCCCCCCCCCCCCAAAAAAAAGGACATGTGACTGTCTGCAGACCTGCCACTGCTCCGTTCCCGGCCGATTGCGGTTCCCACAGAACCAGGGGGTGGCTTGGTCCTCGGCAGTCACAACAGCTTGAATGATATGTCACCTTTCAAGCCACTGTGATTTGCCACGGTGGTCACAGGACAAAGCCGTTTCCTGGTCTTGCAGGAACCGAAAGTGGCCAGTAACAGCTGCGGCAGGACCTCAGACAAATGAGTGGCGTTTTTTATGTTCAGGCTGACGGGAGGTTGTCTGCTGCAGGGCTGGAAACCCCTTTGAAGCATCAGACCTTTTTCCTACAACTTATGCGAAGTGTGTAATAGCAGGCATAGTGCTTAGTTATAGACATCAGCACCTTTTGCAGTGCTGCCATCCTTTGTGAGGCATGAAATTGTTGCTGTGCCCAGCTGTTTTTGGCAATACCATAGACTTTGTATGGAGCACAGGGTCTTGGCAGACTCATCCTGCCTGCTGTCTGGCAATCAGTGAAGGTCCCAGCGTTCGGTTCTCCGCCGATCCAGCATTTATCACCTATCCAGTGGAATAGGGTATTCACAAACTAGGGCACAATCGGGATACATTGCTTTAATCAGAATTTCTGCTTCTATAGATGCACACTACATGCCAGTGACCAGCTAGCCCTGGAAGGGCCTTTGTCTCGTGTGAAGTCACTGAAGAAATCTTTGCGCCAATCTTTTCGGCGCATCCGAAGGAGCCAGGTCAATAAGCGAAGGGATGGAGCTGCAACTAAAGTAAGAACGTTATTCCAAAATGTATTATTTTTTTTAATTGAAATTAAGTTGTAAATGAGATATTGTTATCTAGAGAGAACCTGGTCAACCTCTCTAGGACGTTCAGGGCTCAGACTGAGGTCAGCTTCATCTTGTAGATCTGTCCTGGTTGCGAGGTATAGAGATGCCAGTTAGGCCTCATGCACACGGCCGTTGCTCGGCCGTTCCATGTATTGGGACCCCCCCCCCAGTGCACAAGCACTATCCGTGCGACTGCCGCAATGGATCCAGACCCATTCAACTTGAATGGGTCCGAGCTCTGTACGCACCAAAAAAAAATAGAACATGTTCTATTTTTTTTGCGGTGCAGAGAGAAACCCCACGGTAGTGATTCCGTGCCTCCGTTCCCATCCAGGCACCATCCAGATTGCTGACCCATACAAGTGAATAGGTCCGCATCTGTGATGCGGTGAGCACACGGTCGGTGCCCGCATATTAGGGACCGCAATACGGGCACGGCCAGATGCGTGAGGCCTTAGGAAAAAATATAGGAGCCTGCATAAATGTTGGAGCAAGGCAGGAGGGGAACCCGCAGTCATAGGATACAGTCTTGTCTTTTGGTAAGCTTGAGGGGTCGCCAAGGGATATAATGTGGTTCAGCATCTGGTACTTTCCAGGGAGGGTGGAGCACTGGATGGAACATGGAGCAGGATAGGCGATGATCACTCAGCAAGATGATGTCTGTAGCATCTGTGTCAGTGCGTACTCTGGTCCGATTTTAGAACTAAGATTTTCGGGCTCCTAAGTTAATGGTTATTCCCAACTTGGATATTTATGGCATTTCCACAGGATATCTCAAATGTCCGATAGTTGCGTGCACCTGCCTGGAGAACAGGGGTCCCCTGACCGGCAGCTTCCAGATGAAGATTAGAGAGGTGCTCTCCCCATTCACAACTATGGGTGTTACAAATTTAACTGAGCAAGCGGACTAATACATGGCCACCACTCTATTCATTCTCCACCCAAATACCAGTGGCTGCCTCGCCAGGCTGGTGATGGGTCAGAGGCCTCTGTTCTCCACGTAGATTTGGGTCCACCTGTGCGACCAGCACCTATCAGACTGTTATGTCCTAGCTTATCAAAGTATATTATATAGATATCTTCAATATGATCACATCATTCCTCCAGTCTCTGCCTATACATTATCTAGACCTATTAAATGGTAGGATATAGCTCATAATCCATTAATATTACTTTTTATTAGTTTCTTAGGAAAATTTGGGGATACTATAGTTAAGTTGGTTGTGACTTTTGTGTTTTTTAGGTGCAGGAGGCAAATGCCCGCCTAGAGCAGGAGGCTCTGCACGAGATGGAGCTGGCCCCTGTACAACGCAAGATTGAAGCTCGATCGGCAGAAGATTCCTTCACCGGGTTTGTGCGAACACTGTATTTTGCGGACACCTTCATCCGTGACAGTAAGATATATATTTCAGTGGTAATGGAAAGTTCTTTCTGTAGGCTAGGAGATGGTTATGATTTTGTCAATTCTGGATATAATTTTCAAAAAGACCAAGTTGCAAACACTTTCATTATGCGGTATTACACCTCAGAGCTGCATTCACAGCACTGGTGGTCAGATCTGATGACCATCTACATGAGTTTTCCACGAGCCTGATATGCTACAGAAATTTACTGTGCAGATTTCAGAAAAAAATAAATAAAATGCATCTAGGAAAATGCTATACTAAAAGGTAAGGCTTAGGATAAGCCCTATTGAGTGACGTGTGGTTAATCCATCCTCCGGCACTTCAAACTGCACATCCGTGGAAGAGTGCCAGCCTTTAATTTCTGCTGTCTGATCCTCTGGCGATATAACATACCCTTCATATGCGAATAACTCCACAAAGTTGCATTGTGTGGGATTTTATTTTTTCAGATTACTGTACAGTGACTGTAAAACAGCAGAGCAAACTCTGTACAGGCACCGAACTAGCAGGGGGTAGTTGTGAGATGTGAAATCATAAACCTGCAACATTACTTTTAGCAGCACCCTGCTCCATGCACAAAGACACATGCAAACACCGGAAACATGGATGAATCTGAATAGCATCACTGCTGTATTTACTTTACTAGACATGAAAATTTTAGGCCCTTTGTGCATCTTTTTTATCAAAATTGTATCGGGCCCATCTACCAGTGACAAGTCGGCTTCTGCAGACTAAACTATCAGACTTGCCAGGGCAATGTAAAATCCAGCTTAAAAGCCTTGGACAATGCAAATGTGCAATGCAGAAAACAAATGTAGGCCGACACATCTACTGAAGCCACCTTGCCATTTGTAGATGGGTCAGACACAATTTTGATCAAAATGTGAGCAAAGAGCTTCTAAGTTTCATGTATAGAAGTAATCCAATTCCGATTTGTCCATGTTTTAGTGTTTGTTTGTTTGCCTTTGCATGTCAGCGGGTAGTGTGCGCCTGTACTTCACGTTGTTTGGAGGTGCTAATTTTGTAATTTGCTTTGCAAAATTTTGAAGGCCGCTCTGGGTCAGAGTAGGCAGAAATGCAAGATGCAGAACAAACGTACTGCAAAATTAGTAAACTAGTGTATTAAGGTTCTATTACACCAGCGGATGTCATACAGATCACAGTAAACGATCGAAGATGTAGCGACTCGTTAAAGACAAAAACTTTGCTTATTATTCACATAGATAAATGTTTGTAATGGCGGTCGTTACTCGTTCGCTTTTAAATCGTTCCTTGTTATTACATGTAACGATGGACAGATGCTTGGTCAAAAGGCACATATGAGATCGTTAGCGAGTAGACAACTCCTTATTATACGAACGAATCTATTAACAAGGAGCGTTTTTTTTTTTTTTTTTTAGCACGCTGAAATATCACAATGGATGAGAAACGAGTGATGTCTTTGAATCGTTTCTACACAATTCTCGTACATTTTCGCTCGCTGGCACAAGAATCTGTACGATATTCACTCTGTGTAATAGGGCCTTAATGGAAGTTATCCATCTCAAGTACACAAATATAATCACATTATTTTGAGTTGGGAAAACCTTTTTCTGACTTCCCGTTATTAATACGCTAACCAAAGAGAGTTCAAAGGTAAACTGGAGGAATTGTTTATAGCAGAAATGTCAGTATAGGGCAGGCATGCTCAACCTGCGGCCCTCCAGCTGTTGTAAAACTACAACTCCCACAATGCCCTGCTGTAGGCTGTTCGGGCATGCTGGGAGTTGTAGTTTTGCAACAGCTGGAGGGCCGCAGGTTGAGCATGCCTGGTATAGGGCATGTGTAACCGTGTCAGGCCAATACCAAAAAAATATCCTAGTTTTGATACATCCCCAGTGTGTATTCAGCCAGTTATTATACTAATAGCATGAAGCTATGTAATGAGCAAAGCCATAGCCTCACTGGTAAAATTGTTTGATAGTTGAAATGAGACTTTAAAGGGGTTCTCCGGGAATTAAGAAAATGAAAATACTTGCATATTACTTTACTATAAATATATTTCCATATACCTTTTATCAGTTATATTGGCTCGTTTAATCTAGGGAGCAATCATCAGGTAAAATAAAATGGTTACTGTCCTAATAGTGCACACAAAACTTGTCCTAATCACACAGCAGGACAAGTTACTTTTTCAACACTGAGCTAAAGAGCTGCCTCATCCTCCTCTCTTCTGCTGGTCAGGGATTATGATCTTCAGCTGAATCTCTGTAGGAATGGAGTGCACGAGGAGACATGGAGTATAGAGAGGAGATGGGGATAATGACCAGCAGCGCTTACATGCAGTCTCCATTACCACAGCCCTGCATTACCACAGTCTGTCCTGTCCATCCTCTCTGTACTTAGTCTCCTCATGAACTCCATTTCTACAGGGATTCAGCAGAAGATCTTATCAGCTGTATTCAGATCATATTCCAGGACAAATAGGCGAGGAGGAGGAGGCAGCTCTTTAGCTCAGTGTTCTGAAGTAACTTGTCCTGTGTGATTAGGACAGGTTTTGTGTGTACTAATAGGACGGCGGCCATTTTAGTTTACCTGATGATTGCTCCCTAGATAAAACGAACCATTATAACGAATTAAAGGTATTTGGGAATATATGTATAATAAAATAATTATTTTCAATTTCTTAATTCCCTTGTGTGAATCACGCTCCGTGTGAGAGCGGGATCGTGCATTCTGGACTTAAGTAGCGCACAGCATTATCATGATTGATAATGCTGTGTGTCTCTGCCTGACCTTTCTGTAACGGAATCATACTGACATAAAGCTGTCACTATGGTTCTGTTACAGAAAGCTCATGCAGAGGCACACAGCATTATCAATCATGATAATGCCTTGCACTTCTGAAGTCCAGAACATACGATCCCTCTCACATGGAGCCCTAAAGAGCACCTGTCAGCAGGATCGACCCCCATTAAACCAGACATACTGCCTAGTAGGGTTGATCCTACTGATAAAATTAATACTTGTCTTAAGAAAATTAGTTGCAGCGTTCCCAGGGGAAAAAAACGAGCAACAAGGGGCATGGCCGCACTGGAGCTGAGGTGCAATCCCCGTCCCTCTTTGCATGGAGAATTGTTTTTATTTTCAGGAACACTGCATCTGATTTTTATAAGACAGATATCATTTAATCAGCAGAATCATCCCTACCAGGCAGTGACTAGTATAATAGGATCGATCCTGCTTTGAAACAGCAGCTGTATGGGAGTCTGTCTATTGTATGCAAGTCTGTAGTGCTATTGGTTTTGGATTCCTATGTAAAGTGACCACCAGTTCCCCAAATAATTTCTTCCTAGAATTAATCTTCTAGAATCTAATAAGAAAATGTTGAATTTATGTATATTTTTTATTTTTTCATGCATATGGTAGTTCCTATCACTGTTAGATTTTTCTTTTTCTCCCCAGGCATCCGGCATTGTCCCTCGTTATGGGCCGGTACTAATGGTGGCACAGTCTATGCGTTTTCTTTGCGTGTCCCTCCAACAGAACGGCGGATGGAAGAGGCAGTGTCCGCATCACAGAGTAAGATGTGATTTGTGGTGGTTCCATAGATGATGATGCTAAAGCTGCCCATACATATTAAAGGAATGCTGAACAAACTGGTTTTAAAAGGACTAGGAGACCATCTAATGTGCATGGCAAATATCAGCGGAGAGGAGAGTCGGGCCTGTTTGGATTTCAGCATGCTTTACCCTTTTCTTTTGTTGGGGGCATGATCCCCTGCCAGAGGTATCTGGCAGCAGGTTCATCCACTCTCTGTTTTGACGACATATGCATACTTGGCCGAGGCAAGCGTACAGGTTTATGGGGTTGTTGGAAAAGATAGCTGTCGGCCAATAAGCATCTCGTGTGTAAAGGCCACCCTAAAGGATATAGGATTTGTTGGAAAAAACTACGGTAATTATAGAAAATATTTCACTTAATTTAATATTCTGCTTTGTCTCAGTCAAAGAAATCCAACTTATGCACCGAGCACCAGTAGTGGGGATCCTCATTCTGGATGGTCACAGCGTTCCCCTTCCAGAACCTCTTGAAGCTGCTCATGACCTTTCAAAAAGTCCAGATATGCAAGGCAGCCACCAATTGCTGGTCATATCTGAAGAACAGTTGAAGGTAGGCATGATGGTGGGTACTGAACCAGAAAAGGTTTATGCAAACTATAATCTGACTCCTGCCTCTTACAGGTATTCACTTTGCCAAAAGTGAGCAGTAAATTAAAGCTGAAGCTGACGGCCACAGAAGGATGTCGGGTGCGGAAGGCCGCAGTCTGCACGTTTGGTAGTTGTCGGGCAGAGGACCATACTGAAAATCACTTGACTGTTCTCACTAACTTAGGGGACCTCCAGGTAGTTTCACTTCCCCATCTTAAGCCACAAGTGCGTTATGATTGTATCCGGAAGGAAGATGTGAGTGGAATAGCATCCTGTGTGTTCACAAAGTCTGGGCAAGGTGAGTGAAAGCTCTTATGTACCACTTTATTACTTAGGCTAGTTTTACACTAGCGGCATCCTTCTCCGGCAGGCTGTTCCGGCGGGGGAAGATCCTGACAGATCCGTGCTGCTGCTAGTGCACCTTGCTGCTGGAAGTCCGCTCCGGCCCCATTGACTATAATAGGGACGGGCCGGAGCTCCGGCCGCAGCACAGCAAACATGTTGAGGTGTCCGGAATAAAACTACGACCTCCGGCCCTCCCACATTATAGTCAGTGGGGCCGGAGCGGACTTCCGGCGGCACAGTGCACTAGCAGCGGTACAGATCCGGCAGGCTGTTCCCTCGCTGGAACAGCTTGCCAGAGAAGGATGCTGCTAGTGTGAAACTAGCCTTAATAAAGCTATTAACCACTTGGTTTTGCCTAAGTTATGCTTAGGGTTTAAAAGCTCAGGCAGCAGAGTAGGCAGTGGGGGTGTGGGATGCTTTAGCTGCTCATATCTCAGGATTGGTAGTAGCTAGAGATATAGACCTGCTCTTTGAAAGCTTTCAAACAACATTATAACAGCATTATCTCAATATTGGGAGATATAGCTGTAAGAAATCAAGTGAAAGCTGTGAAATGTGCATTTACTTTTGCTTTCAGCTGCATTCATGGGCAACTAGATTTCTAATAGCTATATCCTCCAATGTAGTGGAGATAATGCTGTGATTCTGCTTGGATCGCCAGCTTTTAAACAAGACCAGGCCCATATCTTTAGCTGTTACCAGTCCCAAGATATGAGCAGCTAAAGTTTGCTGAAGAAGGAAGGGGACAGTTAGTGAAGTGACAGCCTGCATGAGGAAAAAAAATATATATATAAATTTGGCATTATCGGATGCTACATCCGAAGTTGCTTTGTTCAAACCTTCGGATTAATACTGTAAGGAAATCAGTCTCTGTACAGTATTAGAATGTATTGGCTCTGATGAGCCGAAGTAAGTTATTTGCGAAGTCGCGCGTGACTTCATTGAATAACTTTGGTAATTAATTTTTAAGTGGAAAACCACTTTAAAACTTGAAACCGAACTCTGCTTCGGTTCCGAGGTACTAGTCTGAACCGAAGCAGAGTTTGGTTTCAAGTTTTACTTTGCGAATAACTGACCTTGGCTCATCGGAGCCCATACATTTTAATATTAATCCGAAGTTTTGAACGAAGAGACTTCGCTCAACACTAGTTATCATGTCACTTATACCAAAGTGAACACTGTATATAAAATTCCACAAAATGTTAAAATTGCTGAGAGAGAGAATGTTAATGGTCCTTAAAGGGAACTGGTCATCAACTTTATGCTGCCCATACTAACAGCAGAATAAAATAAAGACAGGTGAGTTGATTTCAGAGGTCTGTAATTTATAAGTTAAAAGTAAGTGGTTGCCAAGAACCAACATCACAATAATTGCAGACCGGGCCTGGAAAAGAGTCCCGGCCACCTGAGAAGAGTCCTGGTTATTCATAGATTCCTGCTCTCCTACTGATGACTGACAGTCTTCTGCTTAGTTTTCTCTCTAGAAGAGAACTGCCAATCATCAGCAGATGAACGGGGAGAGCAGAAGATTAGGAATAACCAGGACTCCTTTCAGGTAGATTTGACTCTTTTCCAGGCCTGGGCTGCAATGATTATGATGCTGGTTCTCGGCAACCACTTACTTTTATCTTATGAGTGACACACGGCTGACATCAACATTGCTGTCACTATTTTATGCTGCCCTCAGTGAGATCAGCATAAAGCCGATGACCGGTTCCCTTTAAAGGGGCTGTGACTGCAATCCATCAGTGGTGGTCGTGCTTGCATAATATAGGAAAAAGCACCAGCCTATGTGCGCTCCCATGGTCCCGGCCACCAGAGAGGCTGATGCTTTTTAATATAGTGTGCATGCACGACCACCACTGATGAATTGCAGGGTGGTCTGTAACCATGGAAATTAGCAGTGTATCATGTGATGGGAAAAATGAATCCAGCCAGCAAAGGAAGCAATATGGATAATAACAATACCTTAGTAAGTGGCTTGTATTAACTTTCTCTACATAATAAATGCCACTTGCTGAAGTGAGACAACCCCTTTAAGACTAGAATTAGGTATGTCACTAAGGGGATAAAAAAAATCTGTTTCTTGAACTGTGCGAGTGACTTCAGATTAAAAATCTAAAATAAAAAGTGACATTTTCGGGAAGGTTTTTCCAGTTTTAATGTGACTGTTAGCATTGTTGTATTTTGTTGTGACTTTTTAAATGTTCTTTCCCTAAAGGGTTTTACCTCATATCCCCGTCCGAAATGGAACGTTTCTCGCTGTCCACATGTTGGCTCATCGCTCCTCGATGCAAGGTTGATCCACCAGAACCATCTGTGAATGGAAGGCCCCGAAGAGGTGACAGCACAGAAAGGCAAAGCGAAAGATCCAGGCAAGTAACCTGGACCAAGCAAGTTTGCCATAAGTACCTGCTTCACTGCATCATTCGTGGGGGTGAAGCCTAGGCTTTAGCTGTAGCCAATAGAAATAAAATGTTGGTTTCCTGTCATTGCAGGATGCCCAGCAGGAGCGACTCCAGTACAGATGGTGAGGAGGAAACCCATGAGTTTCCAAATGTCATTATTACTCCATTAAATGGCAGTTTTTTTGTAATTAACTGTTCTTCAGGACCTTGCAACTTTCTGTTTTTTGCATTTTTATTTTTCACTTCCTGGAGCCATAACCTTTTTATTGTTCCATTCACACAGCCATATGAGGGCTTGTTTTCATGTGGGACAAGTTGTACTTCCTAATGGCACAGTTCAATATTGCATACAATGTAGGGGGAAGCTGGAAAAATATTCAAAATGGGTTGGGGAAAAAATGCAATTCCGCCAGTTTTATGGGTTTTGTTTTTGACGTTTCCTAAGCAGTAAAACTGACCTGCACCTTTATTCTGCGGGTGAGCACACTTACAGCTATATGAAATTTTTTTAATAGGTCCTTTTTTTTTTAACAAGAAATGTAAACTGAATTTTTCTTTTTTCCCTTGCCATATTCTGACTCCCATATAGTTAGATCTATGAAGCTGTTTTGGGCTGTTTTTGTTTATTTTTAATATGGGAAAAAGGTGTGATTTCTTATATTTATTTTTGTAAATATTGTTGCAAACCTTTTTATTTTTTTTACACTTTGTTCTTTAAGTTCCCCTTGGGGAATTAAAAATGCAATCGTCTGATCTCTTGCCCCATAGACTGTAATGAATTACTATTGGTGTCTAGGGGAGGCTATGTTCCTATGGAGCGCTGCCACAGGCAGGTCTCCATAGAAATGTCGCTGTGGCAGCCTGAAAGGACTCGAGGCTGCCACAGAAACTGAACAGCTCCCTCGATCTTGGCGTGGGTGAGCCATGTAAGTCCAGGGAGTGCTGCGCTACCGGGGGAAGCCCTGCACAGTGTCCGCAGCATAGCGGGCTCTGTTTACTATGCTGGAGTGCATGACGACCCACGTGACTGCTGCAGCCAATCACTACTGTAACCCCGAGGCCACTGATTGGCTGCAGCAGTCACTCTGATAGCCTCGAATGTTATCGCTACAGCACAGTAACGAAGACCAGAGAGAATCAATCAGGTGAGTATTGGGTTTCCTAATATTTTATGGCATTACCCTTTCCCTAAATGGTTGGACCCCCACAGATTACTTTTATGGTCTATCTTATTGTCAAGGTAAAAAACTCATAAAAAAATCATTACCTTACCTAGTAAAATACATAGTCTTCAAGCTTATTTTTTTCTGATGGTTGTTGGTTCTTCTCTCAGCACACAGACCTCTGAGGCAGGTGATGGAGCACGCGTTGCTGAATGATGAGCGTAAGTATCTGTCTATTACTGTCATAAGTTGTGTGATGTGACACCCACCGAGGAGTGGCGTTTCTACAGTAAACTATCCATGTTGTAACTCTGTCATCCTCAGTGTGTGGCTGCAGTGGTTTTGTGTTTTATCATATTGGATGATGAGATCTTCACACTGACCATGTATTTACATGGGCACTCTGCTGCTAGGATATGGTGTTGCTAGTTTAAAGTGGTTGTCCGGGTTCAGAGCTCAACACGGACATAACCCCTTCTTCCCTCATTCAGCATGAACGAGTGAAGCATCGGAGCAGTTCATGCTCCAATGCTTTCCCTAGCCCTGCACTTTTTCTTTAGATCCGGTGACATACAGGGTCTCTGTATGGGAATGAATGGGTCAAGAAGGGGTTATGTCCTGGTTCAGCTCTGAACCCAGACAAGCCCTTTAAGTGCTGAGGTCAGGGACCTCCTCTTGTACGGTGGCTCACAGCTGACAACTATTCAAAGTCTTTGGCTTCTTTGCTCTGCTTTTTTTCTTTGAGTCTTAGTATTAGAGCAGATTGTGACTTGTATAAGGGCAGGACGATATGGAGACAGGTCTGTGCCACTACTATGGCACTGATATAGTAAGATTAATTGATCTTGGATACACTGTACCTAGGGTGCAATATTTGGTATAAAAGCTAGATGGCTATAGGGGACGTCCAATACTATTGGCTCATTTGGATATTTAGGCTGTAAGGGTGACACCCAGGTGTTTGCTAATAAAAGGTCTTCTGCTGTTCGGAGTCAGGAGAAGGTGACTCAAATACCACAAGTCATATCTTCTCATTCTTTTGCCCCTAGACTAAGTTTTAGCATTTTATAGCATTGCAGACACCATGGTTAGATCCCTGAATACAGTGCACTCATAGTTGTGTGTGGATAACAGCAGTCAGCCATCAATCACTGGTGATCACTGTTTTTGTGCTATCTGATATAATGGCAGAGCAGATTTGTCCCCATGCTGTGCCGCTCTTAAACAGGGTGACATTCAGGTGACAGATCCAGATAAGTGTTTCGGCTTCTTAGTTAAATGGAGCATAAATCAGGAACTGTCTGCTAAGTGGAGCACATTAGATACACAGCAGGACTGAAGTGCTCTGTACCTTATGTATAATGGGGCAGTCAGCTAATATTTTTTCCATTCTTTACTTGAATAGCAGAGAAATGGGGGCTTTTTTTTCCCACCTATATTCTCATTTTGAAGAAATTCTTAGAACCCATTCTTTTGAACTTTAAAGGGAACCTGTCATGTTGAACATGGTGTCTGAGCTGCAGGCAGCATGTTATAGAGCAGGAGGAGCTGAGCAGATTAATATATAGCTTTATGGGAAAAGATTCAGTAAATCTTGTATTTCATTCATTTATATTCCCACTCATTTTGAGCTTTGAAGTCCAGGAGGTGGAGCTATCAGTGACTGTGTATACAGAGAGAGCTGTCAATCACTGATAGGACCGCCTCCTGGACTTCAAAGCCTAGAATGAGCAGTAAAATTAATGAATGAAACTTTTACTGAATCTTTTCCCAAAAACTATATATCAGTCTGCCCAGCTTCTCCTGCTCTATAACAGGCAGCTTGCAGATTAATTCACATTTTCATGGTCACAGGCTCCCTTTTAAAAGAAGGCCTCTCATAGAACAAACTAGAATTGTCATACTTCAGAAATTCAGTAAAGACATTAGGAACTGTATTTTTAAAGGTGTTGTCCCACAATGAAATATTACACATTGATCACGTGAAACATAACAATTTTTCCATTGGAATTGTAACCTAAAAATCCTGCTGTTTAGTTGTTGTAGTTATGTACCTGTTATGGCGCCCCCTGGTGCTCATATAATTCCATTTCAGAACGTCCAGTTCAGTCGTGCTGAGAAGAAGCTGCTACTCATGCTCTGATTCTCCTTAGTTGGCAGCTGAATACAGGAGTCCCTTTTCTGCACAGTGAAACGCACCACATCACACACAAAATGGAATACTACTGCCATATTGTGTTTTAAAGAGATTTTAAAGTTTTATCCAAATAATGCTTCAAGGGGCGGTCTAGGACCAGAAAACCTGTCCATCAGTTGAGTCTGCTGTTGCAGCTCGGCTCCATTCCAGTGAACGGGGATGAGTTGCAGTAGCCCAAATAACTTATGGCAGGTGCAGCACTGTTTTTGGAAGAAAGCAGCCATGTTCTTATCCCGTACAGCCCCTTTAGCTGCACATATCCGAGTAGTTTGCTATAATGTATCAGGCTGACCATTGTCTGGGCTGGATACACTCAGCTGAGCAGAGGGCTGGCAACAGTATGCAACAGTTTGCAGTCTCTGAATGTAAACGGGTGTTTTCATTCACTGACCACTAACAGATCTTGAAAAGGGCAAAGAACTGAAACAAAAAATAAACTAGAAAGTTGTAGAACTTTTCATTTATATTGCAATCTGCTTATATTAACCTAAAACTGCAAACCCCCTCCATTATGACTACAATGTTCTGTGTTCGCTCCGCAGACATGCTGAAGGAGATCCAGAGTACTCTGGAAGGTTCTCGAACGTAAGTGCGCCCTGCTTCAGATTTTCTGTACATGTGCTTGACAGCTACTGTTTGCATTTTCATTATTTATTTTATTTTTTTAATATGTATGGATATTCTGTGCTTTACTCGTTCATGTAAAGAAGTTTTCCAAGCTGGTACCAGACACAGCTGCACTCACAAATGGTGTATCTGTTTTACCCCTTAAAGGGGTTCTCCGGGAATACTGATTTTGAAGCAAGTGTCGGCAGCCTGTCTCCGTAAATATAAGATTCATACTTACCTGCTCCCTGCTGCTTCGCTGTGTCCATGTTCAAGTCCTTGGCTTGTTTATTTTCTGGTGCTGATTTGGCATGGTCACATGCTCTGCAGCAGCCAATGATTGGCTTCAGAGGTGACATGGCCAGAAGCAGCACTACATCGCTGAAGCCAATCATGTGACCATGCCAAATCGGCACCGGAGGACAACAAGCTGGGGACCGGAACATGGACACAGCAGAGGACTGGGTAGCAGGTAAGTATGAATCCTCTGTTTACAGAGGCAGGCTGGGGCACTTGTTGAAAAATCCGTATTCCTGGAAAACCCCTTTAACCACCTAACCGTTTTCCTCGCGCTCAGCTCAGGCTCTATGAAAACACTTAACTGTTCTGCCGGAGCCCAGTTTTGGCAGATGGGGAAGGGGGGTTTTGCTTTATATGCTCATATCTCCTGATTGGTACATACAAGACAAAAATGGCAGCATTAGCACAACAGAAGCAAGAGATATCACTGTTAGAAATCAAGTCGGGAATAAATGCGGTAAAACCTTGCCCTGACTTTCAGCTGCATCCCGATTCCGAACAGCGATATCTTCCCATGTAGTGAAGATATTGCTGTCATTCTGGCATTGTTTGAAAGCTTAGAATGTCAGCCCGTATCTCTAGCTGCTACCTTTCCAGAGATATGAGCAGCAGCAGCCCCCTCCCCTTCAGGCTGGAGGGGAGGGGGAGTAGCAGTTGGGGAGCTAACAGCCTGCTGGAGGAGAGAAAAAATATTATCAAAGTGCCATTCATTCCATAGCGCTGTACATATGAAAAGGGGTATACATACATAATACAGACAATTGCACTAAGCATGAACAAGACGCGTTACAAACTGGTACAGAAGGAGAGAGGGCCCTGCCCTTGAGGGCTTACAATCTATATGGTAAATAATAAAAATATATACAAATTTGACATTATCATCATTGTACCGATCCACAGAATAAAGTTGTTTATTTATAGCACACAGTGAACACCTTAAATCAATTCCACAAAAGTGGCTTTTTTACCTTTTCCCTCTAAAAATGAGTTATTTAATACAATAAATATATCCCAAATGGTTCCTATAAAATAAAAATTCAACTACAGTGAGGAACAGAAGTATTTGAATACCCTGCGATTTTGCAAGTTCTCCCACTTAGAAATCATGGAGGGGTCTGAAATTCACATTGTAGGTGCATTCCCACTCAAAAATATTCAGGAAATCACATTGTATGATTTTTGACCAGCTCCCGACCGCCTAACGCAGGGATGTGTCCTGCGGGTGGTTTATTCCTCGTAGACGCATATACGCGTCATCTCACGAGACGCAAGATTTCCTGTGAACATGCGTTCACAGGAGCGGAAGGTGTAAACGAGTTGATCTACATCCTGC
This sequence comes from Bufo gargarizans, assembly GCF_014858855.1. Lineage (NCBI taxonomy): Eukaryota > Metazoa > Chordata > Amphibia > Anura > Bufonidae > Bufo > Bufo gargarizans. Next base: position 63,090,381 of record NC_058085.1, on the reverse strand, counting down.
CAGCGGCGATCACTCGCTGGCAAGCTGTAGATGCGATATATATATTTTTTTTAACCCTTGAAAGGTATATCAGACGCTGTTTTGTTAACTTGTGACAAAAAATAAAATCTCACATGAACTCACCATTACCCCTCACGGATTCCAAATGCGTAAAAATTTTTAGACATTTATATTCCGGACTACTTCTCACGCTTTAGGGCCCCTAAAATGTCAGGGCAGTATAAATACCCCACGTGACCCCATTTTGGAAAGAAGACACCCCAAGGTATTTCGTGAGGGGCATGGCGAGTTCATGTAAAATTTTATTTTTTGTCACAAGTTAGTGGAATATGAGACTTTGTAAGAGAAAAAATTAATAAAAATCATTTTCCACTAACTTGTGACAAAAAATAAAAACTTCCATGAACTCGCTATGCCCATCAGCGAATACCTTAGGGTGTCTACTTTCTAAAATGGGGTCATTTGTGGGGTGTTTGTACTGTCTGTGCATTGTAGAACCTCAGGAAACATGACAGGTGCTCAGAAAGTCAGAGCTGCTTCAAAATGCGGAAATTCACATTTTTGTACCATAGTTTGTAAACGCTATAACTTTTGCGCAAACCAATAAATATACACTTATTGCATTTTTTTTCCCCCAATTTTTTTTTATTGGTATGGCAAAAGACAGAATCATAACACATCCATATTAGAGGCCGTGACCTCAACATGGCAAAAATCTGTTACATTCACATTTTGCAAGGGATTCTTTCCAGTCAAAACCAAACAAAGTTTTTAATTTTTTCCTCATCCTACCCTGTCCCCCCCCCTTGCATTTTGTTCATTTTATTTTTTTATCAGACATATAGAACAATAAATTTTGAGAAAAATTTATATAGAAATGTAGTTTTATTTGAAAAATTTTACAACAGAAAGTGAAAAATGTCTTTTTTTTTTTTTTGCAAACATTTCGGTAAGATTCGATTAATAACAAAAAAAGTAAAAATGTCAGCAGCAATGAAATACCACCAAATGAAAGCTCTATTAGTGAGAAGAAAAGGAGGTAAAATTAATTTGGGTGGTAAGTTGTATGACCGAGCAATAAACCGTGAAAGTAGTGTAGTGCAGAATTGTAAAAAGTGGTCTGGTCATTAAGGGGGTTTAAGCTAGGGGAGCGGAGGTGGTTAAAGAATTTATTTGTCTTGCACTTCTGAACATAAGTATTTGAACACCTGAGAAAATCCTTGTTTGCAATTACAGAGGTCAAACATTTCCTGTAGTTCTTGACCAGGTTTGCACACACTGCAACAGGGATTTTGGCCCACTCCTCCACACAGATCTCCTCTAAATCTGTCAGGTTTCAGGGCTGCCACTGAGCAACATGGAGTTTCAGCTCCCTCCAAAGATGTTCTATTGGATTTAGGTCTGGAGACACGATAGGCCACTCCAGAACCTTGGTATGCTTCTTACGGAGCCACTCCTTGGTTATCCTGGCTGTGTGCTTCGGGTCTTTTGTCATATTGGAAGACCCAGCCACGACCCATCTTCAATGCTCTGACTGAGGGAAGGAGGTTCTTGCTCAAAATCTCACAATAAATGGCCCCATTCATCCTCTCCTTAATACAGTGCAGTCGGCCTGTCCCCTTCGCAGAAAAGCACCACCCCCATGCTTCACATTACGGATGTTGTTCTTGGGATGCAACTCATCCTTCTTTTTCATCGAAACACGACGAGTGAAGTTTAGACCAAAAAGTTCTACTTTGGTCTCATCTGACCACATGACTTTCTCCCATGCCTCCTCTGGATCTGCCAGATGGTCATTGGCAAACTTCAGATGGGCCTGGACATGTGATGACTTGAGCAGGGGAACCTTCCGTGCAATGCATGATTTGAAACCATGACGGCGTAGTGTTCTATCGACAGTGACCTTTGAAACTGTGGTCCCAGCTCTCTTCATGTCATTGATCAGCTCCTCCCTTGTAGTTCTGGGCTGATTCCTCACCTTTCTGATCAGTGATACCCCATGATGTGTAATCTTGCATGGAGCCCGAGTCCGAGGGTGACTGACAGTCGTCTTTAGCCTCTTCCATTTTCTAACAATTGCTCCAACAGTTGATCTGTTTTCACCAAGCTGCTTGGCAATTGCCCCGTAGCCCTTTCCAGCCTTGTTGAGGTCCACAATTTTGTCTCTGGTGTTTTGACAGCTCTTTGGTCTTGCCCATGGTAGTAGTTGGCGTCTGACCGACTGTGGGGTGGACAGGTGTCTTTAAAGAGCTCAGACAGGTGCTAAGTTAGATTAATGAGTGGAGTAGAGGTGGATTTTTTTAAAGCCATCAAAGGCACAGTAACAGGCCTTTGAGAGCCAGAATTCTCGCTGTTTATCAGGTGTTCAAATACTTATGTTCAGCAGTGCAAGACAAATTCTTTAAAAGATCATACAATGTGATTTACAGATTTTTATTTTTTTTAAATTTCTGTCTGAGTGGGAATGCACCTAGAATGTGAATTTCAGACCCCTCCATGATTTCTAAGTGGGAAAACTTGCAAAATCGCAGGGTGTTCAAATACTTGTGTTCCTCACTGTAATCCTGCTTAATAAAAATAAAATTAGAAATTAGGTTATGACTGCTGGAACATGAAGGGGAAAATGTTACTAGTCCTTAAGGGTAAAATGAATGTCACTAAGGGGTTAAAAATGCACTTGTGTCCCCTCAGTTGTGCGCCAGACGCATATTAAAAATCTACAATAAAAAAGAAAGTGACTTTTTTGGGAGGATTTTCCAATTTAAATGTGACTGAGTTTAAAGGGGCTGTACATACATTACAGATTCCCCCCGCTGTTCCATTTTTAACGATTCTTGGGTCCCGTCTCTACTTCCTGCTTCCACCCGACACGGACATATAACCACTGCATTCAGTCACTGAATATAAATAATATGTTGGTCACCGCTATAGCCAAAATATTGTGAAATAATGAGACACTCTCCTTACTGATTCCCTTCTGCTTAAGTTCCGACAATTTCAGAGTCTCCTGTAGCAGGTCACCGCTCCGGCTAGAGATTGGCTTCAGTGCCATGTCTGGGTTGAGAGGGATCAGGGAGTACAGAAACCGGCAGGGGTTCGGTAAGGGGAGTATTGCTACTTATTTTTGTTTTCTGAGCGGTTTGTGAAAATGTTCCTTTTCTGGACAGCCCCTTACATTCTGATCTCAACTGATCACACATTGATCTCTATCCCCATTAAACCTTTATTCCCAGAATTCCAGAGGAGCATGTATGGCCTATAAGTCTCCTCACGCCAATTAAGGCGCTTTCTTCCCAAGGAAAGCTAGTGCCTCCCAAATCCTGACCCAGGCGTCTCATCCAGTTAAGCCAGTACTCTCTGCTCTGCACTGATGAGGGGCAATCACCCTGAAACTACTTTCTGCAGATGAGGTGCTGGCTTTTTTAATATCCGAGTCATGTCTCAAGGCCTGTTTAAAGGGTTGAACATTAACTTATAGGATAGCTGCCTTATATCTGGTGGAATCAGAGGCAGAGCTTGTTGAGATATCATTTGCATTACTTTATGGCTTCCTAATGTGTATAGGAGGCAGCAGAACCATACTATGTCACATATATGATACCATGTGGAACAAACAGTGATATTACATCTTTCTTTGCAGGAGTTATGGGGAAAGACACTCCCGCCAGATCGCTGTAGGAGGCAGGCTCAGCAATGGATCAGGTATAGTTTATGCTCTGTGAGAAGGTATCATTCACTTTGAGGTGGTTTTAAAAATCAATTAGGCCTCATGCACATGACTGTCATTTTTGCGGATAGCGCACGGACCTGAGGTGTATTTCTTATATCTGGTAAGGCTTAGGCCTCTCGCACATGAACGTGTGCAGCGGGCCGCAATGCACTAACACCCACCATGGGCAGCCACAGCGGATCGCGGACCCATTTACTTTAATGGGTCCGCGATCCGGCCATTCCGCAAAAAGACATGTTCTATATTTTTGCGGAACAGAAGTGCGGGACGAAACCCCACAAAAGCACTCTGTAGTGCATCTATAGGGTTCAGTTCTGTGCTTCCGTTCTGCATCTCCAGATTTGCGGTACCATTGAAGTGAATGGGTCCACATGCATGATGCTTAATGCACACGGAACGGTGCCCGTGTATTGCAGATCTGCAAACGCGGTCCGCAATACGTTCGTGTGCTATAAGCCTTAAAGGGAATGTGTCATCAGAAATTTTTATTTTTATTATAACTTCTTTTTAAACTATTTTTGATGTCTTTATCCATATATCCCATATATTTAAACTAAAAAGATAAAATCTTGCAGTTTTCGCACTGGTCACTATGTCTAATAATTGGCGCCACTTCTTGGTCTGTACAGATCACTTTATATGCAGGCATTTTATATTTAACTTTTACAGGATGTAAATCCTCATGAAGCGGCTAATATTCACTCTTGCGTATATAAATGCTCCCGCAGGCCCACAACACTGGAGATATACATGGTGACAGTACACCCATTTCTGGAGTTGTAATGGCGCACCCATGGACTATGTATTCTGTATAAATCTATGCTCCATTGGATGCTATATTATGAAGGTATTCACTTTGGAGAGAATATCTTCGACATACTGTGCCATGTGAAGCACCATATGGCGGCGCACTTAGTCCTTGATAGAATAGATCCTGAAGCATTGTGCAGTGTTGTACCTGTCCCTATCTTGTAGTGCTTACTTGTGTTAATTGTAGCTCTTGCATAGTTTTGACTTATGCAGTTTCACTGCTCACAAGTGGTTATCACCTATCATAAGTGTCTTGATCCCCCACCGATCACGAGATCACATTTCTCCTGTTTGAATGGAGCGTTGGTCAGGCATGCACACCTCTACTCCATTCAATGTCTATGGATTACAGTTAGAGATGAGCAAATTTCATCTTATGAAATTCGTTCACGCTTCGTTTGGTGGTAAAGGCAGAATTGCGTTATGGATTCCGTTACCACGGACCATAACGCAATTCTATGACGGAATGCATAACTGAATGCCTTCAGAGGCATTCCGTTATTCATTCCGTTATAATAGAAGTCTATGGCCTGCAAAACGGATCTGTCCCGTTTCTGTTATGCATTGTCATAGAATTGCGTTATTCCGGGGTAACTGAATCCATAACACAATTCTGCTTTTACCACAAACGAAGTGTGAATGAATTTCAAAATATGAATAGCACTCCTATAGAGTTTGAATAGATTAGTAGTACATATGTGTGACCACCACTTCATTCAAACAGTGGACATGAGACCCCCTTCTCATCAGACACGCGTGGATAGGTGATCAGTTGTCATGCTAGGACAATCCCACTATGTCTCTCTCCATTGGTTAAATGGTGAAGATTTGTATAGTTTTTCACCTCTGTCATGCTGTACACTGGTAAAATATACATTCTTCTGACCTTACCGTCATTTCATGCTTAATATTTCCTAAGTTTTATATTTTCCTAGGTTATATGAAATGATCGTTTTTGTTATCTAGAGCTAAAAATTTATTTTCCAGACTAATCTGCTTTCTACCTGCCTTTCAAAGCAGAATGACCTTCTTCCTGACCCGCGGATGTTCTGGGTCCCATCTGACCCGTTGTGAATACACTACTGACCCGAGGCCCTTGGACTAGAGCAAGCTACAAGACAATATGCTTTTCTCCATGGTTTGGACTCTGTGGCCATACACCCTCCATTCTGCACACGTCTCTTTAGCTATTCCTACAGGAAATTGTTTTAAGTTATAAATTTTACTGCCTTACACCCTTCCCTCTGTGCGTTCCTTGGAGGAAGATGGCCAAATAGTTTTTTTTTTTTTTATTTAGTTTTTAATATTTTATTTTCTTTTTATTGAATGATTTTAGGATCCATGTTTGTTTTATTTGTTTTTTACTGTACAATCTGGTGTAAACCACCCTTGATGTTGGGTATCTTGAATTTATTGGGTTATTGTGCTTCCCAGTGATTGGGCTGACATGCAATCTATTTTTATAGGAAATAACCATTTTGGTTGCCTTGCACACCAATAAATTATATGTTCAGCTATTGCCGACTTTGTGTCAATGTTTTACTATGCAAAATGGTGGTGCATATACAATATGGCTGCCAACTCTTACACATCTAAGCTGACATCACTGGTCCTCAATTATAAAGACTGTATAATAGAAAATATGGTCTCCTTGGCCAGACTGACCAGGTACAGCTTGGTACAATGAAAGCTGAACGTTGCTTTCAGAGGTCAGTTTATGGAGGACCAGTAACCAGCCCACAATAAAACCAGTTTAACAGTATCCCCAAGCTGTAGGACTGCTTGCCCCCCAACCATCTGTTGTGTATAGAAAGTTACATAAAGAATAAGGTTGAGAAAAGAACAGATCCAGCAAGTTCAGCCTATAATCCTACTGTGTTGATCCAGAGGAAGGTAAAAAAAAACTTTGAGGTGGTCACCAGTTGCGACATGTGAGGGGGAAAATTCCATTCTTGACCCAAAATATGGCACTATGGGGGTGTCCCAACTCCTGATAGCTAAGGTTGAGATTTCAGCAACACCATTTATTTGCAAAGGACATTCTCTTTGTTGAGAACACGTGCATGCTCAACCAAACTAAGCTTGTATGGGGGAGGGGGACACTCAGGAGGAACAGCTTTCAGCTGAACAAGAATTCGGTTCAGAGCTATCTAAGGCCTCATGCACATGGTCGTAATATACAGGCACCGGCCGCGTGCAAACAGTATAACATATGCGGACCTATTCACTTGAAAGGGTCTGCAATCCGGGAGGTGTGGTGCAAAACAGAGGCACGGATCGGAAGCACTACGGAGTGCTTCCATGGGTTTTCTGTCCGTGCCTCTGCACCACAAAAAAGTGCATGCTCACTACCTTTTTGCGGTGTGGACCGTCTGATGCAGATTGCGGACCCCATTCAAGTGAATTGGTCTGTGTCCGCAAATGGTGGCCACGAGGTCGGTGCCCATGCATTGCAGACCACAATTTGTGGTCCACGGCACAGGCAAGGCCTGCACACAGTCGTGTGCTTAAGGTGTATGGCCATATACTATAATTGCTTAATATCTTAAAAAAAAAAAAAAGTACTCTACATGAATTATACCCTCAAACTAAAATGCCTATTCAGTGCAAGTAAACCAATTTCAATAATCCAAAAGGTAAGAGGACAAACTGATTACTACCTGCTAAAATATAAACACCTGGCCGTGACCCAGTGCTCTTCTTACAGCCTGACGCTGCAAAATGGAACTGGCAGGCTAAAGATGATCTTTATTAATATAGCGTCAACATATTCTGTAGTGCTTTACAATCAGGGACATAACACAAGTAAAATGACAAGCAATGAGATAAAGGTAGCTTTCACTCGGTCAGTATCTGCAACCCCAAACCAGGAGTGCCACCTATAAGGGCTCAAGCACACGACCGCAGTTTCAGTCGGCATCCGACCCAAATTTTTTGTGGTTTAGAAGGGTCTGGTGACATCATAGAATACAAAACTACTTGCAAAAACAAGTTTGTACAAAAGGAAAAAATGAATCGACAATGACCTACGATCGTACAGAATATAAATCAATATTCAAAGAGGAGATTGTGTCTTTGGAATCCTGGTATGCAATAAGAAGATCCAAAAAGACTCCCTATTATAAAGCAGTCTGTTTAGATCTCCTCCTTGAAATGTATTTTTTTAACCCTTTCAATACCACAGTGACTTCAAGGTCTGCTGTTACCTCCATGTACGTCTCCAAGTTTGAGATGTCTGAAAGATGTTTTCAAACTGTTTGAAGTGCAACCCACATATTGAACGTTACAGCTGCTGCAGGGGGCTAAGTAAATCACATTACTTGTGTTACGGTTTATATAGGACTTAATTTTAAATTCTTCTCCTGTAGCACTACATTTCAAACTCTTAATTATTTTAATAAATTGACAGGTTTTCCATACATTATGTCCGCCAATAACTTTTTACCAGGTATTGCTTGTAGACCCTGATTTCTCCCAAAAAATAAACTGAGACAGTACTGTGGATATAGGTGGAGCTCTTTTACTCCAACTTGAATTCCTAAATCCAACATCTGTCGTAAATTATCATCCTGATTCAGAATCGTTAAATGCCTAGTAATGATTCCGTACCGCATTAAACTGTCTGCTATAAGTGGTTGTCACACTCACCTTTTTCTCTTCTGACTCTATTTTATTATTCCTACTTGTTTCCTAGGAGATTAGGTTTCTTCTATCCAAAAGGTTCTCCTTTTCTACAGTCTGTTTTAGCAAGTTCTCCCTATATCCCCTTGCTTTGAGTCTTTTATACCTATATAATGCTGCACTTTCCTTTTTATAAGTGGAGTCCTCTGCGCAATTACGGCAGATTCTTATAACCTCACCGTAGGGGATACCATTGATGACATGTTTGGGGTGACAGGACGCCAGTAGTAAAGTACTCCTACTTGTGTCTTTCCTCTAGTTGCTACTGACTCCCTCATTCCCTTTATTGGAAAGCTTGACATCCAAGAAAGAAATGTCACTCACTGCTATTGCATAAGTGAACTGAAGGTTCATGGCATTATTCATGTATTTCACGCAATTCACAAAGTCCTTCTGTGGAGTTCCACACCAGGATTATATCCTCAATGAATCTTCCATACTATCCGATCAAGGACAAAAAAAACATGGCCTCTCGATCATAAGGTATTGTTCCTCCCAATGGGACATATAAATATTTGCATACGAGTGGGAGAATTTTCCTATCTCCCATGACAGCACCACCGGAGAGAGGAGGATCCGCCCCACAGAGACAGGAAACCTGCAGGATAAAATGGGCGGACATTCTCCTCTTCAGTGTGGTTTCCTGTCTCTGATGGGAAGCCTGCAGCTTCAACATGCTTGGTCCTTCCCTCTGGTGGCTCCCCACTAACCTGCGAGTCCCTGGTAAGTTGCAGCGGTGCGCTGAGGGCAGGCAGAGGCACAGCTGAGCTCCGGAGGGGGCGGTCAGTGTGCGGGGGTACTGGAGACGGCGACATCGTGTTACGCCGGAAGAAGACGCCGGCTACCAGGCTGAGGAAAAGGAGCGGCTCCGGCTATGGGCAGGCTGTGGAGCGCTCCTAAAGTCACCTGACCGGCCTCTGACGGCTGTGACGTCATCTTTGGGCGCCTATGAGAAAAGCGCAAGGTTTTCGGACGGCGTCTCTTTTTTGACTTGAGCTGCAAGTATGGAGAACGAGTGCCATCATGGCAAGTGGTCCGAGGAGCCCACGGTCCTTCCTGTTCCAGCTAAGCCCAAGAAAGTTGGGGCAAAGAAGAAAAATAAGGAATGTGCCTTATGCAGTGTGGGGTTACCATCTGAATGGTAAGATGGAATTGTCTAACATAACTGTTGGTTATAGCTTGGACGGAGTGTCATTTTATGTTTTTACATTATGACCTACAACCTTATGTAATTCATATTTCTCAGGGATAAGATTATGTGCCAGCCCTGTATAGATAAGATGGTGGCTGAGGAGTCCCCCTCCTTTTACAAATGTCTGCAAGCGTTGGTACGCTCTGAAGTTAATGCATCCCAGGCTACCCAAAAACAGCAAAAGCCTAAGCATAGAGAGTATTCCAGAGAACCCCCTTTGTCAGATGAGGGAGAGATCCCTTCTTCAGTGTTTGGCCCCTCTGATTTTTCATCGCAGGCCTCTTCTGGGGAAGAAGAAATAGGGGGGAAACCCTGTTTTCTGGTAGAAGACACCGAGAAGCTCCTTAAAGCTATCCGCTCGACTATTGGCATAGAGGAAACTCTGGAACCCCACTCAATTCAGGATATTATGTTTGGGGGGTTGGAGTCCAGACAGCATGGTACCTTTCCAATACATAAGAATGTTTCAGCATTGATAAAAGGAGAGTGGAAGAAACCCAATAAGAGTATTTATTTCTAAAAGTCTTAAGCGTAAATATCCTTTTAAGGAGGAAGATTCTGCCTCTTGGTATAAGGCGCCTAAAATCGATGTGCTTATATCCAAGGTCTCTAGGAAGACGGCCCTACCATTTGATGACATGGGAATCTTGAAAGACCCCCTGGATAAAAAGGCAGATGCCTTTCTTAAAGGGGCTTGGGAGGCATCAACGTCCTCATTTAGGCCTAGTATAGCTTCCACTTGCAAGGCCCAGTCTCTTATTGTGTGGTTAGACGAGCTTGAGTCCCAGTTAAAGAATAGGTGCCCCCGGGAAGAGATATTAGCCTCCCTCCCTACGATTCTGAAGACAGCAGACTTTCTGGCAGACGCCTCGGCTTACTCTGTTAGGTTGGCAGCTAGATCAGCAGCTTTATCCAACTCCGCGCAAAGAACTCTTTTGCTAAAGAATTGGACTGGGGACATTGCTTCTAAATCAAAGCTTTGTGGAGTTCCATGTGAGGGGGAATACCTCTTCGGTCCAAGCCTGGATGACCTGCTGGATAAAGCGGCAGACAAGAAGAAAAGGTTTCCTGGTTTTCAGGGATCTTTTTCTTATAGAAATAGGTTCAGTCGACCCTTTCATCCCTTTAGGGGTAGCCAGGAACAGGTTAAGAAGGCCAGGGAGGACCGGTTCAGAGGTCAGAGGAAAAATAGGAATTTTTTCTTTAACCAGTCCTCCTCAGATAAGAGAGAGCCAGGACTCCGGTAGGGGGCAGACTGAAGGACTTCGTAGCAGAGTGGAGAAAAATTTCCCTAAGTCCGTGCGTTTTTGATACCATTGGCAAGGGGTTAAGATTAGAATTCCTTCAGTCCCCTCCTGCCCGATTCTTACCAACCGTAGATCCTCTTTCGGCCTTAGGGAAGTCAGTTATACAGGCAGAGGTGTTAAAATTTAATAGAAAAATCAGTCTTAACCACGGTAATAAAAAAGAAGGCAGAGGGTTCTACTCGCCACTTTTTTTGGTCAAAAAAACAGACTGTTCTTTCAGAACCATCATAAATCTAAAAAAAGTAAACCAGTTTCTTCAGCCCAAAAGATTAAAGATGGAAACTGTACGTTCAACAATGAATCTTCTTTATCCTCTGTGCTTCATGGCTGTTCTCGACTTAAGACGCATACTACCACGTCCCTATTGCAATAGAGCACTAGAAGTTCCTAAGGGTGGCCATCCATTTGAGGGGTCAACTGGAACATTTCCAGTTCCAGGCTCTACCTTTTGGCCTTTCCATGGCCCCAAGGGTGTTTACGAAGTTGGTGGCGGAAATGGCAGCCCACATAAGGGAAAAGGACATTCTCTTCATCCCTTACCTGGACGACTTCTTAGTAGTAGATCAGACAGAAGAAGCATACAATTCCGCAGTTTCAGAAATCCAGTCCATCTTAAAACAGGTTAGGGTGGACTATGAACAAAGAGAAGTCAAGAACCCGTCCATCAAGAAGGCAGACCTTCTTAGGCTTAATACTGGACTCATCTCTCCAGAGAACCTTTTTACCCGCAGACAAGGTAAATGTTGGTCAGAACAAAATCTGAAATCTGACCCGGAAACCGGTTACTTCGATGAGAACAGCAATGTCGGTCCTCGGCTCCCTCACATCCTGTAAGGTGGGCTCAGCTGCACTCCAGAGCTTTACAGTAGGAGATCCTGTCTGCTTGGAAGGAAAACTGGTCCTTAGACGCGGAAATGAAGATCTCAGTCCAAACTCTACAGAGATCATCATGGTGGCTGAATACAGAGAATCTCATTCAAGGTACCCCGTGGAAAACGGACAGGTTAGTGTGCCTGACTATGGATGCAAGTCCTTGGGGGTGGGGGGCCCACATTCAGGGAACTTCCTTCCAGAGTCGTTGGGACCCCCGACAAAAAGCAGAGTCCTCCAATCTGAAAGAATTGATGGCGGTCGACCTTGCGATGAGGGCCTCCCTCCCGAAGATAGATGGAGAGGACCTAAGGATTCTTTCAGACAACAGGACTGTAGTCTCCTATTTGAACAGACAGGGAGGGACAAGATGCAGAGCCCTCATGAAAGAAGCTTATATCACTCTGAGTCTACCTCGATATCGGCAGTCCACATCAAAGGGGTAGAAAACAAACAGGCGGATTTCCTGAGCCACCATACCCTGTCCTAGGGGGAATGGTCCCTAGACCCTATTGTTTTTCAGAGGATAGTAGATCTTTGGGGTATCCCCGAAATCGACTTATTTGCTACCCATTCAAACAAGAAGGTGCCAAAATTCTATTGCCTGAGCAGAGCAGGATCCCCCTGTGGGATAGACGCCCTGACGCAGGATTGGAAATTCCGCCTGGCTTATGCCTTCCCCCTCTTCCCCGGGTTTTACGGAAAATCAGGGAAGAGCGGGCCACAGTAATCCTAATTGCCCCCTTCTGGCCCAGGAGGTCCTGGTTCACGGGACTCTGGACCATGTCGATCTCCGATCCCTGGGTGCTTCCTACGGTCTGGGGCCTTCTGAGTCGGGGACCAGTGATACATCCAGCTGTAGACAGCCTACACTTAACGTCCTGGATTTTGAGAGGTGGCTATTAGAAAAGGAAGGGTTCTCAAATGCTTTGGTGTCTACCCTGCTAAAAAGCAAAAAAGAGGTTACAGTAAGGATTTATAGCAGAGTTTGGAACAAATTCTTAAATTTTGCCCAGATCCATTTAAGGAACATTCCATCGGTTGCTCCTTTACATTCTATCCTTGAGTTCCTTCAGAAGGTTCTAGAAATGGATCTGTCAGTACCCTGAAAGTTCAGGTCTCTGCCCTGTCTGTTCTTTATAACCAGAACATAGCAGGTAGCCCCTGGGTTTCCATTTTTTTTAGGGCCATGGAGAGGTCTTCCTTAGTGATAGCTCCCCCCTGGAGTCTAGAGGTGGTGTTAAAAGCTTTATCTGGGCCCCCCTTTGAACCCATTAATTCTATTTCAATTAAGCATCTTACCCTGAAGCTATCTATTCTGATAGCTTTGACTTCTGCTCGCAGGATTGGTGAGATCCAAGCCATCTCCATCAACCCTCCGTACACCTTAATCTTAGAGGACAAAGTCGTCATCCGTCCTGACACTGTTTTTCTTCCAAAAGTCGCCACCAAATTCCACCGCTCTCAGGAGATTATTCTTCCTACTCTGTCAAAATCCTTCCTCCGAGGAAGAAGAATCTCTCCATTGTCTAGATGTCAAGAGAGCCCTTTTGGCCTATTTGTCCTCTACCTCTTCCTGGCGGAAGTCTTCTTCACTCTTCCTGCAGTTTCAGGGGAGGAACAAGGGTTCTGCTGCCTCAAAAAGTTCTATATCACGGTGGGTTGTGTTCGCCATTTCCTTATCCTACCTTTCCTCGGGGTTATCTCCCCCTGTTGGCCTGAGGGCCTACTCGACCAGGGCAGTGGCTGCTTCCTGGGCTGAGAGGTCCTCGGTTCCAATTGAATAGATTTGTGAGGCAGCAACCTGGTCTTCCCCTTCAACCTTTTTTAAGCCCTATAGGTTGGACTTGAACTTTTCTGGTGATTCCTCCTTGGTAAAGGGGTTCTTCTCCCTACTTCCCACCCTTAGGGATTTCTCTAATAAATCTCCGGTGGTGCTGTCATGGGCGATAGGAAAAAATTGTATTACTTAACGGTAATTTGATTTTACAAAGCCCATGACAGCACCCTGGGTTTCCCTCCCTGGTGGTCCTTCTATACTGCACAGGTGTTGCAAAAAAAAAAAAAAGATACCTTATATATAAATTGCATGTCTAACATATGTGGGCGGCCTTCCTCCGATACTTGGAAAACTCACTGAAGAGGAGGAGAATGTCCGCCCATTTTATCCTGCAGGTTTCCTGTCTCTGTGGGGCGGATCCTCCTCTCTCCGGTGGTGCTGTCATGGGCTCTGTAAAATAAAATTACCGGTAAGTAATACCATTTTTCGCACCCATTAATGCTCCTCTCGTCTGCAAATAGGTCCCATTAAAGGAGAAATAATTATGTGCTAGCAGGAACTCCACAGACAAATAGAGGAATTCCTTCAAAGCAGCACTATATCCACTATACAAATCTAAATGTCTCTTGAGGCTTGCCAAACCCAAACGGTGCGGAATCGAGCGGCGACATCACAAGTGGCCCATCTGTACCCATCTTCCCACACTAAGGCTACTTTCATCGGAACTGCCTGCCGGATCCGGCAATCTGCATACAAACGGACAGCATTTGTAGACTGATCCGGATGCGGATCGGTCTTACAAATGCATTGCAAGAACAGATCAGTCTCTCCGGATGTCACCCGGAGAAACGGTTCCGTTATATTTAATTTATTTTTAAAATTTTTACCGGTCTGCGCGGATCCGGCATTGTGGTATTTTTAATGCTGAATCCGGCACTAATACATTTCAATGTAAATTAATGCCGGATCCGGCATCTGATCCGGAATTTTGGACAGAGATAATTCATGCCTCCAAAAACGCTGTTCAGTGACTGCACTGAAGACATCCTGAACGGATTGCTCTCCATTCAGAATGCATTAGGATAAAACTGATCAGTTATTTTCCGGTATAGAGCCCCTTGGACGGAACTTAATGCCGGAAAAGAAAAACGCTAGTGTGAAAGTACCCTAAGTTACCAGTCAATTCCGATACATGTTTTGTATCTCGTAGGCAGCTTGGGATACGCTGTACAAGGGGTTGCAGATAAAAATCTACCCATGCTCCCAGGCGTTCTCCCAAGCTGCCTATACCACACACAATGGGTTGTAACGGAGGAGGGAAAGTCTTTTTATGTACCTTATGTAGTGAGTGGAAAATTGGGATTACTGGTTTATTCACAAACAAATAGTCTCTAAGTTTCATATCCAAAATACCCAGTGTGAAACCTTCATCAAGATGTTTGGATAATGCTGAGACATATTCTGTAGTGGGATCTGCCCTCAACTTTCTATCAGTGGATGTGTTCCCTAGCAACTCATTACATTTCAAATACAAACCTACATCCATTACCACTATACGCCCACCTTCATCAGATTTTTTTTTTATAACCAAATCACTGTTGTACCGTAAATTATAGAGTGCTTTCCTCTCGTCTAGTGAGATTATCTCTCTGTACCCCATTTCTTTTAAATTTTTTCACTTTCTGGTCTAATGCCACAAGTTCCATCTCAACTAGCGTCATCTCCAATAGGCCCAGATTCACATTGTAAAGTGGATAAGGTGCGGTTACAGCGTTGTTCTGACGAATTAAATGGTATTGCATTAATAACATTATCGTTCACTTTCTGCGGTTCATTCCAATTTAATTTACGACCTTCCCCTGACAAATCAAAATGCCTCCTGACAGTAAGATTCCGTGCGAACATATTCACATCGCGTATAGTGCGAAACAAATACAAAATCGCTCATTGGTGAGAACGATAGCCCCTTTCTTAAGAGGCTTAATTCAGAACGGGATGAGATATAAATCGATAAATTAATGACTGCGTCTTCTATTTCTGTCTCTTTACTGTCCTCCTCGGATATCCTTTATTTTGGTCGATGCGTTTGCCCTGCTCTCCTTGTTCGTGTTTTGGCTTATTCTCCAGTTGTATCAATGGATCCTGAGATTCATTCATTTTGTTTTTCTTTCTACCATTTCCATTCTTATTTTTATTTTGAGCAGAATTATTTTGTGATTTCATATTTCCTGAAGAATCTCCTTCTTATATAGACTGGTAAAACTCACTCTATGTTGAGAATTTTTCTCTCCGTTTTTTTGTTTCTGAAAAATGACTTTGATGTATCCAAAGTCTTTTGCTTCTATGAATATACCTGATCAAGAGAATATCTGTAAAGAATAAATCAAGGCAACTGGACGTACTGTAGATTTCTTGAAAACGTTTCACTCGTTCTTCCTCAATTCTGAGTGACTGTACAAAAATTCTGGGAATAAATATGTAACCGAATCAACATCTGGTAATTATACCCAGCATTGGGTCAAAGGTGTTGATTCCATTATCCTAATTGGAGTCAGAAGGTGATAAAGACTTCCCAGAAAAAGGTGTCAAGACAGCATTGTATGTGGCAGACAATAGATGTCTAACCCCCCCACCTCTATTCAAGCTTGGCTTCTGCATTTTTACGTAGATGGCCTCCTTCACGCCTCGTTTGTACCAATCTGCCTCCTTATCCAAAACACGTACTTGACTGTCTTCAAATGTGTGACCTGTTCCTTTTAGATGTAAGTACACGGCTGAATCTTGACCAGAGGTTTTGGCTCTTCTATGCTGAGCCATACGCTGATGTAGTTGTTGTTTTGTTTCGCCGATCTACAGTTCTGAGCATTCCTCATTGCACTGGACTGCGTACACAATGTTGTCCATCTTGTGTTTAGGCGTTGGGTCTTTGGGGTGAACCAGTTATTGCCTCAGTGTGTTGCTGGGTTTAAAGCAAACAGGATTTTTAATAAACATCACATTCCTGTTTGCTTTAACCCCTTAAGGACGCAGGGCGTACCGGTACGCCCTATTTCCCGAGTCCTTAAGGACTCAGGGCGTACCGGTACGTCCTAACTTTAAATGCAGATTCCGGCGCCGCGGGGGTTAATGGGAACGGGATGCCGGCTGAAATCATTCAGCCGGCATCCTGTGACAACGCCCCCCCTATCGGCGATCGCCGCAAACCGCAGGTCAATTCAGACCTGCGGTTTGCTGCGCTTTTTGCAGTTTCTGACTGCGTGGATCAGAAACTTTAGTGTCCCTCAAACATAGATTTTACACCCCCCCTGCACCCCTGCATGATTTTTTGCCGGCGGGTGGTGCAGGGGGGGGGGGGGAGTTGTGGGCGGTGGGGGTGGTGCGGCAGACGGGATCGCGATCCCCCGCCCGCCTCCCCTTGAAAATTCGTTGGTGGACAGTGGGTATACCAGGGTGTCAGCACATTGCTGACACCCTGGTATAAACGGCTGACATCGGTGATGCGATGTCAGCCGTTTAACCCTTTCCATACAGCGGTCCGTACGGACCGCTGTATGGAAAAAGTTTAACAGTAAGAGGGAGCTCCCTCCCTCTCCCATCGGGGGGCTGCAGTGCCTTTGTTAAAAATAGTAAAAATCAAAAAACACATTTATCACTGATTAAAAATGAAAAAAAAAACGTCCGTAACGACCTGATCTATAAAACGGTCATGTTACTTTCCCCGCACGGTGAACGCCATAAAAAAAATATATAAAAACTATTAGGAAATTGAAATTTTGCCCACCTTACTTCCCAAAAAAGGTAATAAAAGTGATCAAAAAAGTCGCATGTACGCCAAAATAGTACCAATAAACCCGTCATCTCATCCCGCAAAAATCATATCCTACCCAAGATAATCGCCCACAAACTGAAAAAACTATGGCTCTCAGACTATGGAAACACTAAAACATGATTTTTTTTTCTTAAAAATTAAATCATTGTGTAAAACTTAAATAAAAAAAAGTAGACATATTAGGTATCGCCGCGTCCGTATCGACCGGCTCTATAAAAATATCACATGACCTAACCCCTCAGATGACCACCGTAAAAAAATAAAAATAAAAACGGTGTAAAAAAAAAAAGCCATTTTTTGTCATCTTACGTCACAATAAAGTGTAATAACAAGCGATCAAAAAGTCATATGCACCCCAAAGTGCCAATCAAACCATCATCTCATGCCGCAAAAAAGGAGACCCTACTTAAGATAATCGCCCAAAAACTGAAAAAACTATGGCTCTTAGACTATGGAGACACAAACATTTTTTTTGTTTTAAAAATTAAATCATTGTGTAAAACTTACATAAATAAAAAAAATTGTATACATTTTAGGTATCGCCGCGTCCGTGACAACCTGCTCTATAAAATTACCACATGATCTAACCTGTCAGATGAATGTTGTAAATAACAAAAAAAAAAACGTGCCAAAAAATCTATTTCTTATTACCTTGCCGCACAAAAAAGTGTAATATAGAGCAACCAAAAATCATATGTACCCTAAACTAGTACCAACAAAACTGCCACCCTATCCCGTAGTTTCTAAAATGGGGTCACTTTTTTGGAGTTTATTCTCTGGGGGTGCATCAGGGGGGCTTCAAATGGGACATGGTGTCAAAAAAAACAGTCCAGCAAAATCTGCCTTACAAAAACCGTATGGCATTACTTTCCTTCTGTGCCCTGCCGTGTGCCCGTACAGTGGTTTACGACCACATATGGGGTGTTTCTGTAAACTACAGAATAAGGGCCATAAATAATGAGTTTTGTTTGGCTGTTAACCCTTGCTTTGTAATTGGAAAAAAAATATTAAAATGGAAAATCTTCCAAAAAAGTGAAATTTTTAAATTGTATCTCTATTTCCATTAAATCTTGTGCAACACCTAAAGGGTTAACAAAGTTTGTAAAATCAGTTTTGAATACCTTGATGGGTGTAGTTTCTTAGATGGGGTCACTTTTATGGAGTTTTTACTCTAGGGGTGCATCAGGGGGGCTTCAAATGGGACATGGTGTGAAAAAACCAGTCCAGCAAAATCTGGCTTCCAAAAACCATACGGCGCACCTCTCACTCTACGCCCTGTTGTGTGGCCGTACAGCAGTTTACGGCCACATATGGGGTGTTTCTGTAAACGGCAGAGTCAGGGCAATAAAGATAGTCTTGTTTGGCTGTTAACCCTTGCTTTGTTGGTGGAAAAAATTGGTTAAAATGGAAAATTAGGCAAAAAAATGAAATTCTCAAATTTCATCCCCATTTGCCAATAACTCTTGTGCAACACCTAAAGGGTTAACGACGTATGTAAATCAGTTTTGAATACCTTGAGGGGTGTAGTTTATAGAATGGGGTCATTTTTGGGCGGTTTCTATTATGTAAGCCTCGCAAAGTGACTTCAGACCTGTAGTGGTCCCTAAAAATTGGGTTTTTGTAAATTTCTGAAAAATTTCAAGATTTGCTTCTAAACTTCTAAGCCTTGTAACATCCCCCAAAAAATAAAAGATCATTCCCAAAATGCTACAAACATGAAGTAGACATATGGGGAATGTAAAGTCATCACAATTTTTGGGGGTATTACTATGTATTACAGAAGTAGAGAAACTGAAACTTTGAAATTTGCAAATTTTTCAAAATTTTTGGTAAATATGGTATTTTTTTATGCAAAAAAAAATTACTTTTTTGACCCAATTTTAGCAGTGTCATGAAGTACAATATGTGATGAAAAAACAATCTCAGAACGGCCTGGGTAAGTCAAAGCGTTTTAAAGTTATCAGCACACTGGTCAGATTTGCAAAAAATGGCCAAGTCCTTAAGGTGAAATAGGGCTGAGTCCTTAAGGGGTTAAACCCAGCAACACACTGAGGCAACAACTGGTTCACCCCAAAGACCCTACGCCTAAACACAAGATGGACAACATTGTGTATGCAGTCCAGAGGAATGCTCAGAACTGTATATCTGCGAAACAAAACAACAACTACATCAGCGTATGGCTCAGCATAGAAGAGCCAAAACCTCTGGTCAAGATTCAGCCGTGTACTTACATCTAAAAGGAACAGGTCACACCTTTGAAGACAGTCAAGTACGTGTTTTGGATAAGGAGGCAGATTAGTACAAACGAGGCGTGAAGGAGGCCATCTACGTAAAAATGGAGAAGCCAAGCTTGAATAGAGGTGTGAAATGAGGTCTGCCACATACAATGCTGTCTTGACACCTTTTTCTGGGAAGTCTTTATCACCTACTGACTCCAATTAGGATAATGGAATCAACACCTTTGACCCAATGCTGGGTATAATTACCAGATGTTGATTCGGTTACATATTTATTCCCAGAATTTTTGTACAGTCACTCAGAATTGAGAAAGCTTGTTGGAAGAACGAGTGAAACGTTTTCAAGAAATCTACAGTACGTCAAGTTGCCTTGATTTATTCTTTACAAATAAACCATGACCTGGATAAATGATAACCTTCACAGACAGATCAAAAGAATAGTCCAGAAGATCTTTTAAATTTAGTTTCCTTTGTGTGTATAATTTTTTTCCTCTCTAGAGCATTCACAGCATTGTCCAGTATTTTCCTCTTTCTCTTTGGTAATAGAGATTCTTGTATTGCCTTAATTCATGCACGTGTGGTTTCCAACAAAGTGTCTTCCTGTTCCACAATCATTGCCATAAGTGTCAATGAACATTCTGATAAAGCAGTATTTCCAATGATGCATGAATTCTGGCGAGTATGTATATTTTGGATATTTCTTCAATCGTAAGCCTCTAGGAATCATAGATTTTTCCAAATAGGACTTCAACGTTTTTGCATCCCACCAGATTCTCATCTCCTTTGATAAAAAGGATTCAAGATCCTGCATTTGCAGTTTCACATCAGGTGAACCACTAGGAGTCTGAACAGTGTCTTGTAAATCAACAATAGTAGCTGCCGTGTTCAGCCTCACACTGTAGTCCAAACTATCTTTCAGGCACATTTCCCCTGTGGGTTCACCCGACAAATCAGAATCGGCCATGGTCCACAGCAACTATTACAGTGCAAGATTGAGAAAAAACGGGGAGCCCGGAAAAAATATATCCAAGACAATCTATAGTAAAATATTTCCAGCTCACCTGCTCCACTCCATAGGTGCGTTGATTCATTTTTCCTTTTTTAGAAGCTTGTTTTTGCAAGTAGTTTTGTATTTTATGATGTTACCCAGATGCACCCCTGATTCCAATTTGGTGATTATTCACACATGGTAATGGAGGAGTGTCTGAGGAGAGTGAAGGGCTTTTTAAACCAGAAAATTTGGCTACACAGTATGGTCATGAATAAGGCTACATGCACACGAACGTTAGGCCTCTGTGCCCGGCACAGACCGCGGGGCAGCCACATGTGGACCCTTTCACTTGAATGGGGTCCGCAATCCGCATCCGACTGTCCGCACCGCTTAAAAGTAGTGCATGTTCTACTTTTTTTGTGGTGCGGAAGCACGGCCAGAAACACCACAGAAGCACTCCGTAGTGCTTCCGTGGGGTTCCGATCCGTGCCTCCGTTCCGCATCTCTGTGAATGGGTCTGCGATGCGGAATGCACACGGTTGGTGCCCGTGTATTGTGGGCACGCTGTATGCAGGCCGCAATACGGGCACACGTTCGTGTGCATGTATCCGAAGACAGATTGTCGAAACTCGTAGACCATAAAGCTTTCCGATCAGCTCATGGAATTTTTAAGGATCATAAAAGAGATTGGATTTTATCTGTAGTGCATGTGCTGGATTTTTCAAGAAAGTGTTCCCTGATCCGAGGTCCCTTGCATGCTTATGGAGTGGAGCAGGTGAGCTGGAATTATTTTGCTATATGATATATACGCTGGCCCATTGTATGCCAAAAGGACTCTCTTGACAAATGGTACGCTGGGTGCATGGGGACCTGTGGAAATGTTCAATGTGTAGTAAAACTATGAACAGCTTCTGAATAAAGTAACTCGCGTTTCATATAAAATAGTTCACTGATGCCCTTTAATTTGTATGACATCAGAAAGGTTTCTCCGACTGTGAACAACATGGGATTTTTCAGCTGTTGCAGATCAGTCAGAGTTGTCATACCAGACACAGCCCATGGACAAAGGAGGCTCTGTTTTTGGCAAAAGATACTCCTTTTTTCCCTTTTAAGGTGAAAACAGAATTTTAGAAACATAGAATGTGTCGGCAGATAAGAACCATTTGGCCCATCTAGTCTGCCCAATATACTAAATACTATGGATAGCCCCTGACCCTATCTTATATGAAGGATGGCCTTATGCCTATCCCATGCATGCTTAAACTCCTCCACTGTATTTGCAGCTACCACTTCTGCAGGAAGGCTATTCCATGCATCCACTACTCTCAGTAAAGTAATACTTCCTGATGTTACTTTTAAACCTTTGCTCCTCTAATTTAAAACTATGTCCTCTTGTAGCAGTTTTAAATATTCTCTCCTCTTTTACCTTGTTGATTCCCTTAATGTATTTAAAAGTTTCTATCATATCCCCTCTGTCTCGTCTTTCTTCCAAGCTATACATGTTAAGGTCCTTTTAACCCCTTAAGGACTCAGCCCTATTTCACCTTAACCCCTTAAGGACACAGCCCTATTTCACCTTAAGGACCAGGCCATTTTTTGCAAATCTGACCACTGTCACTTTAAGTGCTGATAACTTTAAAACGCTTTGACTTACCCAGGCCGTTCTGAGATTGTTTTTTCGTCGCATATTGTACTTCATGACACTGCTAAAATTGGGTCAAAAAAGTTAATTTTTTTGCATAAAAAAATACCATATTTACCAAAAATTTTGAAAAATTTGCAAATTTCAAAGTTTCAGTTTCTCTACTTCTGTAATACATAGTAATACCCCCAAAAATTGTGATGACTTTACATTCCCCATATGTCTACTTCATGTTTGTAGCATTTTGGGAATGATATTTTATTTTTTGGGGATGTTACAAGGCTTAGAAGTTTAGAAGCAAATTTTGAAATTTTCGGAAATCTTCAAAATCCCACTTTTTATGGACCAGTTCAGGTTTGAAGTCACTTTGTGAGGCTTACATAATAGAAACCACCCAAAAATGACCCCATTCTAGAAACTACACCCCTCAAGGTATTCAAAACTGTTTTTACAAACTTTGTTAACCCTTTAGGTCTTCCACAACACTTCATGGCAAATGGACATACATTTTTAGAATTTAGATTTTTTGGAAGATTTTCCAATATAATCAATTTTTTCCTGGAAAAAAACAAGGGTTAACTGCCAAACAAAACTCAAAATGGGTTGCCCTGATTCTGTAGTTTGCAGAAACACCCCATATGTGGTCGTAAACTACTGTTTGGCCGAACGGGAGGACATAGAAGGAGGGGAACACCATATGGGTTTTGGAAGGCAGATTTGGCAGGACTGGTTTTGTTTATACCATGTCCCATTTGAAGCCCCCTGTTGCACCCCTAGAATAGAAATTTCAAAAAAGTGACTCCATCTAAGAAAGTACACCCCTCAAGGTATTCAAAACTGGGTTTACAAACTTTGTTAACCCTTTAGGTGTTCCACAAGAGTTATTGGCAGATGGAGAAACAATTTAGAAATTTCTATTTTTTGGAAAATTTTCCAATATAATCAATTTTTTCCAGGAGTAAAACAAGGGTTAACTGCCAAACAAAACTCAAAATGGGTTGCCCTGATTCTGTAGTTTGCAAAAACACCCCATATGTGGTCGTAAACTACTGTTTGGCCGAACGGGAGGACATAGAAGGAGGGGAACACCATATGGGTTTTGGAAGGCAGATTTGGCAGGACTGGTTTTGTTTATACCATGTCCCATTTGAAGCCCCCTGTTGCACCCCTAGAATAGAAATTTCAAAAAAGTGACTCCATCTAAGAAAGTACACCCCTCAAGGTATTCAAAACTGGGTTTACAAACTTTGTTAACCCTTTAGGTGTTCCACAAGAGTTATTGGCAGATGGAGAAACAATTTAGAAATTTCTATTTTTTGGAAAATTTTCCAATATAATCAATTTTTTCCAGGAGTAAAACAAGGGTTAACTGCCAAACAAAACTCAAAATGGGTTGCCCTGATTCTGTAGTTTGCAGAAACACCCCATATGTGGTCGTAAACTACTGTTTGGCCGAACGGGAGGACATAGAAGGAGGGGAACACCATATGGGTTTTGGAAGGCAGATTTTGCAGGACTGGTTTTGTTTATACCATGTCCCATTTGAAGCCCCCTGTTGTACCCCTAGAATAAAAATTTCAAAAAAGTGACTCCATCTAAGAAAGTACACCCCTCAAGGTATTCAAAACTGGGTTTACAAACTTTGTTAACCCTTTAGGTGTTCCACAAGAGTTAATGGCAGATGGAGAAACAATTTAGAAATTTCTATTTTTTGGAAAATTTTCCATTTTAACCCATTTTTTCCAGCAATAAAGTAAGGGTTAACAGCCAAACAAAACTCAATATGGGTTGCCCTGATTCTGTAGTTTGCAAAAACACCCCATATGTGGTCGTAAACTACTGTTTGGCCAAACGGGAGCACGTAGAAAGAGGGGAACGCCATATGGGTTTTGGAAGGCAGATTTTGCAGGACTGGTTTTGTTTATACCATGTCCCATTTGAAGCCCCCTGTTGCACCCCTAGAATAGAAATTTCAAAAAAGTGACTCCATCTAAGAAAGTACACCCCTCAAGGTATTCAAAACTGGGTTTACAAACTTTGTTAACCCTTTAGGTGTTCCACAAGAGTTAATGGCAGATGGAGAAACAATTTAGAAATTTCTATTTTTTGGAAAATTTTCCATTTTAACCCTTACTTTATTACTGAAAAAAATGGGTTAACAGCCAAACAAAACTCAAAATGGGTTGCCCTGATTCTGTAGTTTGCAGAAACACCCCAAATGTGGTCGTAAACTACTATTTGGCTAAACGGCAGGACATAGAAGAAGGGGGAACGCCATACGGTTTTTGGAAGGCAGATTTTGCTGGACTGGTTTATTTACACCATGTACCCTTTCAAGCCCCCTGATGCACCCCTAGAGTAGAAACTCCATAAAAGTGACCCCATCTAGGAAACTACGGGATAAGGTGGTTGTTGATTTGGTACTATTTTAGGGGTAAATATGATTTTTGGTTGCTCTATATTACACTTTTTTGAGGCAAGGTAACAAAAAAATTAAATTCTAAAATTTTTCTACATTTGCTATTTAGTTTTGTGGAACACCTAAAGGGTTAACATAGTTTGTAAAGTAATTTTTGAATACCTTGAGGGGTGTAGTTTCTTAGATGGGGTCACTTTCTTGGAGTTTCTAGTCTAGGCTACATCAGGGGGGGCTTCTAATGGGACATGGTGTCAAAAAAAAAAACTGTCCATCAAAATCTGCCTTCCAGAAACCATATGGAGTTCCCTTCGTTCTATGCCCTGCCGTGCGGCTATATAGCCATTTACGACCACATATGGGGTGTTTCTGCAAACTACAGAATCAGGGCCATAAATATTGAGTTTTTTTTGGCTGTTAACCCTTGCTTTATTACTGGAAAAAAAGGATTCAAATGGAAATTTTGCCCAAAAATGGGTGTTTTGGCACCGTTTTTATTTTATATTTTTAACACCGTTCATCCGAGGGGTTTGGTCAAATGTTATTTTTATAGCGACGACTTTTACGCACGCGACGATGCCCAATATGTATGGCTCTCAGACTTTGGAGACACTAAGCAGGCATCCTAAAACTGCGGCCCTCCAGATGTTGTAAAACTACAATTCCCACCATGCCCTGCTGATGGCTGTAGGTTGTCTGGGCATGCTGGGAGTTATAGTTTTACAACATCTGGAGGGCCGCAGTTTGAGGATGCCTGCACTAAAACTAATATTTTTTTGGGGAAAAAAAATTGTTTCTGTGTCTCCAAAGTCTGAGAGCCATAGTGTTTTATGTTCTCTAGGGGACTGTTGGAGATTATAAAAATTTAGTACTCCATGGAAGTGTGATACTCCCTGAAGCAATCGATAATGCAGAGGCCCGGATGATCGGGGCAAGTGTCACACTGAGTAGTGGTGTCCTTCCGTATCCCCCTCTTGTGACACACTCTGCATCTTTTTTGGGTTCGTCCCTTCTTTCCAGTATGGGGGACCACACCTGGAAAGTGTTGGCCAGGGACGATCCGGGCGCCTCCAGTTCCCGAGGTACTCCGGCCTGCTCTTTCCCGGTCCGAAAAGATCAGGTCTTTGAGGACTGCCTCATAGAATTGGAGGAATGTCCCTGTGCTGCCAGCGCTTCGGGATAGTACAAAAGAGTTGTACATGGCAACCTGCACCATGTAGACCGCAACTTTTTTGTACCATGCCCGGGTTTTGCGCATGGCATTATATGGCTTGAGGACTTGATCAGAGAGATCAACTCCTCCCATATACCGATTGTAGGCGACGATACAATCGGGCTTGAGGACCGTTGCCGTGGTACCTCGCACAGAGACTGGGGTGGTGCTGTTACCGTGGATTGTGGACAGCATAAGGACATCCCTCTTGTCCTTATACCTGACCAGCAACAGGTTTCCACTGGTAAGTGCACGGGTCTCACCCCTGGGGATAGGTACCTGGAGGGGGTGGGCAGGGAGGCCGCGTTGATTTTTCCGCACGGTCCCACAAGCGAACGTGGATCTGGCGGCAAGGGACCTGAACAAGGGAATGCTGGTATAAAAGTTGTCCACGTACAAGTGGTAACCCTTATCCAGCAGTGGGTACATAAGGTCCCACACGAGTTTCCCGGTAACACCCAGAGTGGGGGGACATTCTGGGGGTTGAATCCGGGAATCTCGCCCCTCGTACACACAAAATTTGTAAGTGTACCCTGAGGTACTCTCACAAATTTTGTATAGCTTCACGCCATACCTCGCCCGCTTTGTGGGAATGTATTGGCGGAAACTGAGTCTCCCCTTGAACGCAACGAGAGACTCATCAACCGCGACCTCCCTTCCAGGTACGTAGGCCTGCTGAAATGTGGCCCCAAAGTGATCGATGACCGGCCGTATCTTGTACAGCCGGTCATAGGCAGGATCACTTCGGGGGGGACCTGCTGCATTATCGGAATAATGCAGACATTTCCGGATGGCCTCAAACCGGGAGCGTGTCATGGCCGTACTGTACAGTGGGGTCTGGTATAGGACGTCCCCACTCCAGTACAGCCTGACACTGGGTTTTTGCACTAGACCCATATGCAGCACGAGGCCCCAAAATGTCCTCATCTCGGCTGCACTGACCGGCGTCCAGCCACCGGGTCTAGCCAAAAATGAGCCCGGGTTTTGAGCGACGAACTGTTGGGCGTACAGATTCGTCTGCTCCACCATCAGATTCACCAGTGGGTTACTGAAAAAAAAACTAAAAAAGTCTATTTCAGTAAACCCCACTGTGGGAATCTGGATTCCAGGATTGCC
The DNA here is from genome assembly GCF_014858855.1 of Bufo gargarizans. Lineage (NCBI taxonomy): Eukaryota > Metazoa > Chordata > Amphibia > Anura > Bufonidae > Bufo > Bufo gargarizans. The sequence goes on along the minus strand of NC_058085.1, from coordinate 63,063,567 downwards.
AGCGAAATCCGGAATCTCAGGCTCAAAGTCCACTGGGGGACACCAGCTAAGTTCATCGGCAGGGGGCTCCGGTGAACTTATTTGGTGGGCCGGGAAACCAGTACGAACCCCAGGGCGGCTCGTACTAGGGTGGGCCACAGGATCCCTAGCATGTGTGGCCCCTGGCTCCGCCTGGCGGCGTCTCCGCTGCCTTGGTGGCTCATCGTCATCCGATGATGATGAGGAGGATGCGGATGACAAAAGGAACGTGGGGTCATCCTCATCCTCACTGGGGCTCTCAGAGTCGGAGGCAATCTGGGCATATGCCTCCTCGGCCGAGAACACCCGGCGGGCCATGGGTGTGTGTGTGTGCGTGTGTATGTGCGTGCGTGTAAACCTTTATTCTATGTGCGTGTGTGTGGGGGCACGGGTGTTCACGTACTAAAAGTCCAGGCAAAAAAAATGGGCAAGTGTTAGAAAAAAAAAAAAAAAAAAGTTCAAACTTGCTGATCAGCGGTTCAACGCTGATCAGCGGTCGGTGGGGGGGTGGGGCGGGCGATGCGCTAACAGTGGACGGACGCTAAAAAGTGCCGGCCAGTCAGCGCACGCAGAAAAAAAAGTGGTGGTGGGGGGGTCTGGTGGGGGGGGGGGGGGGGGCTGGTGGTGAGGGGGGGGTCTGGTGGGGGGGGGGGGGGGGGCTGGTGGTGAGGGGGGGGGCTGGTGGTGAGGGGGGGGCTGGTGGTGGGGGGGATGCGGGGGGGGGCAAGTGGCAGGGGGGTCTGGGGTCTGGTAGCTGAAAAAAAAAAGTTTGGAATAAATGTGATTTTTTTATTTTATTTTTTCTAACTTTTCCCTTCTATCCCTGCCTAAAGGTGACTCTCCCTCACTGACCCTAACCTACCTGGGTGGCGATGGGTGCAGGAGGGTGATGGATGGCGATTAGGGGGACACAGGAGCTGGTGCTGGACGATGCTGCCGGGTGCTCGTGCAGAACAGGAAGAGGAGGGGAGAGAGGAGCGCAGGAAGTTTGAATCTCGCGCCTCTCTCCCCTGCACCAATCAGCACCCTGGACAGCGGCGTTCAGCACCAGGGCCAGCTCCGCCTCTGCAAATCCTCGGACTGCGATTGGTGGTGTAAAATTACGCCACCGATCGCAGTCTTTTTCCGGTTCATCGGGTCACAGGACACCCGAATGGACCGGAAACGCAGAAAACCGCAGGTCTGAATTGACCTGCGGTTTTCTGCGATCGTCGATGCGGGGGGGTCAAATGACCCCCCCCTGCATTGTTACAGGATGCCGGCTGAATGATTTCAGCCGGCATCCCGTTCCGATTAACCCCCGCGGCGCCGGCATCGCTATTTAAAGCCATGACGTACCGGTACGTCATGTGTCCTTAAGGACTCGGGAAACATGCCGTACCGGTACGTCATGTGTCCTTAAGGGGTTAAGGACCAGGCCATTTTTTTGCAAATCTGACCAGTGTCACTTTATGTGGTGATAACTTTAAAACGCTTTTACTTATCCAGGCCATTCTGAGATAGTTTTTTCGTCACATATTGTACTTCATAACACTGGTAAAATGGAGTAAAAAAAATTCATTTTTAGTTATAAAAAATACCAAATTTACCAAAATTGTGGAAAAATTTGCAAATTTCCAAGTTTCAATTTCTTTACTTCTATAATACATAGCTATTTTTTGAGGTATTAATGTTAGTTTACATTCCCCATATGTCTACTTCATGTTTGGATCATTTTGGGAATGCCATTTTATTTTTTGGGGACGTTACAAGGCTTAGAAGTTTAGATGCAAATCTTGAAAATTTTCAGACATTTTCAAAAACCCACTTTTTAGGGACCAGTCCAGGTTTGAAGTCACTTTGTGAGGCTTACATAATAGAAACCACCCAAAAGTGACCCCATTCTAGAAACTACACCCCTCAAGGTATTTAAAACTGATTTTGCAAGCATTAGTAACCCTTTAGGTGTTCCCCAAGAGTTGATGGCAAATGGAGTTGAAATTTCTGAATTAAACTTTTTTGCCAAATTTTCCATTTTAATCAATTTTTTCCACTAACAAAGCAAGGGTTAACAGCCAAACAAAACTCTATATTTATTGCCCTGACTCTGCGGTTTACAGAAACACCCAATATGTGGTCGTACACCACTCTACGGCCCCACGTCAGGGCGTAGATGGAAAGGAACGCCGTGTGGTTTTTGGAAGGCAGATTTCGTTGGACTGGTTTATTTACACCATGTCCCATTTGAAGCCCCCCTGATGCACCCCTAGAGTAGAAACTCCAAAAACGTGACCCCATTTTGGAAACTACGGGATAAGGTGGCAGTTTTTTTGGTACTATTTTAGGGTACATATGATTTTTGGTTGCTCTAGATTACACTTTTTGTGATGCAAAGTAACAAAAAAAAGAAATTCTGAAACGTCATCTCCATTTGCCATTGACTCTTGTGGAACACTTAAAGGAAACCTGTCACCGGGATTTTGCACATAGAGCTGGGGACATGGGCTGCTAGATGGCCACTAGCACATCTGCAGTACCCAGGTCCCATAGCTCTCTGCGCTTTTATTGAAAAGAGCCCAGCACCGCCCCGCGTCCTCCGAATCTCCTCCTTGCTGGCTGACGTCACAGAGCTGGAGAGCCGAAATCTCGCGATGTGCGAGCTAGCGCAGGTGCAGTGTCGGCATCATGTTCATTCCCTGTGCTGGCATCCGCACAGGGAACGAACTACGCATGCGCTAGCTCGCACATCGCGAGATTTCAGCGCTCCAGCTCTGTGACGTCAGCCAGCAAGGAGGAGATTCGGAGGACGCGGGGCGGTGCTGGGCTCTTTTCCGCTTGACTCATCTCCGGCTACAGGACTCATATCAGGTAATTTGCATATCAATCAAAACGTTTTTTTAACACAATAAAAGCGCAGAGAGCTATGGGACCTGGGTACTGCAGATGTGCTAGTGGCCATCTAGCAGCCCATGTCCCCAGCTCTATGCGCAAAATCCTGGTGACAGGTTTCCTTTAAAGGGTTAACAAAGTTTGTAAAATCAGTTTTGAATACCTTGAGGGGTGTAGTTTCTTAAATGGGGTCACTTTTTGGAGTTTCTACTCTAGGGGTGCATCAGGGGGGCTTCAAAAGGGACATGGTGTCAAAAAACAAGTTCAGCAAAAACTGCCTTCCAAAATCCATATGGCATTCCTTTCCTTCTGCGCCCTGCCGTGTGCCCGTACAGAGGTTTACGACCACATATGAGGTGTTTCTGTAAACTAAAGAATCAGGGCCATAAATATTGAGTTTTGTTTGGCTGTTAACCCTTGCATTGTTACGGGAAAAAATGGATAAAAATTGAAAATTTGCCAAAAAATACCTGTTTTGGCACAGTTTTTTTATTTTTTATTATTTACAACGTTCATCTGACAGATTAGATCATGTACTATTTTTATAGAGCAGGTTGTTACGGACGCAGGGATACCTAATATGTTTACTTTTTTAAATTTATTTAAAGGGAACCTGTCACCAGGATTTTGGGTATAGAGCTGAGGACATGGGTTGCTAGATCACCACTAGCACATCCGCAATACCCAGTCCCCATAGCTCTGTGTGCTTTTATTGTGGAAAAAAAAAACTATTTGATACATATGCAAATTAACCCGAGATGAGTCCTGTCCCTGACTCATCTCACGTACAGGATTCATGTCGGGTTAATTTGCATATGTATCAAATAGTTTTTTTTCCACAATAAAAGCACACAGAGCTATGGGGACTGGGTATTGCGGATGTGCTAGCGGCCATCTAGCAGCCCATGTCCTCAGCTCTATGCACAAAATCCCGGTGACAGGTTCCCTTTAAGTTTTACACAATATCATTTTTGAAACAAAAAAAATCATTTTAGTGTCTTCATAGTCTGAGAGCCATAGTTTTTTTTTATTTTTTGGGCGATCGTCTTAGTTAGGGTCTCATTTTTTGCAGGATGAGATGTTTTAATGGTATGATTTTGGGGTGCATATATCTTTTTGATCGCTTGCGATTACACTTTTTGTGATGTAAGGTGACAAAATTATGGCTTTTTTTACACCATTTTTATTTTTTTGTTGTTTATCTGAGGGGTTAGATCATGTGATATTTTTATAGAGCATGTTTTTACGTACACGGCAATACCTAATATGTGTACCTTTTTCTATTTATTAAGGTTTTACACAATAATATAATTTTTTTAACCCAAAAAACTTGTTTTAGTGTCTCCATAGTCTGAGAGCCACCATAGTTTTTTTATTTTTTTGGGCCATTGTCTCATGTAGGGGCTAATTTTTTGCGGGATGAGACGACGGTTTAAATGGTACTATTTTGGCGTACATACGACTTTTTTGATCACTTTTATTACCTCGTTTTGGAAGTAAGGTGAGCAAAATTTCCATTTCATCATAGTTTTTATTTTTTATGGCATTCACCGTGCGGGGAATGTAACATGACCGTTTTATAGATCGGGTCGTTACGGACGCGGTGATATAAAACATGTGTAGGGAATTTTATATTTTTAATCGGATAAATGTGTTTTTTTTTTACCCAGACCCACTTGGTTCTTGAAGATCCATGTCTGTATAATACAGTACAGTACTCTATATAGTGTACTGCACTGTATTTCGCTCACACTTTGTCTGCACAGATGTCTGCCATTTGAATCGGAGTGTCAGCAATGAGCTTACACTCTGATTTAAACGCTCGGCCATCCTGAAAATAAACGGGGGGCGGTCTGAAGATCGCGCACCCGCCCCTCACACTGCTGCACGCATCCTGCCCCGCTCGCAATCCCCCCCCCCCCGATGCGCCCGCAGGCACAAAAACACAGAGGGCTGCAGGGGGGGAGGTTTAACTTTCAAAAATATGGGCACTTTGAGGTTTCTGATCCCTGTGGTCACAGACCGCAGGGATCAGAAACTTGCATAAGCGCTAAAAACCACAGGTCTGAATTGACCTGCGGTTTGTAGCGATCGGCAATGCCGCACGGCCGATCACTGCAGGCCGTGCGGCAGTGATCAAAACTACACAGGACGTACCGGTACGCCCTGGGTCCTTAAGGGGTTAATCTTTCCTGGTAAGTTTTATCCTGCAATCCATGTACCAGTTTAGTAGCTCTTCTCTGAACTCTCTCCAAAGTATCAATATCCTTCTGGAGATATGGTCTCCAGAACTGAGCACAATACTCCAAATGAGGTCTCACTAGTGCTCTGTAGAGCGGTATGAGCACCTCCCTCTTTCTACTGGTAATTCCTCTCCCTATACACCCAAGCATTCTGCTAGTATTTCCTGCTGCTCTGTGACATTGTCTGCCTACCTTTAAGTCTTCTGAAATAATGACCCCTAAATCCCTTTCCTCAGATACTGAGGTTAGGACTATATCACAGATTTTATATTCTGCTCTTGGGTTTTTATGCCCCAGGTGCATTATCTTGCACTTATCAACATTAAATTTTAGTTGCCAGATTTTTGACCATTCCTCTAGTTTTCCTAAGTCCTTTTCCATTTGGTGTATTCCTCCAGGAACATCAACCCTGTTACAAATCTTTGTGTCATCAGCAAAAAGACACACCTTACCATCGAGGCCTTCTGCAATTTCGCTGATGAAGATATTAAACAATATGGGTCCCAGAACAGATCCCTGACGTACCCCACTGGTAACAAGACCATGGTCTGAATATACTCCATTGACTACAACCTTCTGTTGTCTGTCACTCAGCCACTGCCTAATCCATTTAACAATATGGAAGTCTACGCCCAAAGGCCTCATGCACACGACAGTATTTTTTCACGGTCCGCAAAAACGGGGTCGTTTTGGTGTCCGCCTGGCCGTGCGGAGCCAAACGGATCCGTCCTGAATTACAATGCAAGTCAATGGGGACGGATCCGTTTGACGTTGACACAATATGGTGCCATTTCAAACGTATCCGTCCCCATTGACTTTCGATGTAAAGTCTGGAGTTCTTTTATACCATCGGATTGGAGTTTTCTCCAATCCGATGGTATATTTTAACTTGAAGCGTCCCCATCACCATGGGAACGCCTCTATGTTAGAATATACTGTCGGATATGAGCTACATCGTGAAACTCAGATCCGACAGTATATTCTAACACAGAGGCGTTCCCATGGTGATGGGGACGCTTCAGGTTAGAATATACTGAAAAACTGTGTACATGACTGCCCCCTGCTGCCTGGCAGGTGCTGCAGACCCCCCGCCCCCCCCTGTTTTTAACTCATTGGTGGCCAGTGCGGCCGCCCCCCCCTCCCTCCCCTGTAGTTAACTCATTGGTGGCCAGTGCGGCCGCCCCCCTCCCTCCCCTGTAGTTAACTCATTGGTGTCCAGTGGGCCCCCCCCTCCCTCCCCTGTAGTTAACTCATTGGTGTCCAGTGGGCCCCCCCTCCCTCCCCTGTAGTTAACTCATTGATGTCCAGTGGGCCCCCCTCCCCTGTAGTTAACTCATTGGTGTCCAGTGGACCCCCCCTCCCTCCCCTGTAGTTAACTCATTGGTGTCCAGTGGTGCCCCCCTCCCTCCCCTGTAGTTAACTCATTGGTGTCCAGTGGGGCCCCCCTCCCTCCCCTGTAGTTAACTCATTGGTGTCCAGTGGTGCCCCCCTCCCTCCCCTGTAGTTAACTCATTGGTGTCCAGTGGGCCCCCCCTCCCTCCCCTGTAGTTAACTCATTGATGTCCAGTGGGCCCCCCTCCCCTGTAGTTAACTCATTGGTGTCCAGTGGACCCCCCCCCTCCCTCCCCTGTAGTTAACTCATTGGTGTCCAGTGGGCCCCCCCTCCCTCCCCTGTAGTTAACTCATTGATGTCCAGTGGGCCCCCCTCCCCTGTAGTTAACTCATTGGTGTCCAGTGGACCCCCCTCCCTCCCCTGTAGTTAACTCATTGGTGTCCAGTGGTGCCCCCCTCCCTCCCCTGTAGTTAACTCATTGGTGTCCAGTGGGGCCCCCCTCCCTCCCCTGTAGTTAACTCATTGGTGTCCAGTGGGGCCCCCCTCCCTCCCCTGTAGTTAACTCGTTGGTGGCCAGTGGGCCCTCTCCCCTCCCTCCCCCTCCTAATTAAAATCGCCCCCCCCCCCTATCATTGGTGGCAGTGGAGAGTACCGATCGGAGTCCCAGTGTAATCGCTGGGGCTCCGATCGGTAACCATGGCAACCGGGACGCTACTGCCGGGAGCTCCTCCTACTGGTAAGTGAAAGGTCTGTGCGGCGCATTGCCTATAGCACAGACCTGTCACTTACCAGTAGGAGGAGCTCCCGGCCGGTCACAGACATCGCTGCTCGCAGGTAAGTATGAAGCTTCTACAAATTGCTAAGTAACCATGGCAACCGGGACTGCAGTAGCGTCCCGGTTGCCATGGTTACCGATCGGAGCCCCAGCGATTACACTGGGACTCCGATCGGTACTCTCCACTGCCACCAATGATAGGGGGGGGGCGATTTTAATTAGGAGGGGGAGGGAGGGGAGAGGGCCCACTGGCCACCAACGAGTTAACTACAGGGGAGGGAGGGGGGGCCCACTGGACACCAATGAGTTAACTACAGGGGAGGGAGGGGGGAGCGGCCGCACTGGCCACCAATGAGTTAACTACAGGGGAGGGAGGGGGGAGCGGCCGCACTGGCCACCAATGAGTTAACTACAGGGGAGGGAGGGGGGGGCCGCACTGGCCACCAATGAGTTAACTACAGGGGAGGGAGGGGGGGGGGGCGGCCGCACTGGCCACCAATGAGTTAACTACAGGGGAGGGAGGGAGGGGGGGCGGCCGCACTGGCCACCAATGAGTTAAAAACAGGGGGGGGGGGTCTGCCCCCTGCTGCCTGGCAGCACCTGCCAGGCAGCAGGGGGCAGTCATGTACACAGTTTTTCAGTATATTCTAACCTGAAGCCTCTGTGGGAACCATGGGAACGCCTCTGTGTTAGAATATACTGTCGGATCTGAGTTTTCACGAAGTGAAAACTCACCTCTGAAAAAGCTTTTATGCACACGGATCTTCGGATCCGTCTGTATGAAAGTAACCTACGGCCACGGATGCCAATCTTGTGTGCATCCGTGTTCTTTCACGGACCCATTGACTTGAATGGGTCCGTGAACCGTTGTCCGTCAAAAAAATAGGACAGGTCATATTTTTTTGACGGACAGGAAACACGGATCACGGTCTCGGCTGCAAAACGGTGCATTTTCCGATTTTTTTTTTTCCACGGACCCATTGAAAGTCAATGGGTCCGTGAAAAAAAAAAGGAAAACGGCACAACGGCCACGGATGCACACAACGGTCGTGTGCATGAGGCCAAAGACTGCAATTTATTGATAACCCTTCTATGTGGGACAGATTCAAAAGCCTTGCTAAAGTCTAGATAAGCGATGTCTACTGCACCTCCGCCATCTATTATTTTAGTCACCCAATCAAAAAAATCTATAAAAAGAAACACTAAAATTTCACATGGGCTTAAGGCTACATTCGCACAACCGTATGAATAAGTCTGCATCCGTTCCGCAATTTTGCAGAACGGGTACAGACCCATTCATTTCAATTGGCCCATAAAAGATACGGACAGCGCACAGTGTGCTGTCCGCATCCGTAGTATCGTTCCACGGCCCCGCAAAAAAATAAATAGAACATGTCCTATTCTTGGCTGCAATTGTGGACAAGAATAGACATTTTCTATGATAGCGGTGGCATGTGCGGGCTGCAAATTGTGGAACGCACATGGACCGGTATCCGTGTTTTGCATATCCAAAACACCACGGTCGCGTGAATATAGCCTACGTGTTCTCAGACCCTTTGCTATGACACTTGAAATTTAGCTCTGGGGCCTGATGTGTGGATACTTCTCTGGTTGGCAGAGGTTTTCAGGTATTAGAAACCCACTGTAAGGGCGCACTGGCATTAGGGTATTCCGTTATAACGGGATTCGTAAGACAGAATTCAAAATAAAAACCTTTAGAGCAGGGTTTCTCAACTCTGGACCCACCTACCGGTCAGGATTCTAGAATATCCCACAGAATGAATACCTGTGGTAAGTCCTGATGCATGGACACTAATTAGATCACCTGCTCAATACTAAGGAAATCCTGGGGACATGACCGGCAGGTGGACCCTGAGGACTGGTGTTGAGGAGCCCTGCTAGAGGCATTCCGTTTTGATCCCTCCTCATAGAAGTCTATAGGCAAGCAGAACGGATCCGTCTGGTTTCCGTTATGCAGGACGGAAAAGAAACTCTGTTATAATGGAACCTGTAAAGGAGTACCCTAACACCAGTGCGAACCCACCCGAAGTGTGACCATGAATTGTATTAACCCTTTCAGCCCCTGGTGTGTTTTATTAGTCTCTACCTTCTCAGAGCCATAACTTTATTTTTTCCGTTCATATATCCATATGAGGGCTTGTTTTTTTTGTGGGACAAGACTGTACTTTATATTGGCACCATTTAATATTGCGTTTGTAGTGCAGGGATCAGCAACCTCTGGCACTCCAGCTGTTGTGAAACTACAAATCCCAGCATGCTCCTTTCACTTCTGTGGGAGTTCAGAGAACAGCGAAGCAAGTGTGCATGATGGGAGATGTCGTTTCACAACACCTGGAGTGCTTGAGGTTGCTGATCCCTGATGTAGTGGGAAGCTGGAAGGTATTCCAAATGCAGTGGACCTGGGAAAAAAAAAATAGAACGCCATGTTATATCTGTTGCTGATGAAAACGTACCCCTTTTCAGGGAAAACCAAACCAAATGCCAGTAGTCAGGATCCGTATATGCTGTTCCTTTTCTATGACAGCACAGACATCTTAAATATTTTTTTTTGTGAAAACAGGATTCCCTGCATTTGGGTGAAAATGAGAACATCCGTCAACAGCAGTTTTTTGCCTCTATTAACTGAGCAGAACTTGAGGATGGAAGAACAGAGTCCTCAGTAATATCTCCTGTGGATAATCCAAGTTACTTTCTGAGACCAGAAATTTCTGTGCCTAAGGCCTCATGCACACGACCGTTGTTTATTTTTGGAGGAGCACCAGACATAAAGGAATGTAAAAAAAAAGTCTAAGACAGGTTTGCCATGTAAATGATAGGAATAAAATGGACGGTTATGACAATCTTGTGTGCCTCCGCGTTTTTTAGCGGTCCCATGGACTTGAATGGGTCCGCAAACCGTTTTCCGCGGAAATAATAGGACAGGTTATATTTTTTTGACGGAATGAAACCATGGATGCGGATTGCAAATGGTGCACTATCCGCATTTTTAACGGCTCCATAGAAATGAATGGGTCCGCACCTGAAACGCTAAAATCGGCGGAACTGACGCGGAAGCAAACGGTCGTGTGCATGAGCCATAACAGTGACGTCTCTAAAACTGACGAACAAACAGAGCAAGTGCCCTTTAAGAACATTTGTTTTATGGGTCCCTGAAAACTATACACAAACATCACCAGCCACTCAGATCTGTTACCACCACATGTAGCCCAGTATAGCAAGTCTGATACAACTGGCTAGTCATATTTTAGAAACGCCCTCATGTAGAGGTGCACCACCCAGTCATACAGTATGTTCCATCCTGCTGCTGTCCGCCATCCTACAATATCTTCCACCATCTTGCCAGGTGTTCCACTGTGTAGAGGTCCATCATCCTGGATTCTATTCTATTGGGTAGTGGTCCATCATCTAGCATTTTGTTCCAACATGTAGTGGTCCATCATACTGCAATATATTCCATCATGCAGAAGACCACTAACATTTTTATCATTTCTGTTATTTGTGAACTCATTAATAAAATCTTTTCTGGGGTTTTTCAGTTCTTTGGTTTCTTTTTTACTTATGCAGCTATAATACAAGTTAAGGCCTCATGCACACGACCGTTGTTTCATTCCGTGTCCGTTGTTCAGTTTATCGTGATTTTCTGCGGACCCATTGACTTTCAATGGGTCCGTTGAAAACTCTGCTAATGCACCGTTTGTCATCCGCGTCCGTGATTTTCAGTCCATCCAAAAAATATAACCTGTCCTATTTTTTTCACAGAAAACGGTTCGCGGACCCATTTAAGTCAATGGGTCCGTGAAAAAACACGGAGGCACACATGATTGTCATCCGCGTCCGGGCGTCTGTTTTTTTCCTATCATTTGCATGGCAAACTTTTTTTACTTTCCTTCATGTCTGGTGATCCTCCAAAAATAAAGGAAGACGCACGGAACCAAAAATGGAAACGGAACCCCATTTTGCGGAACGGAACACAACAACGGTCGTGTGCATGAGGCCTAGAGCATATGTGAAAGAGTGGTACAAGGAGACCCCATGCACAAGTACAACCACACCCCAATAACAGCCATAGTGCCTCCATTAAGACACACAGGACCAACACCAAGTGTAATGGTGTGGAGTATACGTTACTGTACCATTTCCTCTGAAGGATATGCAGCAGATCCCCTGGTCAGCTCGATCTCAGAGAGAAAGTCTAGGACTGGATGGGGCAATGAGTCTCTCATGCACAACAGCCAACAACCACCTTGGCTGAACTATGGGTCCAAGGAATGATGACAGGAGGATATCCAGCATTGCATCTGTATGACCATTACCATGTCATAGTGGTAGCTTGTATCACAGCAAGGGGAGATAGGGTCACATTAATACTGGGTGCTACCTCACCATATACCCTGCTAAAGAAACCAAAATAAAAGGGCCACCACCTTGGTTGTGTGATCGTGGACCAAGCACTACCAGCCGTTTATACTTTGTCAGTCTCCGCTCAATCGCAGTAGGCTTTTCAGGTCTTTTTTGATTTCCCTGTAGTATAGAATATCTACAATCAGAAAATATCAGATTAGAGTGGGGAAGAACATTTTAATAATTGTTTTTTTTTTTTTGTAAAATGTACAGGTGACATTACTGCTCTCCAGGGCACAGTCACAGAGCTGCTTATTCCTACGTAGTACAGAGAATGGACTGCAGCTGCTTTCTACATACTGTGAATGTTAAAAGACAGAAACATGCAATGCGACAACTCACTGCAATATAGAGTACAAAATTGCATAATAATAACAAGTGCTACACTATAAGTGCGAGATACTTGGCAAATAGTTTTGTACAAAATTATTTGAGCCCGTCTGCCGAGCGTCAAGGCGATCTCTGTTAGACGGGTTCCTACGCTAAATTCTACCTGTTAGGTGCCATCACGGCTACTATACACTTCAGGGAGTGTAGGTTCCACGTTCCTGCAATGAATTCTACCTGTTAGGTGCCATGACGGCTACCATACACTTCAGGGAGTGCAGGTTACACAGCAGGCCCACTCCACAACACCACCAAACGGCTACCAAGGAGTTCATACTGTGAATGTTGTATTGGGATTTATTTAGCAATAGCTCATATGATTCGTTTTCCATGGTTTCAATCAGTGAGGGGCGCGGTGTCTTTTCTGTTTCAATGTTATACAAGTTACAAAACAAGAGTTAAAATGGCGCACATAGTTGCAGTATTTTAGTAAGGAGTTTTGCCACTTTTGTTAAATTTCGTTTGATAAATGTGCTTCAATATATTAAAGGGGTTGTCGGACATAGCTGAACCCGGACATACCTCCATTTTCACCCATGCAGCCCCCCTGATGTTAGCATTGGAGCATCTCATGCTCTGATGTGCTACCTTGCCCTGCGCTACATTGCACAGGGCAAGGGCTCTTTTGTTTACAATAACACACTGCCGGGCGGAAGCTTCCGCCAGGCTGTGTGTTCGGTGACAGCACCGGCTCTAATGGGCGTGCTTTAGCGCTGCCCTAGCCGTTTTACAGGCTAGGGCAGAGCTAAAGCTCGCCCATCAGTGCCGGTGACGTCACCGGGCTTCCATGCAGCCCCATGGAGAGCCTGGTACGCCACCGGAACTCCGCGATTTAGCACAGGGCAAAGGAGAGCATCGGAGCATGAACTGCTCCGATGCTCAAGTCAGGGGGGACTTTCTGGGTGAAAATGGGGATATGTCCGGGTTCAGCTCTGAACCTGGACAATCCCTTTGATGGAGTATTCCCATCTGCTAAAGTTATGCAGATCCAAAAAGTCACTCACATCCATCGATGTTGACGCATACTGGTATACAGGTGTGACTACTATTGAAGGGGTATTCCCAACCTATAAAGTGATAGCAAGGACAAAGTGGTCCTAGTGTACATCAGTGGCAATCAGTTTGGTCATGATCGGTTAATAATTATTTTTTCATATTATTGAGGTTAATGTATGATAAATTGCAAACATATGTCAATTTGCCATCAGTTGTTCAACTGCAATGAAGCAATCATCCACTAGAGGGAGATGTTAACATGTACAAAGTAAGAACGATAGAGGTTGTCTGCAATGTCTTATCTCTTACAGGAGCCAGAAAAATCTTGACGCCTTGTGGCACCGACTCCATCCAACTTGGCAAATGTAGAAAATCATAAAAACACGCCAATATTGATCATGGACATTTTATTAATAGCAGGATATATAACTATTAGGAAATGGTGTCATTAGCCGCTAAGAGAGTACCAAGACACCTGGTGGTGAAGTCCAAACTTCTGCTGAGAACAGGCGTAGAAACTGATAAATGAGACGCTCCTGATGGCCCATCCTCTTTCCAGTTTTAGACCCTGTGTGAGCGGAGAGAAGTCGTTGCGCTGCCATCTGCACCTGAAATGTGCCTAATTTAGGCGTATTTCAGATTAGTAAATGCACGGGTACACCTAGCCTTTCTGCTGCCTGAGGTGAAAACTGAAACCCCCCCCGCTTACCAATTTTTTAACTTAACCCCTTACCTTCAGCCCATGGCCCTTCTGCTGCCCCACTCTTGCCCCTACCTGGTGTTGGCCGAGGTCTCATTGGTGGTGCACCCCTGAGTAAATGACCCCCTATATGTCCTCTTTAGGTCTAATACAGAGAGAGATCCCGCTGCAGCTCACATCTCCTCCCTGTTCACTTACTTATTCATGTAGCTGTAACTATATTGACAGCTATAGTCAGAGTTTATAGCATGAAGCCTACAACTAAAGGCTGTATTACAATTCACATATGATTGTCAGGACGGAAGCGTTCATTCCTGACAATTAGCTGCTCGTTAGTTGAGGAGACCACTGCATTTATATGCAATGATCTCCTCCGCAGTATAGGAATGAGCGATTACTATGCCATTACTTGTCCCCGTACAGAATCATTATTTGCCGGCAGCAGATTGTGATTAGACAGCACTGTGCATCTGTGGCCGGCAAAACCTGCTATATGATTGCTATTGCCTGATGCTCGTTCATCGGGTGATCAGTGGCACTATCACACAGATCGCTAACGAGCAATGATCTGCCTGACTATTGCTAGGTCTAATGCAGCCCTTAGCTTTGTTGTTGCATTATATCTTCTAGGCGTTACCGACGTCTGGCCGTGTCTACCATGAATTGTTTTCAAGAACATCTTGTGGCCTTGTACTTTTGTGTCTAGACAGTTTATCACTTTATTTACGAGCAGGATCCCTCCCATCCCTGATTGCTGCGCAAGGTCTTATGGTCCAAAGCTACACAGATATATTACTATAATCAATTTTGGACAGGATAGCCTCTTCCTGCTCATTCCAAATAACTACAAAATTCACAAAAATGTAAAATTTTTGTTCTGCTGCAAGTCATAAAACTGTATCGGTGGTTGGGTCTGGTGAGGATCCATGATGTGCCAAACCAGTCGTGGCTGAGTCCTCATGTTGAGAAGGTCCTGATCCGTATTTTTGGTGGAGATGTGGTTTGGATGTTTTATGGCAACATGGTGGTCTGTGCCCCAGCAGAGAGGTGGTTGCACATGTGCAGTGACTGTTGTACCGTGAGGTACAAGTACTTACAGATTTCTGTAATCCTCCTTGATTGCAAGGCAAAGGAACAAAGGGCCACCTCACCGAAAACTACAAAGGTGAGATAAGTCCCCTGTAAACAGTGAAAGGAAATGGTCACAGATGTAAGTTTACATCATCTTCATAAATTCTTCCATTTACAAGGTTTCTTTATCGAGGTGTCCATTCCTTCTCCTATGAACAAGCTTTATAAGGCAGCATCCAGACTGTTCTGACTATGAATAGGTTTAGCAACACAACTGCACCTCCATCTATTCATTTTCCTAACAGCAGGGGCCACATCATGTGAACCGACTTATTACCCAAATGTATTCGATAGCTTATTGTACATTCCTACTGAGGGAAACAAGGTGCTTTTAACCTTGCCTGGTGCCTTTACGTATCTTCAGGCAGATACCCCGTATTCTCGGAATGGTGCTTTCGCACAATAGCAGCCCTTCTGCCCCGCAGGCTGTGCCCCTAAAATCAAATGAATATAATTTTACTGCTGCATCATTCTCAAGTATATTATGTCTCAAGTATAACATATCCAAGAAAGAAAGACCCTCGGAAAATGGACAATACATTATGTATTAACAGAGTATATGAGATATTTTTGGCTTGTTAACTCTGTATCACACATGTACATGACATGTCACAGCTGAACAAGCCATACACCTGTGTGTTCGTCACAAGGACCGGGACAGAGGAAGAAAAATGAAGGTCCCATACAGTGACTAAGCCGAGATCTAGAAAACCACAACAAATTGAAACCCAAAGTATAATCGGTGGTTTATACACTGAAGCAGGAATACCCCTTTAACCACCTGTGGACTGCCAAATGATTTAATCCATTGGGCTGGTCCCCATATAACTCTCCTAAACACCTCTGCATAGTGTGTAGCTTCATGGAAATCATTTAGCTGCGGGAAGTAGGCTGTCCGAGAAATCTGGACTCCCTATAGAGAAGGCAGAGACATTCATTACTGCTCCTGCCTTCCTGAGATCTACACATATGGCGCTCAGTCAGCGTTCAGGATGCGACAATGCCACTTACTACTGCAGTCCCCAAGGTCATGCGATCTCTGGGTACCAGGTAACTGCACGGTCTATAACTGGGACAAATACAGGCAAAATAAGCAATAAAATGGTTTATTTTAAAACTGGTTCCTTAAAGGGGGTTTAGGCCTTTTATATACTCATCGAGGCATGTGTACAAATATACAATATAAAAAAGATATGCAAATCAAATATTAAAAACTACAGTTACAGTCCTGCATCCGAGGACCCACACCTGCAACTGTGACATTCCAAGCATACAGGTCACCCATGCAGCCAATCACTGGCCTCAGCAGTATAAGTAGTCACTGTTGAGGTTAGCGACGGACTGTACCAGTGACGTGGTGTGCATGAAACGTCACTGCTGCAGCCAGGAAAACAAACTGAGGACAGACTGGGAGGGCCGAAGCTCAGCGCAGGAATTGGCAAGGGGAGAAGAGTGGTAAATATTACTTTATTTGTTATTTTATCATATTTACCTTGATGGCGACGTATTGGACAACCCCTTTAAATATGTATATTAAAAAATATATATTTTCCCATCATAGCACCAAATACAGTTGCAAGAAAAAGTATGTTTACATGGTGTGTTCAATAACAACATGGTAACATTTAATTCTTTGTGTGTTATTAGTTTAAGCAGACTGTGATTGTCTATTGTTGTGACTTAGATGAAGATCAGATCACATTTTATGACCAATTTGTGCAGAAATCCATATCATTCCAAAGGGTTCACATACTTTTTCTTGCAACTGTAAATACTAATATAGAAATGGTATAAAATAAAGACACAAAAATAATTTAACCAATCAAAGAAGTATGATTTTCAAACCCTTATGTACTAATGGGAAAACAGCCTGGAACTGAACCTGTTAAATGTATACGTAATAATATATTATAGCGGAAAGCAAATATTTGACTAAAAACCTGTTGATGCTCTGACGCAAGAAGAAGCTTGGAAGGAGATCAGTTTTGCCGTTGATACTAGAAGCCGGACCTCCACACTTAGGTAACTACATTGTCTGACTGGCTGGCAGTGTACACTGGCTGGCACTCACCTAATCATGGACATTCACTTCTCGGTTCTGTATAATTTCCCTATAAGATTCCACGGTTACATGAACGGAATCCAGGAGCCATTGCCTTTCTGTCTCTGTCACCTCCCAGAGCAGGGTCATCTCCTGAAATACTGAGCTATAGGACACCTGATAACAGAGAGCAGAATATATGGAATGACTGCAGCTCATACAGATACACATATGACTGGCCACAGAGAAACACCCACCTCCTGGAAGTGCAATCTATTAAATAACCGCACACTTGTTACGTTCTCCTGTCCGATTTTAGCCTGAAACGTAGAGATCCCCAGAGTCGTAGCACCTAGGACAAAAGTGAGACTTCAGCTCCACTATGTTCAGCTCGTGGCAAAATAGTAATAACCGCAGTACTCACCATAGTACAACATGAGGCGCGCAGACTCTTCACCAAACCCTCTGCCACGGAACGTGGGCTCTAGGATGCCAGAGAAAAGAAATCGGGGATGAGACCAGATCTAGTGCAATCATCACTACGAGTACTGGACTCCCACCAAGTAATATGGAGACCCATCCATTCCTTGTTCTGGACTGCTGCCCTCGTAGTCCCCTTCCCCCAACAGTCCATACATCCAAAAGGAACTAGGACTATCTAATCTGTAATAAAACGAGATGTCTCTAGTAAAAATGCAGGCAGAGCAACCTCATATGATTGTATATCTGTAAAGAATATATCAAGGCAACTGGACGTACTGTAGATTTCTTGAAAACGTTTCACTCGATCTTCCAACGAGCTTTCTCAATTCTGAGTGACTGTACAAAAATTCTGGGAATAAATATGTAACTGAATCCACATCTGGTAATTATACCCAGCATTGGGTCAAAGGTGTTGATTCCATTATCCTAATTGGAGTCAGTAGGTGATAAAGACTTCCCAAACACAAGATGGACAACATTGTGTACGCAGTCCAGTGCAATGAGGAATGCTCAGAACTGTATATCGGCGAAACAAAACAACAACTACATCAGCGTATGGCTCAGCATAGAAGAGCCAAAACCTCTGGTCAAGATTCAGCCGTGTACTTACATCTAAAAGGAACAGGTCACACCTTTGAAGACAGTCAAGTACGTGTTTTGGATAAGGAGGCCGATTGGTACAAACGAGGTGTGAAGGAGGCCATCTACGTAAAAATGGAGAAGCCAAGCTTGAATAGAGGGGGGGGGGGGTTAGACATCTATTGTCTGCCACATACAATGCTGTCTTGACACCTTTTTCTGGGAAGTCTTTATCACCTACTAACTCCAATTAGGATAATGGAATCAACACCTTTGGGTATAATTACCAGATGTGGATTCAGTTACATATTTATTCCCAGAGAATTCTTGTACAGTCACTCAGAATTGAGAAAGCTCGTTGGAAGAACGAGTGAAACGTTTTCAAGAAATCTACAGTACGTCCAGTTGCCTTGATTTATTCTTTACAGATATATACCATGACCTGGATTAATTGAGAACCTTCACAGACTCATATGATTGTGCCACATAATAATGGAGACAGTATTAACAATTATCTTTATAGCACAGCTTTTCTGCAGGGTTTTGGTGCACATTATCCTTAGTGTGTTTTAATAATATTTCCTGCATTGCACGTGCCTGTACCTGCTGGTACTATAGCACGGTGTACCAATGTTGTAGCTAATTGCTACTTCGGTACAGTTTTTATGTATTCTGCTGATCTGACCTTTTTGCACTTGCATTTTATTTAATAGTCCACCAACCACGCACCACCAGCCCTTTTGGTTTTTAATCATGTTTTTATTTATTGTGGTATGTCAATCATTTGTATTATGCCGCTTATGATAAAATTATGTATTTATTCATTATACTTTGTGGTTGTTTATTTTGTTGACATGGTGAGGATCCATGTATTCCTGTAGGAGTTTCTACCAAGCATATAGCCTGGTAGGGTTGATCCAGGTGAGTAAAAACGATACCTTTCTTATGTCAGTTAGTACTATGGTTCCAGAGAAGTATGAACTTTTAGAATTATGCAAATGAGCCATTCGAGCACCAGGAGGCGGGCTTATGCAGTTTGAGCACTGCTCCAGCGATGCCCCTGGTGCTCTGCTATGACGCCCTCCTTTCCATTAGGTTGACAGTGCTACACCTCTCTGGTCTAGCACTGTATCCCACACCTGCGCTCTCCCTTTGTAGAACGATGTGTTCGCACATCATCTTGACGAGCGAAGATGTACGGTGCGCACGCGCCATCACTACTTCAGAGCTGCCCGCGCAGCCACTTTCGGGTGCAGTGATTTGATGACATGTTGTTCTACAAAAGAAGTGTGCAGGCGCAGGATAAAAAGCAGAGGGGCGTCATAGTTGAGCACCAGGGGCCTCGCTGGAGCAGTGCTCGAACCTCATAAGCCCACCTCCTGGTGCTCAAATGGCTAAATTGCATAATTTTAAAAGTTCATATTTCTCATGAACCGTAGTACCGACAGACATGAGAAAGCTATCATTTAACTCAGCTGGATCAACTCTACCAGGCTATATACCTGATAGGGTTGATACAGGTGACAAAGCCTCTTCCCGTTTGCAGCGGTCTTGTGTGCGCTCCGGTTTGTTCAGTTTTGTCCCGCTGTGAACGAATGGGGACAAAACTGAAGCGTTTTCCTCCGGTTTTGAGAGCCTGTGTGACGGATCTCAAAACCTGAAAGGAAAACACATATGTGAAAGTGGCCTAAGATATGAACACTGGTGCGGACTAGGTTGCAGTAGTGCCCTTATGGTAAGGTTAAACAAAGCAAGTATTGTTGTCACGGGGCAGAAAAAGAAAGCTGCAAGATTCTGCCCTGTAACATCCAAATAAGAGAATTGTGGCATTAAAAGTCTTTTTTGACATAACTCATGTACACTCACGGTCCTTTTAGCTGACTTCTGCTAGTTCTGCACATAAAGTGCCTGATCATGTAGGTTACACCACATAAAAGGAACCTGAAATAGATAAATATCAGCAGCCGCTGATGATGATGTGTCCTATTTGGCGTTCTGTTCGCACATTGTCAAACTATTTTTTCTAGAGATGGACGAGGCAGGCAGAAGAGCCTGGCAGTGACATTTATTAAGGCTGCTGCTGCGCACGGTCAGGTGAAGGAAAAGCCAATTAGGAAGGATTGGAGAGGAGACATGACGAGCCTGCGGATTGATGTGGTGTGTGTCTTGTGTGATAAATGACAAGGTTCAAGACGAGTCTACAGCACACAACGAGGAACTCTCTACTGCTACGGTTATCTGGCCTTAGGTGTATTCGGAAGACTATATGGTAAAAGCAAAAGCAGCTACCTGAGAAAATCCAGATTCTTGTCCATGTCCTGCGAGGTGCACGGCAATGAGGCATCTGTTCGATCTACAAGGAAGAAGATCTGTATGGACTGATAAAATCTTGCAGCTAGATTTCTTACAGACTACAGGCAAAACGATGTAGTTCTACTTGCACGTTTCGAACCAAAATTATTAATAATTTTCCACAACTTGACATATGTTGGATAATGCAAGCTTTAAGGGGACTTTAAAGGGTCCTGCTGCTTATATTGATGTCCCATCCTCAGGATAGGTCATCCATATCAGATTGGCGAGGTCTGACACCTGAGACCCCTGCAGATCAGCTGTTTGAAGAGGAGGCGGCGCGCTCAATGCAAGTGCCGCTTCCTAGTCATTGCACTATGAGTCGTCTCCTCTGCAGCATCAACGTAGTGTAATTACAAGGACTTGCTCTACTCAGGTGAAAGGAGCCGGTACTTCGTCTCGGAAGTGCAGTGTAATGAACAGGAAGTGGCTCTCACATGGAGCGCCACCTCCTCTTCAAACAGCTGATCGGCGGGGGTCCAGAGTGTTGGACTTCCGCTGATCTGATAGTGATGACCTCTTCTGATGCGACGATAGGTCATAAATATTAACAGGTAGACAACCCTTTTAACCACTTCATAACTGGGCAATGTTCCGTTTTTGAATTCTCGCTTTTTACTCCCAGCCTTCCTGGAGTTACAACTTTTTTATTCTTCTGTTCAGATAGCTGTACGAGGGCTTGTTTTTTGCGGGACAAGTTGTACTTTTTAATGGCGCCATTTAATATTACATACATTGTGGTGGAAAGCTGGAAAACAAAAAATCTAAATGGGGTGGGATTGGAAAAAAAAAATACAAAAACGCAATTCTTTTTACAGCATTCCCTATGCGGTAAAACTAAACCGTTACCTTCATTCTACGGGTCAGTACAATAATATAAATACCAAATTTTAATGCTTAAAAAAGTAAAAACTTTGGAAAAAATATTATTTTTTATTTTGCATCGTCATATTCTGACCCCCATAACGTTTATATAGTCACGTCTGAGGAGCTGTGTCAGAGCTCATTTTTGTGGGATAAACTGTAGTTTCTATGATACCATTTTCGAATGTGTATGACTTTTTGATCACTTCTTATTCAATTTTTTTGTGAGGTGAAGTATCAAAAAATGCTGAATTGGCTATCTTTATGTTTGCCCCCCTGTTACGCCATTGACGGTACAGGATAAATATTTTTGTATTTTAATAGTATGGGCGTTTTGGTACACGGGATGCCTATGATCGTTATTTTTAAAAGGTGGAAAAGGGGGCGATTTGAAAATGTATTTAATAAAAAAAACATTTTCTTTACTTTTTCTTCCCTTTTTTTTTTTAAGTCTCCCTAGGGGACTTGAACATGTGAACTTCAGATCCCTTCTCCTATAGACTGCAATGAATTACCACTGCAGTCTACGGCAGAATCTCGATGTTCCTATGGAGCCCTGTCACTTCTATCGGGGTCGTGGAAACAGCACAGATGGGATGACATCAGAGATAGGTGCGGGTCCTGTAGAAGGGGTTAATGACAGTATCATGCTACGATTAAGAATTTCAGTTTAAAATGTGGAAGCTGCACAAGACGGTTTTATCTACTGTCCATAAGAAATAAAGTTGCAAGATTTTATCAGTCCAGATAAAGTGAAGTCTCTCTTCCTGTGTCAATGTCAGTGCCATAAAAGTGAAATCAGTGGGCACCTGACAAGATGGATAGCACCCACGGATCGAGAGAAATTCGTGGCACTCTGGCCACCCCTCCACTGTATTTTCTCTAGAATTCCCTTGGTTGTGTCATCTGCCCCCCTCCAGTCTTCCCGAACTCAGTGATGGCTAACCTCCGGCACTCCAGCTGTGGTGAAACTACGACTCCCAGCATGCTCAATTCATTTCTATGGAGGTCTGAGAACCACCAAGCAAGTGTGCATCTAAGGAGTTGTAGTTTTACCACAGCTGGAGTGCCGGAGGTGTTGTGCTTTTTCATAAGTGTAAACAGTTATATCTACTTATTTTAGTTATAATGGGTATTCATTGCCTTTAAGAGCAATGTTGATTTATATTCACTGTTTTGTATGGATTTTCATGTAGGCCGAAGTAAGTCCATGAGAAGATTACTGTGCTGTTCAAAAGCTAGTGTTATTGTAACAATATATTATACATTTAGAAAGTTAGAAGATACACCGCACCTGCAGATTCTGAGGCTTCATTGTTTTTCCTGAACATCTGAACATGAATTCCACAGTGTGAGAATGGTCTAGATGTTCCTTTAAAGTATATATTCATGTATCAAAGTTTGTCCCTCAGCCCTGAGACAAGGCCTTCAGATGTCAGAGGTGTGAAGTGTTGAAAATATCAGGCATGTGTGAGTTAACCCTTAATGGTATGATACTTATTGCTTATACAACAGTGCCACCTATATATAGGCAATTAATACTACATCAGTAGCAAAAGTGCATTTTGGGTAGTATTATGACGTCATGCTCCTTATCAATGCACACACCCATCCAACAATGATTGGAAAGTTCCAAACTCGGAGGGCGTGTTCATCTGATAAGTTTTGGGTTAAGAAACCAGTTACCAGAAAAAAGGGGAGGAAGGAGAAAAGGAAAAAAAAGAGAAACAAACATTTGGATTATAGATCTCTGGAGAATCATTTGGATTATCGGGAAAAACTCTTGAGAGCTGGCTGCCCCAAGACTCTGCACATCACTTGACCCTTGGGTAATGTATATTTTGTTTTTATGTAGTATTGATCTAAATTAATTGGCTTGATACTTGGCCAGATAGCCGCTCATTTGCGGACGTGTAACGTTAGTTGCTACATCAGTATTTTCTCTGATTTCAGTTACGATGCATATAACTGAATAAAGGGGACAATACTGGAGAAACTCTTTGTTGGGAATCTTTGTATTCCCTAGTTTGATATCAAGCCAATAATTTATAAGTTTTGTTGCAATACTACCATTATCTGAAGATTGGTCATCATTTTTGGGTGGAGCAAGGGCTCGTATCTGTCATCTTCTTGATTGAGTTTTCCGCATAATCCATTGATTGTATATCTCTCACAGATTTAAAGCTGTATTGCATAATATTCTTGTGTTGGTTGAGTAGTGTTTTGCTGGTATCATATAGTGGTGAATTCTGGGTACTGCATATCATTGTATATTACTGAAATTTATGTTGATTAATTTTTGATTGTATTTTAAACTATTGTATAATAAACCATTTATATTTTTAATAGAGGCTTGTACCCTGTTTTACTGATTGCACAAAATAATCAGGTTCTCGATTGAACTCTTTGAGATGTTTATGTCCATCTCACGGGTCAATATAGTTTGCATAATTTTTCTTTTGACCCAATATTTTTTTTTTTATATTTATATAAAGCATTTGCTTTATATACCCGACAGAGGTTAGCCATCACAGACCTAGAGCATTGTATTGTCATTACATATTTTGGTCCAGGTATTACTTTTTTTCTTTCCTGGCATAAATTTCAAGCTTTCTTCCTTGCTGTTGGATCATTTAGGGTCGCAGAACAACGCAGAGCACTGACGCAGCTCTCAATGCTACATGGCTGCATCCTCTGGACATCTTTTCCAACCAGAGTGCTTCTTTAAGCTGTCAGTGCTTAGAGTTACAGCCCTTGAGTTCCTCATTGGGACTAAGGAACACAGCTCCAGAACAATATTCCTTTTCCACCCTATATGGCTGGCACTTTGCATTCTGGCAGGAGCCATTTCCCAGGAGCCTGTCCAAACCAGATTAGTCTGTGGCACTGCCCAAGGTTGGAGTGCCACTCATCACCCAAGAGAACATGTCTCCAGCACTTGGCATTGGTGATCTGAGGCTCTTGAGCCGCTGCTCTGCCAGGGAAACACAACCCACGAAGCTCATCACAAACAGTGCTGACATTAGCAATCTAGCCCATCCATCGGGTCATACAATGTACTCTACACAATTACCTGCAATCATGATCTCCATCTCTGCCAATGAGGGGTTTTCAGGATCGACCATGAAGAGGTTGACATCTCCCACCATACACTGATCTTCTGGACTGCCTTGATCCCACCGTTCTCTATCCAGTATGATGAAGGTGCACTCTAAAAAGGGAAACTGGATTAGGTTACAAGAACCCACTTCAGTGAAAAGGTGCACATACACATTAAATTGAGTTGGCAGAACTGACCGACCATCAAATATGTCTGGGGATGTCCCTACCCTTCACAGAAAGCAGATACGGGGAGAAGAAAGGATCAGCAGAGGTGACTGGGAGGTTTATTACCCTCTCCCCAATGAGAACACATGCACCCTCTAAAGAGCACAACATGCATCTATATAGCGGGAAGGAAGTCATAAGTCAGAAGGTATTCTTTGCGGTTCATATGTGGACCCTTTCATTTCAATGGGGGCCACAAAAAATGTGGACCGCATACATATGTCCTTTCCGTCGTCCCGCAAAATATATAGAACATGTCCTATTCTTGTCCGTTTTGCGGACAAGGATAGGGCATTTCTACAGGAGTTTGAAAAAAATAAAATGGTGGCATGCACACGGCCAGGATCCTGCAATTTGCAGACTGTAAAATGGATACGGTCAGGCATATAAGGCCTAACTGTTGGCAGAACTGCTGACAGCTATCTGAGGTGTATGACTGCCTGCTACGTGTGTATTGCTAACAAATCAGGTAACTTGCTAAAAAATACACCATTTTAGGTTCAGATACTCTCTAAAGAGAGACTACACCACTTTAAGAATAGTACAATAAAGAAGTAAGTTAATTAAGGGAATAGGGATAAAAGTGTGTGGGGGGGGGGGGGGGGAGATGGCAGTGCCTCTTATAAAGCGAATGCTGCCATTTTTACTCTGGTGACGTTGATACATCACCAGATGTCACTCACTCCGTCACGCACCTGCTCCTCCCACTTTATGAATGAAGCAGGCGTGTGAGGGAGTGAGTGACATTACGCTGCCGGCCTGCCTGCCTGCTACGGTAGTTTGATAGTGAGTACTACAGAGGATTGCGCTACTGCAGAGGATTGCAATACTTTAACAAAGCTCCCATGACTACACTTTACATATAAAGACTGCTGTGAGCGTGGCCCAATGTAATAGAGTACAGTGACTGCACCGGGCCCCGCCGCGATTCCAACAGCAGTTGCCGGCCTCTACCCCCTGTATTGGGGGTCACTATTTACACAGGGACACTGTTATCGGGGGGATCTGTAGATGACACATGTGTCATCCACAGATCCCCCACATAACAGTGTCATCCACAGATTCCCCCACATAACAGTGTCATCCACAGACCACCATTAGTTCAAAACCCACCAAAAGCACATCTTTTGGTTCAATTTTTTTTTTCTTATTTTCCTCCCCAAAAATCTAGGTGCGCCTTATCATCAGGTGCGTCTTATAAAGCGAAAAATACGGTATGTCCTTTTTAGCAAAATTAGGTAAATACATCAACACCAAATAGAAAACAATGGGTTAGGGTACTTTCACACTAGCGTTATTCTTTTCCGCTACTGAAATCCGGTAAAGGGGCTCAATACCGGTAAAAACGCATCCGTTTTGTCCCAATGCATTCTGAATGGAAAGCAATCCATTCAGTATGAATCAGGATATCCGTCTTCCGTTCCGTCCCTTGTATGGTATTTGACCGGACAAAATACTGCATTTGCCGAATCCTGTATTAATTTTCATAGAGATGTATTAATGTTAGATCTGGTACCATGTGTTCCGGAAATTGCTGCATCGCCGGATCCGGTTTTCCGGTCTGCACATGCACCGGGACATAGGAGGAGCTATTTTTGCTTTTGATCTTTGGAAAAATTTAAATACCGGATTTGTTATTCCGGATGAGACGGATCCGGTATTTCACAGGATCTGTCTAACGGATCCGGAAAAAAAAGCTTTCCGTTTGTATACAGCTTGCCGGATTCTAACAATGCTAGTGTGAAAGTACCCTTAGACAAAAGATGACACAACTACTAATTACATACTTACAACCGCGAGTGCTCCGTACAGTATTAGAATTTATTGGCTCCGATGAGCCGATGTTTTTACTTCACAAAATCTCTCAAGACTTCACGTAATTACTTCATAAATTGATTTATACTGTAAAAAACATTTCCCGAACTACCACTAGGAACTGAACCCAAATTCGGGAAATGTCCCCCCCCCCACCTATGACAGCACCCATGGAGAGACCACCTCCTACTCCTCAGGAGAGGAAACAGGAACCAGAAACCGCTTTAAAAGAGGGACCACCTTCTCCACCTCCAGTTATGTTTCCTGTCCTAAGAGGAGGGAGTTCGGAAACCGACAGGATAGATGGAGCTGTGGGTGCCCCGGCTGTTTAATAGCGTATATGGAGGGCTTACCCGTGCGGTGTAAGAAAACTTTAGAGCCGCTGCTAAGTCTGGGTCTCTTTCTCCCTCCTCCCCGCTCCGCTCCTTTTCAGCGCAGGGGAGCGGTGTGCCCACGGACGCCGCAGCCTGGGCAGTGAAGTACTTCCGGTGCGACAGTGGAGGGAAGCTGTTGCTGTGAGCCGGAAGTGGGGGGAGCCGAGCTGGTGCGCGCACCCGGGTGAGAAAAGCCTAACCAGCTCACTGCCTTGCTGGCTGAAGAGGCGGGCCGTTCATCCATTAGGAAGATCCAGTGTCTGAACATCGAGCAGTCTCAGCACGCAGAAGCCACTGAAACCACCAATAATATGCCGGTACCCCTTTAATGGAGGAGGTAGCTCCGTCCCTGATGGGCAGCATCAAGCAGATGATCTGGGAGGAGGTTAAGGAGTTGGTTAGCGGTCTTGCTAAAAAGCCGTCCTAGTACCTCTGCAGCTGCATCAAATCCCCCCTCTAGCGACAGTGATGTGCTTTCTGGATTGGAGGAAGAGGGAGAATGTCTTTCATCAAATGACTCCTCTGATGACGAAGCCGCTGGAAAGCTGCTTTTTTATTACAGAGAACATTAATTCCTTAGTAAAAGTAGTAAGGGCTACTATGGGCTTAGATGACCAAAAGCCGCCGCAGTCTGTTCAGGACTCTATGTTTGAAGGTCTGGGCCCTAAGAAAAGAAAAGTCTTTGATGTGCATAAAAATATTCATAATACCATCAATGGCCTTTAGCTCAAGGGGTACACTCTTCAAAATAGATAAATTACACAAAGAAAGGAGTGCGACCACATCCAATTTTTTAAGGATTAAAAAATACCATTTTATTTATATCACAATAAAAAGACATGTATTATAGTACATAAATATGTGTACACAGGGGAAATTCACAGATGTAAATCACCCCTTCAGCAGACCCATAGCACTAAATTTGCGCCAAAATACACCTCCTTATATAATACTCTCTGGGAGCTCCCATGCAGATCACATGGAGGGGATATGAAATAGGGCTAATAGTTAAACTGTGCACATGCTATCGGTATGGATAATGTGCCTCACTACTGCGGCCTTAATCTACAGATTTGAACAGAGCCGAGAGGTGCACAGCATGGCTGTTATTACATACCGGGATGCAGGGGCTGCTGAACGGGTGAAAATGGCTCCTCAACGCGCGTTTCGCGTATAGTTGCTTCCTCAGGAGGAGTTCTGGAAAGCTGCTTTTTTATTACAGAGAACATTAATTCCTTAGTAAAAGTAGTAAGGGCTACTATGGGCTTAGATGACCAAAAGCCGCCGCAGTCTGTTCAGGACTCTATGTTTGAAGGTCTGGGCCCTAAGAAAAGAAAAGTCTTTGATGTGCATAAAAATATTCAGGCTGTTATCGCTAAAGAATGGAAAAAGCCTGATAGGAAGTTAGTTATCCCCTCCTCGGTTACGTGTAAATACCCCTTTGAGGAGGAGGTGAACTGCCTCTTGGGATACAGCCCCAAAGCTAGATGCCCCAGTTGCCAAAATAGCTAAAAAAAAAGCTGCGCTTCCGTTTGAGGATATGGGTTCTTTAAAGGACCCAAATGATAGAAGGGCAGACATTTATTTAAAGAAAAATTGGGAAGCCTCGGCGGCGGCCTTTAGACCAGCTATTGCCGCTACTTCAGTAGCTAGATCCCTTAAGGCATGGATGAAGGAGTTGGAGGATCACATTAAAGGGGGTACCCCTAGGGAGCAATTGTTATCCTCTTTTCCTACTTTTTATAATGCCCTAGATCAGTGTTCCCCAACTCCAGTCCTCAGGCCCCACCTACGTGTCATGATTTGAGAATATCCCACAGAATGAATACCTGTGGTAAATGCTGATGCACTGACACTAATTATATCACCTCCTCAATACTAAGGAAATCCTGAAAACATGATCGGCAGGTGGGCCCTGAGGACTGGAGTTGAGGAACCCTGCCCTAGATTTTATGGCTGATGCTTCGGCGGACTCTCTAAGATTATTGGCAAGGGCTTCCGCTTTATCCAATTCTGCCTGTAGAGCTATCTGGTTGAAAAGCTGGAGCGGGGATGCTAGCTCTAAAGCTAAACTTTGTTGCATTTCACGTCAGGGGGAATTCTTATTTGGCTCGTTCTTCGACGATCTTCTAGAGAAGGACTCTGATAAGAAAAAGGGCTTTCCTTCCACCAGTCAGTCCCCTAAAAAATCTTTCCGCCCCATGTTTAACAGGGAAGTTTTCAGGGAAAGAGAAAGGTCTAGATAATATGCAGGAGCAGCAAAAAAGTCAAAGGGGTTTCTTTTTTCCAGGGCAGAGGCCTCAAAGAAACAGCCCTATTGACACCAGGCCTCCAGTGGGCGGTAGACTGTCTCACTTGTCAAGTCAGTGGCAAAAAATCTCCAACAGCCCATGGATAAATGAAATTATAAAAGAGGGCTTGCTTGGAAGTACAGATTACCTGGTTGAGAGAGGTTCTGGACAAACTACAATGGAAAAGTCCAGTTTGCAACTGAGTCAAAGGTGCAGTTTTTTTGGGATGATCCCAGAGGTGTCTTTTGCCCTTACACAAAGCTCTGTTGATCTCATCAAAGATTCAGAACCTTATTACTCGGCAGGTAGTTTCCCTAAGGGAAGCCATGTCGGTGCTGGGGCTCGTGACTGCAGCGATTCCGGGAGTGGAATGGGCCCAGTACCACTCAAGGCCCCTGCAGCTTCAGATCCTGGAAGTGTGGGACAAGCATACTCTCTCTCTGGATCTGGAGTTTCAGCTATCATCCCAGACGTTGCTTTCTCTGGAATGGTGGATACATTTTCAAAATCTTCAGAGGGCTGTTCCCTGGCACAGAGATGCAGTCCTCTCTTTGACCACGGATGCCAGCCCCTTCAATTGAGGAGCCCATTTAGAGTCTCTGCTACTGCATGGGACATGGTCCTTCGGGTCTCGTGCCCAGTTTCAAAATTTCAGAAAGCTGAAAGCTATCAGATTAGCCTTGACTCAGAGTCTTCCGATGATCAGTGTCAGGAATGTCAGGATCTATTCAGATAATATGACAAGCAGGGCGGTACCAGAGCTCCAAGTCTGATGGCCCTAAGCCACCAGATTTTCAGACTAGCAGAGGATTTTCTCTTATCTCTTTCTGCAGTACATCTAAAAGAGGTAGACAATGTCTCAGCAGTCATCATGTATGCCAGAGCGAATGGTCCCTAGATCAGGGGGTTTTCAACAGAATTTCGGCCTTATGGGGCGTCCCGGAGATAGACCTATTTGCCACCAGATAAAACAGAAATGTTGGGGGGTTCTTTCTCTGTCACCGAAGGATCAGTCGAAGTCTGTAGACGCGTTAGCTCAGTCCTGGGGAAGGGGTCTTCTTTTTTGCCTTCCCTCCTCTGAAGCTGTTGCCAAGAGTCCTCAAAAAGATCAAGGAAGATTGTATTACGGTTATAGTGATAGCCCCCTTTTGGCCAAGGAGGGGGTGGTTTTCAGAGCTCTGAAAAATGTTGATCGCCACCCTCTGGGTTCTTCCAGTTTTCCGGGGTCTTTTAGCTCAGGGACCAATCCTTCACCCAGAAGTGGAGAGTCTTCATCTGACTGCCTCACTTCTGAGATTTATTTGAGTTTGGAGGGCTTTCTGCAGATTTGCCAATAGAGCAGTGGATGTTCTGGAGGCTCCATATATTCCTCTTGATTTAGATTTCCTGCAGGAAGGTTGGAGGAAAAAACGCAGGCCTAGCACTTTAAAGGTGCAGATCTCAGCCTTAAGCGCCTTATTTGAATTTAAATAAGCATGTCATCCCTGGGTGAAGAGATTCATCACTGCAGTTTCTAAGTTATCCACAGTTTGCAAAAATAGGATCCCTCCTTGGGATTTAAACTTAGTTCTTTCAGCCCTGACGTCAGATCCTTTTGAGGCGATAGACAGCATTTCCCCTAAGATGCTCTCCCAAATCTCCCTTTCTCCTAGCTATTACCTCTGCTAGAAAGGTTAGTGAGATGGCTGCTCTTTCCATTGACCAGCCCTACTTAAAGATCTTGGAGAATCGTGTGGTTATTTCTCCTGATCCTTCTTTTTTGCCGAAGGTGTCTTCCTCTTTTCACCATTCCCAAGAGATAGTTCTTCCCTCCTCCTGTGCTTCTCCAAAAAATGAAAAAGAATTGGAGTTGCATTGTTTGGACGTGAGGAGATGTTTAATTCACTATCTGCAGGACACGCAGCCCTGGGGGTCCTCCTCCTGACTGTTGCTTTGCTTTCAGGGTAGAAAGAAGGGCTCCACTGCATCTTCCCACACTATCGCTAGATGGATTAGGCAGGCTATTAACTTAGCATACACGTCCAAGGGAGCTGTTCCACCATCGGGGTTCGGGGCTCACTCTACTAGATCAGTCTCTACCTCTTGGGCAGAGAGGGCCTCCGCTTCTATAGAGCAGATTAAAAAACAGAATTAAATAAAAAATTAAAAACAGAAAAAAAAATCCAATATGGCGAATGGCGTAACGGAAAAAAGGGTAAAAATGGCCGATTTGCCATTTTTTCATCGCTTCTCTTACCCAAAAAAATTCAATAAAATGTGATCAAAAAGTCACGCACGCTCCAAAATGGTATCAATAAAAACTACACATTGTTCCGCAAAAAAGGAGCCCCTGGACAGCTCAGTAGAGATAAGTATATAAAAGTTATGGGGGTCAGAAGATGGTGATGTAAAAATATATATTTTTAATCAAAGTTAACATTTATTTTTGCACTATTTAGACATAAATAACCTAAATATATGGGCTATCGTTGTAATTGTACTTACCCAGAGAGTGAAGGGCATGGGTCAGTTTTGCCGTAGACGAAAAGCCGTGGGAACAAAACCCGTACAACAGTGGAGGAATTGCATTTTTACCACTTCCTACATTTTATGCCATAATTAATGGTGGCATTAGAAAGTACAACCTCTCCCGCAAAAAATAAGTCCTCATACAGCTATGTGACCAGAAAAATATAAAAAAGTTATGGCTCAAGGTAAATAGGGAAGAAAAATGAAAACGGAAAAACGAAAAAAAACACCGGTATCCTAAGGGTTAAGAAACAAGGACACATTGTTAAACAGTTTTCAATTCATTCAGCGGGAACAAAAATTTTATCAGACCCAATGGATTCCAAATGATCAGAGACATATTCATGTTTGCACTTCAACGTGTGGCCACCAGAGCTGCACCACTTACTGTCATTATCCTCCCTCCAGCTGCGCTGCATGTCATATTCCTGCTCCAGGGTCAGCGGCTCGGAGGCAGTCAGTTTCTGCAGCTCTTCTGACTTCATCCATTCATGATACCTGAGCGCAAAAGATGTCAAATTAAAGTCTTACACAAAAATTTCGGCATGACGATGCAAAAGGAGACAATCTGCAGACGTGGGGATTACAGATTACAGGGAACTGAACCCGAGTTCGGGAAATGTTTTTTTTTACAGTAGAAATCAATTTTTGAAGTTATTACCCAAAGTTTTGCGAGACTTCGCGAAGCAATAACTTCGGCCCATCGGAGCCAATACATTCTAATACTGTATGGAGCGCTCAATCCGTACAGTATTGAGACATAGGTTTATGCGAATGAACTTGGGATGTTTCATCCAAAGTCGAATCGCTCATCCCTAAGGCTTTGTGGAGCATTGCGTTTGGTGAGCTTTACGTGTTATTATTACATTAGAACCGGCTAATTATCCACTTTCACACTGAAACAATCGGATCTTGCTGACAGATTCCGGCTTGTGGCATGAGCAGATCCCCACTTAACAGCGTGATATCACTATGTGGTTTCTAGAGAGAGTGGAGAGCTGCATGTGCCCCCTAGAGGATATGGCAGGAGTTGTCATGTAAAGGATAGATCATATACAGTTGCAAGAAAAAGTATGTGAACCCTTTGTAACTATATGGATTTCTGCACAAATCCTGTGAATGTTTACATGGTGTGAATGTTTACACGGTGTGTTCAATAAAAACATGGTAACATTTAATTCTGTGTGTTATTAGGTTAAGCAGACTGTGATTGTCTATTGTTGTGACTTAGATGAAGATCGGATCACATTTTATGACCAATTTGTGCAGAAATCCATATCATTCCAAATGGTTCACATACTTTTTCTTGCAACTGTATGGCAGGTCCTAAGTATTAGACCTCTATCACAAAAGTGAGTTTTCTGTGCGGATGCGATACGTGTATTAAACGCACAGCATCCGGACTAAATCCTGACCCATTCATTTCTAGGGGTCTGTGTACGCGAGCGTCGCTTATCACTAATCATCTCTGGGTTCAGGAAAAAGTCGCAGCATCTTCTATATTGTCCACACAATGAGGTAGGGCGCGGCACAGTCATACGAGCAATGAGTCAGCGTGAAGCAGTCAGTGCGGATCACAAGGCTGGCGAGGGTGCATACACTCAGCGGTGCACAGCTGGAAACAGTGAGTAGAGTACAACTAATACTGATGCGAAGAAAGTGAACAGCGGCACTCACCCATATGCGATCAAAAGCGGCAGCTTTATTCAAAGTGAAGTAAGGCAGGGGGCGGACAATTCAAGAGCACGCATCAAACAGCGGCGGCCGTTTCGCGCTACATGCGCTTCATCAGGCTGTGCGGCAATGCGTGCTTGCACCAGCATTCCTTTTAAACTCTGGTGCGGGCTGTCATCATGGAAATGGACAAATCAGACCGCACCGGTGCCATTGGAGGTGTGCGCAACATATAAAAACAATGAACAAGCAACTGATTAGGGACAAGTACAAATACAAAAAACACATAAATAAACATGATACTAAGAATCTATTCACAGGAACGGGCTGAGGTCATTTCTGTCATTTAATCCCAGTTCCCCCAGGGCTTGTGTACGTATAATCCACCTAGCTTCCCTCTGCAGGAGGAGGCGATGTCTATCCCCCCCCCTGCAGAGGAGCAGGTACGGTCTCTAAACCGGAGAATGAAATACAGCTAATGTCGCCACCATGAGCCTCTCTGACATGCTGAATAAACCTCGGACACCCCTTCCCTGTTTTGACCGAGTTCAAGTGTTCCCTAAATCTTTCAAAGAGATACCTTATGGTCTTACCAATATAAAATCGTCCGCAGGGGCACAGTAGTAAATACACCACATATGTGCTCCTGCAGTTGATAAAGGTGTTGACCCTGTGCTGGATCCCTGCAAATTCAATGCATTTTTTAAGGCAGTTATGGTGGCAAAATGAGCAACTACCACATCTTAAATTTCCTTTGGGTAGATTACTTTTAAGCCAGTTTTTACTCCTGCTGGGCCGAAACCTACTTCTGACAAGTCTGTCTTTTACGGTGTGGGCCCTCCTGAAGGAGATAAGTGGTTTCTGCTTGGTGAGCTCATTCAGGGTCGCATCTCTCCTCAATACATCCCAATTCTTAAAAATAACGGAGCGAATACGCTCTGCCATGGGACTGTATTTGAATGAGAATGCAAACCTGGTAGATTTAACGTCTGGGTGACCCTGTTTATTCCTACCGCTCCCACTCCTAAGTAAAGTCTCCTGGGAGAAATCCTCTTCTACTCTCCTCATGTCTTCACTCAAAAGGTCCCTCGGGGTACCCCCTCTCCATTAGGCGCTTTTTTTTAGATCTTGGGCCTGGCTTCGATAGCTGCTATTTTTACTATTAATACGCCTCAATCTAATGAATTGTCCATGGGGTACTGCTCTTTTGACACTATGTGGGTGAAAGCTGTCGTGGTGGAGCAAGGAGTTGGTCACCGTGGGCTTGCGGACGCCCTCCGTGACCAACCCGTCGCTATCCACAACGACATCCACATCCAGAAACTCCAATCTAGAGCCTCCAAAGTTAAGGGTGAACGTCATACCCATGTCATTTTGATTAAGGAATTTCACGAACTCGCTACATTCACTCTCAGTACCCTCCCAGACTATAAACACATCGTCCACAAAACGTAAGTACGTTTTCAACTTGGATATGTAAGGGTTCATAGTGGAATAAATGTATTTGTCCTCAAATCTGGCGAGGTACATGTTGGCGAATGTACAGGAGACGGGGGTCCCCATGGCCGTACCCAGTCTTTGCTTGTACCAATCATCCCCAAACTGAAACACATTGTTGGTTAAAATGAACTCCAGTGCTTCACCAATGAAATTACAGTACATCTGACTCTTTCCCATATTGGCCACGATGTCAAGGACCGCCTCCACACCCGCATCGTATGGGATACGGGTGTAGAGGCTTTCCACATCGAGGGATACCAATTGGTAGCCATCCTGCCAATGTAACTCCTTAAGGGCTAACAGAAAATCATTGGTGTCCTTGAGATAGGCTGGAGCACTGGTAAGGATAGGTCTCAGGAGCCAGTCCACATACTTGGACAAGGGCTCTGTCACTGAGCCAATCCCCACGACGATAGGACGTCCCGGGGCATGTCAGAGAGGCTCATGGTGGCGACATCAGTTGTATTTCATTCTCCGGTTTAGAGACCGTACCTGCTCCTCTGCAGGGGGGGGGGGGGGGGGGGGGGGGGTAGACATCGCCTCCTCCTGCAGAGGAAAGCTAGGTGGATTATACGTACAAAAGCCCTGGGGGAACTGGGATTAAATGACAGAAATGACCTCAGTCCGTTCCTGTGAATAGATTCTTAGTATCATGTTTATTTATGTGTGTTTTTTGTATTTGTACTTGTCCCTAATCAGTTGCTTGTTCATTGTTTTTATATGTTGAGCACACCTCCTTTGGCACGGGTGCGGTCTGATTTGTCCATTTCCATGATGACAGCCCGCACCAGAGTTTAAAAGGAATGCTGGTGCAAGCACGCATTGCCGCACAGCCTGATGAAGCGCATGTAGCGCAAAACGGCCGCCGCTGTTTGATGCGTGCTCTTGAATTGTCCGCCCCCTGCCTTACTTCACTTTGAATAAAGCTGCCGCTTTTGATCGCATATGGGTGAGTGCCGCTGTTCACTTTCTTCGCATCAGTATTAGTTATCTTCTATATTGTGGTTTTCACGCAGCTCTGGCTCCACAGAAGTGAATGGGGCTTGTGTAAAAAACGGATGTAATGTGTTCGTCACATTGAGAATGTTAGAGAATGTTGAGTGTTATTCTTCACACGCGTGGAAAACGCATCCAATGCGGACGGAAAAAAAATTAATGTCAGGCACAATTGCAAAAAAAAAAAAAGCTTGTGTGCAAAACCATCGGGTCCTGACACAATCCTTATAGTTTGTGTGTAAGAGGCCTAAAGGGACACTGACAGGCCGAATAAGCATAATTAGCTGTACATATCCATGCACAGGTCTTCTAATGTGTATTAAAAACATATAAGTCTAACCCCTGTCCACCTTATGAAGACTGTAAAATGATGTTTTATAACCTGATAGAATTGCTCGTCTTTCTGCCCAAGGGGCGGCGTTTCAGCTTTACTTCTGCCCAGGCAGCC
The DNA here is from genome assembly GCF_014858855.1 of Bufo gargarizans. NCBI lineage: Eukaryota > Metazoa > Chordata > Amphibia > Anura > Bufonidae > Bufo > Bufo gargarizans. The sequence goes on along the minus strand of NC_058085.1, from coordinate 63,027,442 downwards.
TCCCCCAACCGCCGTTCTGAAGCGCCGCCCAGCTCATCAATATTTACTTCGCTGGGCGGCTTCGCTGTCCCCGACGTTCCGAGATCCGGCGCATGCTCAATACAAAGCTATGGGCATCAGACTCCATTTGAGCATTAGCGCATGCGCCCGGCACCCTCACTGGCCGGGATCACATCGCGCCTGCGTCCCCTCTGCTTCTTTGAGGCCGCTTCAGCCTCTGCGGTCTGTGCCTGCGCCGGACAATTTTCTGAGCAGCGCAGAAGCCGCCCAGCGAAGTGAATATTGATGAGCTGGGCGGCGCTTCAGAACGGCGGTTGGGGGGAGGCTGCCTGGGCAGAAGTAAAGCTGAAACGCCGCCCCTTGGGCACAGAGACAAGCAATTCTATCAGGTTATAAACATCATTTTACAGTCTTCATAAGGTGGACAGGGGTTAGTGTAGGCAACGTAGTTGCCGTATTTGTGGGAGGGGAGGCTCCCGCACAGACTACTTAAGGCACCTCTGCGCCCTTCCCCCTGTCAGCTACCTTTGCGATTCCCGGCACAGCAGCGTGTGCCGCATCACTTCCGGGTCACGTGGAGGATCAGCGTCCGGCGGCCGCCGTCCTGCGGGCTGCAAGCGCTTCTTCAGCGAGTTCCTACATAGCCGCTCCCGTCCAGCAGGTATCCCGGTTCAGGTAAGAGCGAGCGTGCCCCTGGCTTTCATGCCCCACGTTCAGGTAGCGGAGGGTCTGGCAGCCAGCGGCACACTCCTCCCCCGCTAGGCGACCATGAAAGCCGGACGCACGTGCAGCGTTCTACAAGCAGCGAAATTCATGAACCCCGCACGTCCCGCCTCTGCTTTGGAGCACGCATGTCTTCACTATATTCATGCACCACGTCAGTCACCGCAAGTTTACCCAGTCACATGTCACCTGCAATGTACAGTCTCTGCTGCACCGGAGCTGAATTATTCACTAATCGCGCGGCTTTCTCCCGGTACACAATTCTAAAGGGGCACAGGCGCTGTCTAAGACGCAATCATAGCCAGTTACGCCGCTCGTTTGCCGTTGATTTAGCTCTGTAGCAGCACGGAGTCATCTAGATTTGCGTTCCACATTTCTGACAAGATGTCCAGTGATTAATGTTCCACAGGTCTGTTCACCACCTACTACTGTATCTATTTCTGCGTGTTAGCAGCAAACTTTTTTCGCAGGTAACTCCACCGCACGCACCTGCTTCATTTATCACCATTAATTTCATGTCGTACATGTCCGCCGGTTGCACATGATGTTGCAATGTCTAGGTGTACTGTTCATATGTTCACTACTTTATCCCCTTCTGCTAAACTCTGTGGTGTAAGTGCATTTGGTAGATGGTACCGTCAAGGTCATTGCTGTCTTTCATCCCAAAACAGGCGTCTACCCGGGCTTCAGGGGTTCAGACGGTCATACTATCAAACTCTTACAAATCTTTGCGCAGTCACAGTAACCACGAACAATCATCCGTCAGGATCCGGTAAAAAAAAAAAAAAAGGTTGTTCGCGCCTGGCCAATGGCAGAAGGTGCCAGGCGAGGGCTGGCATTCACGGTAGGATCAGACGTGGGTCCACGGTCCGTGACTTATAGCGCTCCGGGGTCAAGGGGGTTGGGCACTTATGGTCGAATGATGGTGGTTAGGATTGTTACCTTCAAAGCACGTCCGTTGTCTGCATTTACATTTTTGTCCCTTGCGCCTTTCACTGCTGAGCTGCGTTCATGCGTCCGCGGTTGCATTCCATCAATACTCTGCTCACTTCAGATTGCATTCATACGGCTGCTTTATACCATGCTCTTCACGCTCATACTCAGAGTTGTGCCCATACCATGTTTTACTCACATCCAGTGCGGCATTTCACCCACTTGTTCTTACATCATGCGTTTTATTCTGCTTCCACTAAAGCTGCATTTCTTTTCATTTCTAGGCCTATAAGAGTGTGTTCCTACTATGTTCACAAGTTGGTCATTCGTTTGTCACGACAAGGGTCTTCTCTTAGCGAGCTGCAATGCCTCTGGCTCTTGTTTTCTCCCATCAGTTCAATTTCACGGTTCGCGGTTGATTAATGTTTCGGTTGTGCACGTGGTTCAGATCACTACTGTCCCTGCATTTTTTCCATCAGGTCTGGCTCATGTTTAACTACTTATCATCACCGTGAGGTCATCCCGTTCAGTCCCTTGGCTTCGGGGGCCCGCTGACCGTTCTTCGTGTTGTCCATTAGGGGTACTATACGGTTGTAGGCTGGTTAGTGTCTCAAGTTCATTGTCGGAGATGGTCATGGTTATGCGAGTCCTATTGGTGCCACATAAGTGGTAAAATAAATAAATAAATAAATAAATAAAAATAAATATCTGCCATTAGTCGCCCACGCATGGCTTCTCCGTTTTAGTTTTACACACAGAACGCCGCCATTGGTCTCCCACGCGTGGCTTCTCTGTTTCAGTTGTATACATATGACTCCGCTATTTGAGTCTCTTACGCATGGCTCCGCCATTAGAGTCTCTCACGCATGGCTTTCTCCATTTTTAGTGTTTCACATATAACTCCGCCATTAGAGTCCCTCACGCATCACTTCGCTGTTTTAGTTTTACACAATAACTCCGCCATTAGAGTCTCTTACGCTTTACTTCACCGTTTTAGTTTTACACACATAACTCCGCCATTAGCGTTTCTCACGCATTACTTCGCCGTTTTAGTTTTACACATATGACTCCGCCATTAGTCTCACGCATGGCTTCTCCGTTTAGTTTTACACATATGACTTCGCCATTAGTCTCACGCATGGCTTCTCCGTTTAGTTTTACACATATGACTTCGCCATTAGTCTCACGCATGGCTTCTCCGTTTAGTTTTACACATATGACTTCGCCATTAGAGCCTCTCACGCATGGCTTCTCCGTTCTAGTTTTACACATATGACTCCGCCATTAGAGCCTCTCACGCATGGCTCCGCCATTAGAGCCTCTCACGCATGGCTTCTCCGTTTTAGTGTTACACATATAACTCCACCATTAGAGTCTCTCACGCATTACTTTGCCGTTTTAGTTTTACACATATGACTCCGCCTTTAGTCTCACGCATGGCTTCTCCGTTTAGTGTCACACATATGACTTCGCCAGTAGAGTCTCTCACGCACGGCCCTGCCATTAGAGCCTCTCACTCATGGCTTCTCCGTTCTAATTTTACACATATGACTCCGCCATTAGAGCCTCTCACGCATGGCTCCGCCATTAGAGCCTCTCACGCATGGCTTCTCCGGGTTAATTTTACACATATGACTCCGCCATTAGAGCCTCTCACGCATGGCTCCGCCATTAGAGCCTCTCACGCATGGCTCCGCCATTAGAGCCTCTCACGCATGGCTTCTCCGGGTTAATTTTACACATATGACTCCGCCATTAGAGCCTCTCACGCATGGCTCCGCCATTAGAGCCTCTCACGCATGGCTTCTCCGGGTTAATTTTACACATACGGCTCCGCCATTAGAGTCTCTCACGCATGGCTTCTCCGGGTTAATTTTACACATACAGTCATGTGAAAAAATTAGGACACCCTTTGAAAGCATGTGGTTTTTTGTAACATTTTTAATAAAAGGTTATTTCATCTCCGTTTCAACAATACAGAGAGATTAAAGTAATCCAACTAAACAAAGAAAACTGAAGAAAAGTCTTTTCAAGATCTTCTGTAAATGTCATTCTACAAAAATGCCTATTCTAACTGAGGAAAAAGATAGGACACCCTCACATGTATTCCCTCTTAAATTGGCTCAGATCTCACACAGGTATATCACACCAGGTGCACATAATTAGTAGATCGTTACTCTGCATGTTGAATGAGGCTTGCCCTATTTAAACCTCAGACATTTAGTTTGGTGTGCTCCTGACTGTTGAAGTGAGAGTGAGCACCATGGTGAGAGCAAAAGAGCTGTCAGAGGACTTCAGAAAAAAGATTGTAGCAGCCTATGAGTCTGGGAAGGGATTTAAAAAGATCTCAAAAGATTTTGAAATCAGCCATTCCACTGTCCGGAAGATAGTCTACAAGTGGAGGGCTTTCAAAACAACTGCCAACATGCCCAGGACTGGTCGCCCCAGCAAGTTCACCCCAAGAGCAGACCGCAAGATGCTAAAAGAGGTCTCCAAAAACCCTAAAGTGTCATCTCGAGAACTACAGCAGGCTCTGGCTACTGTTGATGTAGAAGTACATGCCTCTACAATCAGAAAGAGACTGTACAAGTTTAACTTGCATGGGAGGTGTGCAAGGAGGAAACCTTTGCTTTCCAAGAGAAACATCGAGGCCAGACTGACATTTGCCAGAGATAAAGTTGACAAAGACCAGGACTTCTGGAATAATGTTCTTTGGACAGATGAGTCCAAAATTGAATTATTTGGACACAACAGCAGAGGACATGTTTGGCGTAAACCAAACACAGCATTCCAAGAAAAGAACCTCATACCAACTGTGAAGCATGGAGGTGGAAGTGTCATGGTTTGGGGCTGCTTTGCTGCAGCAGGACCTGGTCAGCTCACCATCATAGAATCCACGATGAATTCTACTGTGTATCAGAAGGTGCTTGAAGAACGTGTGAGACCATCAGTTAGAAAATTAAAGCTGAAGCGGAACTGGACCATGCAACATGACAATGACCCAAAACATACTAGAAAATCAACCAAAGATTGGCTGAAAAAGAAGAAATGGAGAGTCCTGGAATGGCCAAGTCAAAGTCCAGATTTGAATCCCATTGAGATGCTGTGGGGTGACTTGAAAAGGGCTGTACGTGCAAGAAACCCCTCAAACATCTCACAGCTGAAAAAGTTCTGCATTGAGGAGTGGGGTAAAATTTCCTCAGACCGATGTCGAAGACTGGTAGATGGCTACAAGAACCGTCTCACTGCAGTTATTTCAGCCAAAGGAGGTAACACTCGCTATTAGGGGCAAGGGTGTCCTATCTTTTTCCTCAGTTAGAATAGGCATTTTTGTAGAATGACATTTACAGAAGATCTTGAAAAGACTTTTCTTCAGTTTTCTTTGTTTAGTTGGATTACTTTAATCTCTCTGTATTGTTGAAACGGAGATGAAATAACCTTTTATTAAAAATGTTACAAAAAACCACATGCTTTCAAAGGGTGTCCTAATTTTTTCACATGACTGTATGACTCCGCCATTAGAGCCTCTCACGCATGGCTCCGCCATTAGAGCCTCTCACGCATGGCTTCTCCGGGTTAATTTTACACATACGGCTCCGCCATTAGAGTCTCTCACGCATGGCTTCTCCGGGTTAATTTTACACATATGACTCCGCCATTAGAGCCTCTCACGCATGGCTCCGCCATTAGAGCCTCTCACGCATGGCTTCTCCGGGTTAATTTTACACATACGGCTCCGCCATTAGAGCCTCTCACGCATGGCTCCGCCATTAGAGCCTCTCACGCATGGCTTCTCCGGGTTAATTTTACACATATAACTCCTCCATTAGAGTCTCTCACGCATGGCTTCTCCGTTTTAGTGTTTCACATATAACTCCGCCATTAGAGTCCCTCACGCATCACTTCGCTGTTTTAGTTTTACACAATAACTCCGCCATTAGAGTCTCTTACGCTTTACTTCACCGTTTTAGTTTTACACACATAACTCCGCCATTAGCGTTTCTCACGCATTACTTCGCCGTTTTAGTTTTACACATATGACTCCGCCATTAGTCTCACGCATGGCTTCTCCGTTTAGTTTTACACATATGACTTCGCCATTAGAGCCTCTCACGCATGGCTTCTCCGTTCTAGTTTTACACATATGACTCCGCCATTAGAGCCTCTCACGCATGGCTCCGCCATTAGAGCCTCTCACGCATGGCTTCTCCGTTTTAGTGTTACACATATAACTCCACCATTAGAGTCTCTCACGCATTACTTTGCCGTTTTAGTTTTACACATATGACTCCGCCTTTAGTCTCACGCATGGCTTCTCCGTTTAGTGTCACACATATGACTTCGCCAGTAGAGTCTCTCACGCACGGCCCTGCCATTAGAGCCTCTCACTCATGGCTTCTCCGTTCTAGTTTTACACATATGACTCCGCCATTAGAGCCTCTCACGCATGGCTTCTCCGTGTTAATTTTACACATATGGCTCCGCCATTAGAGTCTCACACACATGGCTCAGCCATTAGAGTCTCTCACGCATGGCTTCTCCGTGTTAATTTTACACATATGGCTCCGCCATTAGAATCTCTCACGTATCGATTCCCCATTTAAATTTTACACACATAACTCCGCCAGTCGAGGCCGGCTGCGTGGTCCCACAACCAGTAGGTTCCATGTCTTTGCTGCCTTCAGACCTGCTCGCATGGCTTGGTCATCTGTGGCTCGCAATACAATTGTCTCGTGGTGACTCGCACGCGTGGCTTGCGCCATTAAGAGTCTCTCTCACGTTATCGTTTTCTCTGACTTATTTTCTAGGTTGTCGGGTCTTCATTGTTTTCCCTATAAGCAGTCATCCCAAGCCTGCCTTGGCAGACATCTTCTTCTCCCAGGCATGCTTATTTCATCTACAGATTTGGGCTGAGGGTGTTGGTGTCCAGCCAAAGTCCTGGGTATCGGTCCATCTTCCCGTAGGAGGTACAGTAATTAGGCAGAAGTCATTATCCAAGAATACGGCAAGTAATTACGAGACGGCTTGGTCCCGTTTTCCAAGTTTCAACAGTCTTGTTCGCAACAGGGTTGGATCACATCACATACCTACTAACATTTATCGCATTTTGCTACTCAGATCTTAAATATTCCCACGGAACGATCAAGTCATATTTAGCCAGGATACAACACTACTGGCATTTTTCCTATCCAGTCAGGTCATCTTCATTCTTAGCACACCCTATTAGGGCAATCCTGAAAGGAACACTTAACGCGTCATCCGTGAGTAAGATTTCCAGGAAACCATTCTCAGGTGAAATGTTAATATCCATGTTGATTATGTTAAGTGCAAACCCCTTTGGTTAAAGACTTGCGCTTTGATCAAAACAGCCCTGTATTTATGTTTCATGGGGTTCCTGCGACCTGGGAAATTCACGTGCCCCATCACTAGCAGTACCTCCGTGCTAAAACAACAACTAAATTCCTAGGTTCCTCCATCTCCTACACTTGATCATACAAAACCACACGACCAGGCGAAACCGTCAAGTTGTAGTTCTTCCCTACGGGTAACAAGTGGTGTCCAGGGCAGTCTTTAACGCACGGTCGGAATTCATCAAACGCGCTCCACCTATTAGCATACAACTCCGGCCCCTAAGGCCTAGTTCACACTTCAGTGTTTGGTCAGTGATTTCCATCAGTGATTTGTGAGCCAAAACCAGAAGTGGAGCCTCCACAGACATGAGGTAGAAGGGAAAGATCTGCTCCTGTTCTGTGTTTAGAGTTGCACCTGGTTTTGGCTCACAAATCACTGATGGAAATCACTGACCAAACACTGAAGTGTGAACGAGGCCTTAAGCATTCATATATCCCTAAAGCACATACGTGTCTTAGTGCCTTAATTAGATATCGATCCGTTAAGAATAACCGGCCACTCATCCAGAATAGGAGCCGCCTCAGGTACAATGGACCTTTTCACATTATTAAGAACCAGGTCGTTGGAAATCGCCATGGTACACTCGTTACATACCCTATCCTAAACGAGACATGTCTTTGGCTTTCAGAATTTGCTGTCATGATGTTATTGTGATACAGTTCCCTGTTTTCTCTACTACTGAGTCTTGTATTTTTGGCCCCTTTTACAGCCATCGTGTATAAAGCACTGCTGTGCCCTCCCCCTGTCAGCTACGTTCGCATCACGTTCACGTTCTAAAAACAATGTACCGGGTCACATCATAAAGAGACTGGGGCGTTGGAAATCACAGTGTTACACTCGATACATCCCCAACCCTAAACGAGAGATGTCATTAGCTTTCCAGAACTTGCTGCTGTGATATGTGTCAATACAGTTCTTTGTTTCACACTACTGTGTCTTGTATTTTTGGCCCCCTTTAGGCTACCCTTTACAGCAGTTCCGCCACAACTCTACTGCTATGCTAGGTTACGGTCATTCTGATAGTCGATCCGAGCACAAGACTTATATGTCTTAATACACAATAGAAGACCTGTGCATACATATATACAGCTAATTATGCTTATTCGGCCTGTCAGTGTCCCTCAAGGTCCATGATGACATCTGTGACAAGATGGTCAGTGGTTCATCCATGAAGAGGTCTGTGAAGGATCCGTGTTGTTCCATATGTCCGTTTTTTGTCCTCTGTATTCCACAGACACTGAAAATTAATTTCCAGAGCAATGAGCTGTGTAAACAATGGACCAAAGGCCTCATGCACACAACAGTTTTTTTTCACGGTCCGCAAAAACGGGGTCCGTGATCCGTGACCGTTTTTTCGTCCGTGGGTCTTCCTTGATTTTTGGAGGATCCACGGACATGAAAAAAAAGTCGTTTTGGTGTCCGCCTGGTCGTGCGGAGCCAAACGGATCCGTCCTGAATTACAATGCAAGTCAATGGGGACGGATCCGTTTGACGTTGACACAATATGGTGCCATTTCAAACGGATCCGTCCCCATTGACTTTCAATGAAAAGTCAGGAGTCCCTTTACTTTCACACTTGCGTTCATATAATGCAGACGGTGGCTCCGTTCAGAGCGGATCCGTCTGAATTATATTGTTAAAACATTTCTAAGTGTGAAAGTAGCCTCAGACGGATCCGTCCAGACTTTACATTGAAAGTCAATGGGGGACGGATCCGTTTGAAAATTGAGCCATAGTGTGTGATCTTCAAACGGATCCGTCCCCATTGACTTACATTGTAAGTCTGGACGGATCCGCTTGCCTCCGCACGGCCAGGCGGACACCCGAACATAACTTGAAGCGTCCCCATCACCATGGGAACGCCTCTATGTTAGAATATACTGTCGGATATGAGCTACATCGTGAAACTCATTTCCGACAGTATATTCTAACACAGAGGCGTTCCCATGGTGATAGGGACGCTTCTAGTTAGAATATACTACAAACTGTGTACATGACTGCCCCCTGCTGCCTGGCAGCACCCGATCTCTTACAGGGGGCCGTGATCAGCACAATTAACTCCTCAGGTGCCGCACCTGAAGGGGTTAATTGTACTATCATATCCCCCTGTAAGAGATCAGGGCTGCCAGGCAGCAGGGGGCAGACCCCCCCCCCCCCCCCCCCGTTTGAATATCATTGGTGGCCAGTGCGGCCCCCCCCTCCCTCCCTCTATTGTAATAAATCATTGGTGGCACAGTGTGCGCCCACCATCGCCCCCCCCTCCCTCTATAGCAGTAACAACATTGGTGGCAGTGTGCGGCCTCCCATCTCCCCCCCCCCGATCATTGGTGGCAGCGTGGTTCCAATCGGAGTCCCAGTTTAATCGCTGGGGCTCCGATCGGTAACCATGGCAACCTACTGCAGCCCTGGTTGCCATGGTTACTTAGCAATAGTACAATAGTAGAAGATTCATACTTACCTGCTGGCTGCTGAGATGTCTGTGACCGGCCGGGAGCTCCTCCTACTGGTAAGTGACAGTTCTTTAGCAATGCGCCGCACAGACCTGTCACTTACCAGTAGGTGGAGCTCCTGGCCGGACATGAACATCGCAGCAGCAAGCAGGTAACTATGATTCTTCTACTATTGTACTATTGCTAAGTAACCATGGCAACCAGGACTGCAGTAGCGTCCTGGTTGCCATGGTTACCGATCGGAGCCCCAGCGATTAAACTGGGACTCCGATCGGAACTACGCTGCCACCAATGATCGGGGGGGGGGGGGGGGGGGGAGAGATGGGAGGCCGCACACTGCCACCAATGTTGTTACTGCTATAGAGGGAGGGGGGGGGCGATGGTGGGCGCACACTGTGCCTCCTACGATTTATTACAATAGAGGGAGGGGGGGCGATGGTGGGCGCACACTGTGCCACCAACGATTTATTACAATAGAGGGAGGGAGGGGGGGGGCGATGGTGGGCGCACACTGTGCCACCAACGATTTATTACAATAGAGGGAGGGGGGGGGGGACGATGGTGGGCGCACACTGTGCCACCAACGATTTATAACAATAGAGGGAGGAAGGGGGGGCCCGATGGGGGGCGCACACTGTGCCACCAACGATATTCAAACTGGGGAGGGGGGGGGTGTCTGCCCCCTGCTGCCTGGCAGCCCTGATCTCTTACAGGGGGATATGATAGTACAATTAACCCCTTCAGGTGCCGCACCTGAAGGGGTTAATTGTGCTATCATATCCCCCTGTAAGAGATCGGGTGCTGCCAGGCAGCAGTGGGCAGTTTTGTACAAAGTTTGTAGTGTATTCTAACTAGAAGCGTCCCCATCACCATGGGAACGCTTCTGTGTTAGGATATACTGTCGGATATGAGTTTTCACGAAGTGAAAACTTAGATCTGAAAAAGCTTTTATGCAGACGGATCTTCGGATCCGTCTGTATGAAAGCAACCTACGGCCACGGATCACGGACACGGGTGCCAATCTTGTGTGCATCAGTGTTCTTTCACGGACCCATTGACTTGAATGGGTCCGTGAACCGTTGTCCGTCAAAAAAATAGGACAGGTCATATTTTTTTGACGGACAGGATACACGGATCACGGCCTCGGCTGCAAAACGGTGCATTTTCCGATTTTTCCACGGACCCATTGAAAGTCAATGGGTCCGCGAAAAAAAACGGAAAACGGCACAACGGCCACGGATGCACACAACGGTCGTGTGCATGAGGCCAAAGTCAATGGAGACCGCAGACTGCACACATCCGTGATTCACTGACGTGTAAGTGGCCTTAGTAATGGTGTCCGAGTTATTACAATGGGAATATCAGTTTTCCAAGTTCTCCCTTACGGGTGCTGTCACTCAGTTTTGTGCAGGTATTTTTGTTTGCTTGTTTTTTAAGTGTTTTTGTCCATATGACATGTTTTAGCATCTGGCACAAAAAAAACCATGCAAAAATGCAATAAAAAATGCAACACACACTGGCATTCACATGTTTCAAGCAGGGCAAAACAATAAATGAAGGTCTATGGCAGGGACCAGCAACCTCCAGCTGTTCTGAAACTACAACTCCCAGAGTGCTTCATTCACTGCTAAAATGAAGAAAAAAAAAAAAAAGCCAGGGCATACTGTGATGTCAAAAAGACACTACTGACCCCCCCCCCCCCCCAAAATTCCCTTCAAGAGTCAAAAAAGAGGGCTACAAAAAAATTACTATTACTGGGGGGGCACTACTATTACTGGGGGGCACTAATGGGGGCATTACTATTACTAGGGGGCACTACTATTACTGCGGGGCACTAATGGGGGCATTACTATTACTGGGGGCATTACTATTACTGGGGGGCACTAACGGGGGCATTACTATTACCGGGGGCACTACCATTACTGGGGATACTATTGGGGGCATTACTATTACTGGGGGCACTATAGGGGGCATTACTATTACTGGGGGGCACTTCCTGCCGGATCCGTCTGACAAATGCATTGAAATTCCGGATCCTTCTCTCCTTGCATATTTAAAAGGTCTGCACATGCGCAGACCGGTAAACCAGATCCGTTTTACCGGAATACTAGGTACCGGATCCGGCATTAATACATTTTAATGGAAATGAATGCCGGATCCGGCGTTCCGTCAAGTGTTCCAGAATTTTGGAAAGAGAAAATACCGCAGCTACCGTAAGAGGGACTGAACTGATGCATCCTGAACTGAACGCTCTCCATTCAGAATGCATTGGGAAAAAACTAAAGCGCTTTTTTCCCGGTATCGAGCCCCCTAGGACGGAACTCAATACCGGAAAAGAATAACGCTAGTGTGAAAGTCCCCTTACAGCTAACATCTGGCTGCTGCAATAAAATAAAATAAAAATTTAATAAAAAAATTACATAAAGAAATTTAGCAAAGACCTAAGAGAGGGATTTATCAAAATTAGTGTAAAGAAATACTGGCTAAATTAGTGCCCATAGCAACCAATCAGATTCCACCTTTCATTTTTCACAGATCCTTTGGACAATGTAAGGTGGAATCTGATTGGTTGCTATTAAGGATGAGCGAATCGACTTCGGATGAAACATCCGAAGTCCATTCGCATAAACCTTCGTTTCAATACTGTACGGAGCAGGAGCTTGGAACCGAACCCGAGTTCAGGAAATGTTTTTTTACAGTAGAAATTAATTTATGAAATTACGCGAAGTCTCGCAAGACTTTATGAAGCAATAACTTCGGCTCATCGTAGCCAATACATTCTAAGACTGCACGGCTCCTGCTCCGTACAGTAGTGGAGCGAGGTTTTATGCGAATCAACTTTCATCCGAAGTCTATTCGCTCATCCCTGGTCGCTATGGGCAACTAAGCCAGTTCTACTTTACACCAGTTTTGATAACTCCTCCCCCCAGCATTAAAAAAAAAAAACGCTAAGTGAGAACCCAACCTAAGGCCTATGGTACTAAATGCCATTTTTTTCACCCTTCATTGCTCCACAGTCACCCCCTGGTACCTGGGCACATGGTGAGGCTCGTACGGCACCAGCAGCACCCTGTGCCCCCTCAGCGCCGTGTCCTCGTTCACACGCATGGCTCCTGCAGGGCACAAGAACGACGTCACTGCGACACGGTGGTGACGTCAGCGAAACACAGCGCAAAACACCTCAAGTTTCTCCCCACCTCCTTCCCATCAAACCCCGCCCCTACCGGCTAACCACCCCGGAGGCGACTGTAGGGATGACGTAGGCATTCTGATTGGCTGATTCCTCACGTGATCTGCTGGCAAAGCCACGCATGTGATCCACACACCCGGAACACAGCAGGAGCACCGGTAACCAGGGGCAACGGGGCGCTGGGGGAAAAGGGGGTGATGGGTGTGATGGTGGTGGGTGTGAAGTGGGTGCTTGTTTTTCGGGTGTCGCCTCTCTGAGCTGTGATAGGGTATTGTGGTGACACGTAGTAGTGCTCTGTGGGGCTGGGGCAGTGGTTGTGCCGCTGAATATTACATGGCTGCCATTAGCTGGCAGGGTATGCTGGGATATGTAGTTCTCCGAGAGGTGAAAAGACTGTCTCTATCATTAGATCATCCTCTGTATTGTTCCATATAATCTTGGGAGATATGTCTATTTAAAGGGGTACCCCAGGTGATGGCAGAGGTCCAGCACGAGAGGCAGTGATTGGCCGCAGAGATCACATGGGGTGTACGGCTACGTCACTTTGTCAGCCATGTAAACACATCGGTGGAGTATAGGATCTCTTATCAGCTACCATAAGGGAAGCCTTTCATGATTTCGGAGAACCCCTTTAATATGAGCAGAACCGACTGCTGAGCAGGAATATTGACTTTTCTGACCTCCATCGGATGGCGCTGATTGTTATCGTCGTAGGAGCAGCAGTTTTGGGGGAGAATAGCTCCATACAGATGGCAAGGACGCAGCGATTTTTGTTTTGTTTGTCTTTTCTTAATTTTCCCGACGCCATAACTTTTTTATTTTTCTGTTCACCTAGCCTTATGAGGGCTTGGTTTTTTGAGAGACAAGTTGTGCTTTCTAATGGCACCATTTAATATGTAGTGGAGAGCTGGCAAAAAAATTCTAACTGGGTTGAAATTGGAAAAAAACAAAAAAACTCCACCACAGTTTTATTGGTTATGGTTTTAAGGCGTCCCCTTTGCGGAAGAGCTGACCTGTTACCTTCTTTCTGCAGGTCACTGCGATCACAACGATACCACTTTTATATCGTTTTTATTGTGTCTTCATGCTTTGAAAAAAATAGAAACTTAAAAAAAAAAAGTTTTATTTGCAGCGCTATACTCTGACTATATATATATACGGTATATATTGCTGTCTATGGCCTTGTGTGTCGGCTTATTTTATGTCAGGTAATCTGCAGATTTTATTGATACCATTTCGGAGTGTGTGTGACTTTTCATGGTTTGTTTTTGGGCTCGTTCACACGAACGTGTGAAGCCCGTGCTGTGGACCGCAAATTGTGGCTCCGCAATGCACAGGCTCCGTCCGTGGGGCAGGCGCATTGGGGGATCGCAGACCCGTTCACTTGAATGGGTCCGCGACCCGTCCGTTCTGCAAAAAGATAGAGCAAGTTCCATCTTTTTGCGGTGAGGAAGCACGGAACGGAACCCCAGGAAGCACGCCGTAGTGTTCCATCAAGCATCTCCGGATTTGCGGACCCGTTGAAATGAATGGGTCCACATCTCCGTGATGCGGAATGGCCACTGAACGGTGCCCGTGTATCACGGATCCCCAAATGTGGCCCGCAATATGGCAACGGGCATCACACGTTCGTGTGAACGAGCCCTTTGGGAGGTGAAGTGACAAAAAAGAGGCGAAACGGCCATTTAGATATTTTATATTTTAATAGGTATTTTGGGGCATGGCGATGCCCATGATGTTTAATTTATTTATTTATTTTTAATATGGGTGAAAGGGGTGTGATCTGCGTTTTTATAGCTTTTTATTTATTTAAAAACTTTTTCTTTTGGTCTTGGCGCATGGGAGCCATTTGGTCTCGGGGAGTGCGGTGCTTCTGGTAAAAGATTTCTCGGATGGCGTGACCGCAATTGGTCGTTACATCTGAGAGGTTAAAAGTCTGTGATCAGCACAAAATCCCCAAATCTGCCTCTGAGCGTGTCCTGTGTAAAACCTCAGGCGCCCGGCAGCTACGGCTCCTGAGCGGGCGCCTTCTTTAAAGCCCCGACGCGTTCACAAGGGGTTAACAGAGCTGTAATACAGGGAAATATGGGCTAGTCCTTGCCTGTCTTATGTCAGGAGGTGAAGGCACTAGGATGGGGGGGTCGGGGGGCGCTAAACTGGGCCACCTGCTACTTAACCTGCAGAGACCAGATGCCAGCCGCGTGGAATCAAGTGTCACCGCTGGGACCTGCACCTATATCAAGAACGGAGGCCCGAAAGTGGCGGTGAGAGCAGCCTCTGTCCATGCATTCTCCATGGGGCCGCCGAAAATAGCTCAGCGCTGGCTTGGCTATTTCTGACGAGCCCGTAGAAATGAATGTGAGCGTGGTCGGTCATGCGCTGTGCGCTCCCATTCACTTTTATGGGGAGTGCGCTTGGCCGGACTGGAGCCCTCCAGCCACCACCTTGCAGGGGCTCCTTTCCCGATATACGTGTGGGACCCAAACCTATAAGACACTGGGGGTATATCCTAGCGACATGAGACAACCCCTTTTAAGGTTGGGTTCACATCTGCGGTTTCTGTCTCGGCGGAAGAACAGACTGCCGGAGTTTACCGTATCCTACACAGCTGGATACTACCGTGCACCACAGGATCCCTATTCACTATAATGGGGATCCTGCATATAGGCCGGCTTTTGGCCAGGCAAAATATGCGTGTAGTCTTATTTATTTTTTTTGGGCCGTCCGAAAGCCGCCATGTACGGCGGATACGGTGAATGGCACCTGTCTGTTCCTATGACGGGACGCACTGCTGTAGATAATGCGCAGGTGTGAACCCAGCCTAAGTAGTAATGTTCGGAGCCAAAGCACTTGCCTAAGAGCCGGGCAGCAGACATGCAGGTTTAGGGGCACAGCGGTGACAGTAGTTACACAGTGACCAGGGAAGGACGTCTCATCCTCTGACCAGATCTGACATGTTGTCTTCCTCCTTATCAGGCTTGTCTAGACTTTGCATTCATAAGGTATGTTCTGTCACAGGGCGGGGGCACACCCAGGTCATTAAAGTTTAATTTTTTTGCACTTTTGCGGTAAAAAAACACCAGCTCCAGATGTTATGTCTATGGGAAATATCAATATCGCATGGGTGCATAAGAGTTTTTTTTGTTTTGTTTTTTTGCTCCTGGCGTTTTTGTTCCTTAGGCGAGCTCTTGGTGTTTTTTTAAGGCATTTTCACAAAACCTTCTCTATTGGGGAAAATCACCATGAAGAAAACGCTAGTGGACAGGCACACTGCTGGCAAAGAAATACCGGCAGCAAAATAATACCGCATGAGCTTATTCTATCATTTTTATGCACACAAAAAAAAAACTGTATTCTCGTCGTTCTTATCCCCCTCCATTCCAGCACCTATCCTGCCCACCAGTGATTGGCCGCAGCAGTCATGCGTCGCATACGTGCTCACTATGGCCGCAGCAGTCATGCGTCGCATACGTGCTCACTATGGCTGCAGCAGTCATGTGTCGTATACGTGCTCACTATGGCTGCAGCAGTCATGTGTCGTATACGTGCTCACTATGGCTGCAGCAGTCATGTGTCGTATACGTGCTCACTATGGCTGCAGCAGTCATGTGTCGTATACGTGCTCACTATGGCTGCAGCAGTCATGTTTCGCATACGTGCTCACTATGTGGCTGCAGCAGTCATGTGTCGCATACGTGCTCACTATGGCTGCAGCAGTCATGTGTCGCATACGTGCTCACTATGGCTGCAGCAGTCATGTTTCACATATGTGCTCACTTTGGCTGCAGCAGTCATGTGTCGCATGCGTGCTCATCGTGGCTGCAGCAGTCATGTGTCGCATACGTGCTCACTATGGCTGCAGCAGTCATGTTTCGCATATGTGCTCACTTTGGCTGCAGCAGTCATGTGTCGCATACGTGCTCACTATGGCTGCAGCAGTCATGTTTCGCATACATGCTCACTATGTGGCTGCAGCAGTCATGTTTCGCATATGTGCTCACTATGGCTGCAGCAGTCATGTGTCGTATACGTGCTCACTATGGCTGCAGCAGTCATGTGTCGTATACGTGCTCACTATGGCTGCAGCAGTCATGTGTCGTATACGTGCTCACTATGGCTGCAGCAGTCATGTGTCGTATACGTGCTCACTATGGCTGCAGCAGTCATGTGTCGTATACGTGCTCACTATGGCTGCAGCAGTCATGTGTCGTATACGTGCTCAATTTGGCTGCAGCAGTCATGTTTCGCATACGTGCTCACTATGTGGCTGCAGCAGTCATGTGTCGCATACGTGCTCACTATGGCTGCAGCAGTCATGTTTCACATATGTGCTCACTTTGGCTGCAGCAGTCATGTGTCGCATGCGTGCTCATCGTGGCTGCAGCAGTCATGTGTCGCATACGTGCTCACTATGGCTGCAGCAGTCATGTTTCGCATACGTGCTCACTGTGGCTGCAGCAGTCATGTGTCGCATACGTGCTCACTGTGGCTGCAGCAGTCATGTGTCGCATACGTGCTCACTGTGGCTGCAGCAGTCATGTGTCGCATACGTGCTCACTGTGGCTGCAGCAGTCATGTGTCGCATACGTGCTCACTGTGGCTGCAGCAGTCATGTGTCGCATACGTGCTCACTGTGGCTGCAGCAGTCATGTGTCGCATACGTGCTCACTGTGGCTGCAGCAGTCATGTGTCGCATACGTGCTCACTGTGGCTGCAGCAGTCATGTGTCGCATACGTGCTCACTGTGGCTGCAGCAGTCATGTGTCGCATACGTGCTCACTGTGGCTGCAGCAGTCATGTGTCGCATACGTGCTCACTGTGGCTGCAGCAGTCATGTGTCGCATACGTGCTCACTGTGGCTGCAGCAGTCATGTGTCGCATACGTGCTCATCTTGGCTGCAGCAGTCATGTGTCAGACCAGAGACTGTTTGACATGGTGAAGCCTAGTAGAGCGGAAGTCTGGTAGCCTGTGATCCCAGAAATTTGCTGGAGAGGGAACAACTGCTGTGACTACTGGTGGAAGAGGGAGGGCGCCACTCTTATGATTACAAGGGGGGGGGGGCAAAGGGACAGATGGGACTATTCGTGGGCACTACATTGGCTACTGACAGAAAGGGACTGCTATTGGGAGGATTACCACTGTGAAGTAGGGGCACTGTTGAGTTGGGGGCTACTGGTGGCCTGGGACTTCTGTAATGGGAAGGGGCGTATTCTGTATGTAATGTGCAGGACTGGTTTCACCAGTTACTATAGTCTCAGACCTGGGACCACCTAGAAAGAGGTAATTCATATGGTAAATAGGGACAATCCATACGAATGGAGTGAGGGCAGCTTGTGTGCTTGGGGCAGTGCTACCCCTAAAAGGGCTAGGATTCCATCCGGCTCCTGGGATCGTGTCTCTGCCATACGTAAATGCTTGGGATTGTATGTAGCCGCTCTCGTGGTGTGTCCTCAGACATAGCTTCAGGTGATGAATAAGGCCAGAACTATGCGTCCTAATGGAGGGCAATTATAAAGCAGTCATGCTTTTGTTATGATAACACTGCAGTGAACGGAATGCGAGTACAAATAATAGACCGCAAGGAAGATAACAACGTTGACATTCACAACGCTGACAGCAACGAAGCAAAGTTAGGATAAACCTGAATGAATACAAGGGCGTGCCCTCCAACCTAACCGTAACCCTTAGGTCTGATTCCGGCCACGTGTTATGGCTCGAGCCGTGAATGTGTCATCAGAAAATGTCACATTTTTATGTTTAGATTTTTAAAGAATTTGTGATTATTTAGAATTTTCCTTGTCAATACCTATGTAAAAAATATGAATCCTGCAGTTTTCGCACAGACCACTATATGGCGCCACCGTACAGATCGCTTTACTGCAGTTATCTGCTTATCATTACAGACAGGGCTACAACGACAGATATCACCTCTATATAGATAATCTACATTGTAGGGTCCCGGCCTGAAAGTGGCCTAACTTTGCTCTTGCAAGTAGCCTGTTTAATGAAGGTGTGTGGTCTTGTAGGATATTGCACTGATCCATAGTATCCTCATCCCATCTACAGTCCTGTCTCCATGTCTAATTCACTACGGCTATTTCCATTTCTTTTTTTAGGCTCCACTGCCCCTTCTCCCCTCCTTCATCCCTACCCCACCCCAGCCATGGCAGGAGAAATCACAGATACGGGGGAGCTCTATTCTCCATTTGTAAGTATTATCCTTATTGGAGTCACCTATGCACTATACGATCATGAGAATGGGGGGGGGTTATGAATGGAGCAGTGGTGTGCATGTGTGACCGCCATTCCAGTCATCTCTATGGGACTGTAACGCTCAGCCTGTGCATGGGGGATAAGTCAACCCCCTTACAGGGCATCTGTCAGCCGTTTTGTGCCTATGACACTGGCTGACCCTTTGGCAACTGAAGGCATCTGTGTTGGCCCCATGTTTATACACTCGCCTAAAGAATTATTAGGAACACCTGTTCTATTTCTCATTAATGCGATTATCTAGTCAACCAATCACATGGCAGTTGCTTCAATGCATGTAGGGTTGTGGTCCTGGTCAAGACAATCTCCTGAACTCCAAACTGAATGTCAGAATGGGAAAGAAAGGTGGGCTACAACAGCAGAAGACCCCACCGGGTACCACTCATCTCCACTACAAATAGGAAAAAGAGGCTACAATTTGCACGAGCTCACCAAAATTGGACTGTTGAAGACTGGAAAAATGTTGCCTGGTCTGATGAGTCTCGATTTCTGTTGAGACATTCAAATGGTAGAGTCCGAATTTGGCGTAAACAGAATGAGAACATGTATCCATCATGCCTTGTTACCACTGTGCAGGCTGGTGGTGGTGGTGATGGTGTGGGGGATGTTTTCTGGGCACACTTTAGGCCCCTTAGTGCCAATTGGCCATCGTTTAAATGCCACGGGCTACCTGAGCATTGTTTCTGACCATGTCCATCCCTTCATGACCACCATGTACCCATCCTCTGATGGCTACCTCCAGCAGGATAATGTACCATGTCACAAAGCTCGAATCATTTCAAATTGGTTTCTTGAACATGACAATGAGTTCACTGCACTAAAATGGCCCCCACAGTCACCAGATCTCAACCCAATAGAGCATCTTTGGGATGTGGTGGAACAGGAGCTTCATGCCCTGGATGTGCATCCCTCAAATCTCCATCAACTGCAA
The DNA here is from genome assembly GCF_014858855.1 of Bufo gargarizans. Classification (NCBI taxonomy): domain Eukaryota; kingdom Metazoa; phylum Chordata; class Amphibia; order Anura; family Bufonidae; genus Bufo; species Bufo gargarizans. The sequence goes on along the minus strand of NC_058085.1, from coordinate 63,007,532 downwards.
GATGCTCTCCTATCAATATGGGCCAACATTTCTAAAGAATGCTATCAGCACCTTGTTGAATCAATGCCACGTAGAATTAGGGCAGTTCTGAAGGCAAAAGGGGGTCCAACACCGTATTAGTATGGTGTTCCTAATAATTCTTTAGGTGAGTGTATGTGCCCGCATTGGTGAGAAAAATTATGATTTATTATATGCAAATTAGCCTCTAGGAGCAACGGGGGCGTTGCCATTGCACCTCTTTTTGCAACTGCTGCACCCTCTCCACTTTGACCGGGCCAGACCTGATCACCTTTACACTGCCTGGCCCTGTCAATCAAAGTGGAGAGGGCGCAGCAGTTGCAGAAAGAGGTGTAATGGTAACGCCCCCGTTGCTCCTAGAGCCTAATTTGCATATAATAAAGCATAATTTTTCTCACCAATGCGGGCACATAAGAACATGGGACCAACACAGATGTCTTCAGCTGCCAACGGATAAGCCGGTGTCATAGGTACAAAACTGCTGACAGATGCCATTTAAGAGAGTTGTCTGAATACCAGTCACAAGAGTTTAAAAAAAAGAATATGTCTTCCGACAGGACGTACGTGTCACTCAGGCTTGCGGGTTTTACAGATCATCTTCTTATCTGTAGGGACACAATTTTATGTCCACTTCCTCAATTAAGCAGCTGTTTTCCAGACATCTGCCACCTCAGCTCCTCGGCTGAGAAAGGCGGCTGACGGAGGCAGTCCTACATCCGTAAGCTTGCTGACATCAACAGTCGTGTAGTGAAACCACGGTAGAAGTGACAGATGTAGAATCCTAATGTCTTGTCACTATTAACCCATGATGTGCCGCCACTTCCTATACCAGACCTCGTCTTCTCATCTGAATACCACTGCAGCCCTTAAAGTGGCCGCTCTGCTAATAGATGCGTGGATATGTGGCGAACGGGGGATGTGACCACCACATCCAGGCAGAGAATGAACGGGGACGTGGCCCCTCCGCTTCCATTACTCCCATAGAAGTGAATGGTGACCGATCTACACGTGCACGGTCACCATTCTCCACCATGCGGGTCGAGGGCGCCCATTCAGATAGGTGGAACTAACATCTATCAGACGGATTTACCATAAATATCCTAGATGGGAATATCCCTTTAAGGAACTGCATGAAGAGCTATTTCCAATATTGCTCCTCTTACAAATGGGAGCAGATGGTGAGCGCCCAATTTTCCTCTGGTTGCCCTGCCACCCTATTTTATGAGAGCCCACATTTTATTACCGTATATTAAGGGAGGTGAAAGAGCGCTATAATCATTGTACAGTAAATCTAATATGCACGATGGGAGAAAGTGGCGAGATTAAAGGGGGTTTGCAGTTCTTTTAAACTGATGATCTATCCTATAGATCAGCATCTGATCGGCGGGGGTCCGACACCCGGGATCCCTGCCGATCAGCTGTATGAGAAAGCAGCAGTGCTCCATTAGTGCCGCAGCCTTCTCGCTGTTTACCGCAGGCCCAGTGACATCACGACTAGTACCAGTGGCCTGGGTGCGGCTAAGCTTCATTCAAGTGAACAGGGCATAGCCGCACCCAGGCAGTGACGCTTGTCATGACGCCACTGGGCCTGTGGTAAACAGAGAGAAGGCTGCGCCGATACTGGGTGTCGGACCCCCGCCGATCACAGGATAGAACATCAGAATTAAAGAACTGCAGAACCCCTTTAATTGCTCAGAGGGAACTGGACCATCCATAGACACAAAGACCGTGCTGGCCCTACTTGACACTGTGCGGTAATATGTTGTTTGCTTCTACAGATTGCATTTCTAAAATGTGTTTTCCGTGCAGGTCGGACTGATCTACATGTTTAACTTGATTGTTGGTACCGGCGCCCTCACTATGCCTAAGGCCTTTGCCCATGCAGGCTGGTTGGTGAGTCTTATTCTCATCATCTTCTTGGCATTTATGAGGTGAGTAAACAGTGGCCAACGCCATACTGCATCATTAAGTTCTCTCGTGCATCCCCATGCTGGAATTTATAAGGCGTTCATAGAGTACAGTCTCACATTGTACCAGAACTGTAAAGGGAAGACTACTAAGGCTACTTTCACACTAGCGTTTTTCTTTTCCGGTGTTGAGTTCCGTCACAGGGGCGCAATACCAGAAAAAAATGGATCAGTTTTATCCTAATGCATTCTGAATGGAGAGCAATCCGTTCAGGATGCAGCAGTTCAGTCCCTCTTATGTTCTTTGGATGGATAAAATACCGCCGCATGCTGCAGTTTTCTCTCCGGCCAAAAATACTGATCACATGCTGATCAGCATTAATTTACATTAAAGTGTATTAGTGACGGGTTCCGGCATTAAGTGTTCTGCCGCAGACCTTTTAAAAATGCCCCAAAAATTTATACCGCATCCATTTTTCCGGAATCCACAAATGCGTCCGGATTGCCGTATCCGGCAGGCAGTTCCGGTGACTGAACTGCCTGCCGGAACCTTCTGCCGCAAGTGTGAAAGTACCCTTACCTGCTTCCCAGTGCTGGCTCTCTGCACCGTCTCCTCCATGCCTGGGCTGTTCCCTCGATTTTGAAGTCTTGGCAATGGCGGTGACCGGATCTCCTTACGTCATGAAAAATGGTCACATGATGTAAGTGGATCTGGTCTCTGCCGCAGCCAGGGTTTATCTGTGCCGACTTTTTCAATGAGGGAGCCCAACGGAGCAGCCCAGGCCAGGAGGAGTGGGGAGCCAGCACCGGTAAGAGCTTCTTTCACACTAGCATTAGGCTTGTCCAGCAGGGGAACAGCCTGCCGGATCCATACTAACGCTTGTACGTGTGTGCTGCCTGAAGTCCTGCCCCATTCACAATAACGGGGACAGGCGGGAGATGCGTCCGCAACACGGCAAAACATGTTGAGAGGCGGCCTCCTCTCCCACCCAACCCCATTATAGTGAATTGGGCCAGGCCGGACCTCCGGCAGTACACGTGTGCAAGCGTTAGTACGGATCCAGCAGGCTGTTCCTCTGCCGGACAAACCTAACACTAGTGTAAAAAGAAGCCATTCTTGGACAACCCCTCCAAAGTCTATGACCACTGGTCGACACCATTTATTTGGGAGTCTAAAACTGGACCTTTGTGAAGGTTGCAGCTTATTTTCTGTACTACACAGCCCCTGCTTTTATTTACACAGTCGGGTGCCTGCAGCCACCACTAGAGGGAGCTTACTGCATACAGACTTATTATGGAGCTCAGTTGAAACTGTATGTATCTGAATGCAGTGAGGCTGGGTCCACATGCTGCGACTGCCACGTACGGCTACAATTTTTCTACCCCCCCCCCCCTCCCCAGCAGGCAGTGGCTGCATGATTTTGCGATAAAACTGCCCTCATGCGTGGGCATGGGTTTTGACCAATGCATCAACTGTAGATTTCCTCCAAATATTTGCGAAATGGTAGATTTGGATGCAACTTAATAGATGTGCTACTCTCTTACTTCTACCACCTCTTGGTTGACTTAATTTAGAACAGTATTTTGCACCAAACTTTTCGCGCACATCATTAATAAATTTGAAGTTTTCATCTTAACTCGTCTTAACCCCGCACCCTTTTCAGAATATTCTAGTAAGCTGTCACGTACCGTTCTTGTCGATGTGACCGCTGAGGCCTGTGATTGGCAGCAGCGGTCATGGCACCAAGCAGCTTCATGGTCCTGCAGGGAACCATGGACTGATTAGTGGGGTTAGGACCCAAGGGCAGGCTGGACAACCCCTTTAAGCTTAATTAGTTCCCCCCCCAATGGCTTCCCTGCCTGTGACACAGTTACACATTTATCGGAGCCCTAACCTGGTGCTGCTCCTCTCTTCTAGCTACATGACCACAACCTTTGTCGTTGAAGCGATGGCTGCTGCCAATGCCCAGCTGCGCTGGAAGAGATGGGAGAAAGAGGTGGTGAGTTCAGTCTCTGGGAAATAATGTCCTGTTTCTAATCTCATTGTATATTACATTTCTTTTTATTCTACGTTGTGCTAACCCTTTCCCACTGCGGAACGTATGGGGGGCACTGAGCTTGTGCAGCGGCTGTAGGCTTGTCCTAGTGGGACACTAATGAGAACTAGTATAAGGCTGGGTTCACACCTGAGCGTTTTACAGCGCGTTCCTACGCGCTGTAAAACGCTCAACAAGGAGAAACCAATGATTCCCTATGGGAATGGTTCACACTTGGGCGTTTTACAGCGCGTACGATCGCGCTGTAAAACGCCCGACGCTCCAAAAAGTACATGAGCGACTTTTGGGGCGTTTGTGGCCATAGGACACTGTAGTGAATCACACAAACGCGCGTCAAACGCGCGTTTACTATTACAAAAACGCGCATAAAAATGCGCGTCTAAAACGCGCGTTTGCGCAACGCTCAAGTGTGAACCCAGCCTAAGTCCAGAAGCTATGTCCACCATCGGAACCGTTTTCTCTTTATCCCAATGCGTCTAAAATGAAAAGATTGTCTGGGATTTGAATATTGATGGCCTGTCCTCAAGAGAGGCCATTGCTATCAGATCGGCGAGGGTCCGACACCCCACATCACCACCGATCAGTTGTTACCTGTTGCTTCTGGCGCCAGAAGTACACCGTTCTGTCCGTTGTACAATTAACCAGCTCTGACCACAGCACAATGGACAGACCATGTACTTCCAGTGTCAGCTATCGGTGGCGGTGTGGGGTGGCGGATCCCCACCTATCCTGAGCATAGGCCATCAGTATCCACATCCTGTACAACCCCTTTAAAACAGGAAAGCACTATACAAATGGTCTAAAATATTCTCCTGTTTTGTGCATACAGCTTCTCTGCAGTCTTGAGGCTCATGCACACGACTGTTTGTATTTTGGGGCCCGCAAAAAGAACGGGTGGCGTCCATGTTACGTTTTTACGTTCTAGTAATGAACATCATTTAAAGGGGTTGTCCGGGTTCAGAGCTGAACTTGGACATATCCCCATTTTCACCCAGGCAGCCCCCCTGACTTCAGCATTGGAGCAGTTCATGCCCCGATGCTCTCCTTTGCCCTGCGCTGAATCGCGCAGGGCAAAGGCATTTTCTGGCGTTCCGATGACTAAATGGGCTCTCTGTAGGGCTGCCAGACGGAGGCTTCCCGGTGACATCATTGGCACTGATGGGCAGGCTTTAGCGCCGCCCTAGCCTATAAACCGGCTAGGGCAGCGCTAAAGCCCGCCCATCAGAGCCGGTGATGTCACCGTACACACTGCTGCGTGGAAGCTTCTGCCCGGTAGTGTGTTATTGTAAATAAAAGAGCCCTTGCCCTGCGCGATCCTGCGCAGGGCAAGTGAGAGCATCGGAGCATGAACATCAGGGGGGGCTGCCTAGGTGAAAATATGGGTATGTTCGGGTTTAGCACTGAACCCGGACAACCCCTTTAAGTAGTATTACGAGTAATCTACTTATTATACGCTGCATTTCAGTCCTCCCACATGACCGGCACTCAGACCCAATTCACACATGCGGGAAATAGACTGGAAGTCACTTTCTCTACTCATTTCTATCAGACGCACATGTACTATTTGTATCGTGTTGCTCACTAGCAAGCCAGAGGATAAAAACTTGGTGGGGTGCTTCTTTAAACCTGTTACCTTTAGTCAATTAACACTTTACTGACTTATCTAAATTTGGTTGTCACTCTTATTAAAAAAAGAAAAAAGGGGGACAAGAATATAAATTTTGTGGCCAGTTCTAAAATGTGCACGCCTATATAATAATATCTGATATTTAAAGTATTATTTTATTATTTTTTGTTTCATTTCTTCCAGAGTCCCCAGACGTTCAGTTTGGAACACGTGCGGTTACTTCATTTGGGTTTTCTTTATACTTGCGGGTTCCGGCAACATCCTAGGAATCACAAGAGAATCAGGATGTGGATATGTCTGACAGAGGGGGCAGTTCTCCGGGCTCTCCTATATTGATGACCTATCCTCAGGATAGGTTATCAATATCGGGTCGGCGGAAGTCCGACACTCGGCAGCCCCGCCAATCAGCTGTAGGAGGAGACGGTGCACGTACTATCTCCCTTCTCTCTTCCTGCTCGCTGCCGATTTGATATTGATGACCTATTCTGAGGAGCAGCCCGGAGAACCCCTTTAAGGGTTAATGATATTGTAATATATAAGGAGCCATATATCATATATTTATTTAATGCACACGATGCTTACAATAGGATTGTACTTGTCCAGGAACACCAAGGTATGACATACACATTTGCATGTAACCCAGATCTGTCTTGTCTGTGACAAATTGATAGGAAGCAGATTCCTCTGAAAACTCCGATAATGAATCTCTGTCCCCTGACGGGTATGAAAATTCGGAAGTCCAGCCTATCCTTTCAGTGCGTGAGTATCTGCCTGGCGAGCGGGCGGGCGGTCTCCCTTGTTGGGTGGGATGTACAATAGAAATGTTTTTATTATTTCTACTTGTTTTTCAGAGCATCGGGGTTTGTCCAACCCATTTGAAATCGTGGAGCGAGTGGAAATGGGGCAGATGGCGTCAATGTTCTTTAATAAAGGTACGAATTCGAGATGGGAAAACTGAGCCGCATTTGTTATCGCGCCGATATAACAATTTTCTAAATTACTTCAGCACAATATATTCTGCCATAAATTATTTAGTGGCAATTTATCCGCTGTCATTCTTGTTGGCGCCAAAAGGTGGCGCTACTCTTCTGTGAATGGAGAAAGAGGTGTTTGCGTTGGTCAATGAATTACTGAGCGGTGAAATTAGATTTTATCCTTTTTTTTATTTTATCTGGATTACGCTTGTAGTTGAAACCAGATTTCTGACCTCCCTCTTACGGAGGCTGACGGCAGTGTGACCATTACCTGGTGGACGTATTCACACCGGTGGAGTAACGTGCACCGACACATAGGAGTAAAATCAGCTGAACCTGCCGATTTTGGCAGGACCGGCCAACTGCCTTATGCGTATAGAGGACTCCCAACACCCCCTGACAGCGTTTGAGTTTGATTTCAGCTCCTAATCCTTTTGTTTGCAGGGGAGATAAGTGTCTGGCAGCAGCTTAGTGCCCACTGAGAATACATGCATGCTGGGGTGAGCTGAGTGTGCGTGTGGATGGGTAGGGGGAAGAATAGCGGTCAGCAAAGCAAGCATTCAGCTGACATCTGTTGAAAGGAGTATAGGCAGCTCTAGTTGCTTGTAGTCTGTGATATACAGTCCTTGCTCTAATGGAAATTCACTCTATGTGTATTGCTGACCTTGTGCTTATACATCAAAGGCAAAGATGAAGTATAAAGCATGGCGGAAGGACTGGCCAGAAGCCTGTCTTCTGTTGAGACATATGGCTGATTTTAGGTTACCTCATACTCATTGCAAGTCCTTTTTTGGTTAGGCCTCTTTCACACGTCAGTGGATCACATACGTGTACTGTCTATGATCTCCATGGACCACTCACGTTTCCATTGGCTTTAATGGGTGTATTCACACGTCAGTGGCTTTCCATGGAAGCATTCCCTATTTGTGTCCGTGATTATGGATTCCTGGATTTGGTCTGTGGTTTTCACGGATCGTTGATAGAAGAAAGTTCTTGAAACGTATTATCAGCCTAGCAGTGTCCGTGAGACACGGATGACACGTGGACTGAAAATCACAGAACCCAGGAATGGATCACTGACCACGGCATCTGAGCGCGTGAACTACCGGAAGCATGCGCTTCCGGGTTTGCTCTGCCCCCCCCCAACTGACGATCGGAGGAGCCAGAGCTTGTGTGCAGCAGCCCCTGTCATAGTGAATGACAGGAGCCTGCTGCACAGTAAAAAAATAAAATAAAAAACAAAAAAAGTGTCAAAATGGCTGATTCGATGTTTTTTGGTTGCTTCTCCTCCCACAAAAATTTGAAATAAACAGTGATTAAAAAGTTGTACACCACAGAATGGTATCAATGAAAACTACAGTAAAAAATGAGCCCTCACAGCCCTGCACACATACAGTAACAAAAAAAAAAGTTATAGGGGTAAGAAAATGATGGAATATTATTTTTTTTTTTTTATTCAAGTTAAAAAAAAAATAATAATTCAGTATCAAAACGCAAGAAAAACTATACATATGTGGTACAGCCGGATTCGTACTGACCTGGAGAATGAAGAGCACAAGTCAGTTTTACCGCATAGTGAACTCCGTAAATAATAATAGGAAATTTTAAAAAACATAAAACTGTGGCAGAATAGTTTTTTTTTTTTTTTTCAATTCCACCCCATTTGGATTTTTTTTCCCCACTACAAGTACAACTTGTCCCGCACAAAACAAGCCCTCATATAGCTATGTGAACGGAAAAATAAAAAAGTTATGGCTCTGGAAAGACAGGGAGCGAAAAACGGAAAATTGCCTTGTCAGGAAAGGGTTACTGGAAGTTGGGTTGGGAAGGGGTTGTTTGCAGCTGAGCCAACCAAGAGGTGGCATAAGGAAGAAAAACGTGGCTAATGGGTCTAACGAGATGCACTCGGCTTGTCTTGCGGCATTCTTGCAGGCTTCATTTTCTCTCTCTCTTTCTTGCAGTCGGCGTAAACCTGTTTTATTTGTGCATCATTATATATCTGTATGGAGACCTGGCTATATATGCAACGGCCGTACCTCTGTCCCTCGTTCAGGTCACGTGGTAAGTAACAATGGAGAGGACTTTGCTTTATAGCGAAGGTATGAGTATGAGACTGACGTGTAGGAACACAAGGGGAATATTAGTTTAGGGTGGAAAGGGATTCTCCAGCTTTTAATTTTATTTGTTTCCACCCCATGCTCCAGTACCTGTGGGACAAATCCATACTCACATGCTCCCCGCTGCTTCGTTACAGTTTCCTGGCTCTCTTCGCTGATCTACTGAGCCCCGTCTGTAAGCTTCTGGATGGATAAGGTCATGTGCATCGCTGCCGTCAATGACTGGCCTCAGCGGTGTCCCCAAGAAGCATGTGGCCCTGCAGCGATGTTCCAATGGAGGACACGTCACCGCTGAGGCCAGTCATGGGCCACAGTGGTCCACGTGACCCCCGTCCATCTGGACGTTTACAGACAGTGACGAGAAGATGAGTGAAGGGGCATTCCTATCTTTTTAAGTCCTTGCATATCACTTTATGATCAGCGGGAATCTGATCTCTGGGATCTTCACTGATCCTGAGTATGAAGGGGGCATCGCGCTGGTCTAGTGCTGCATCCTCTCCACAATTTTTTTCCTGGTACACAGGGCACCTGTAGCACAGATCCATTCCAAGTAATGGGGCCGACTGCAGTCTCCTCCACAGCTGGGTGGCCAGGAGCTCTGCCGTGTAGGAAAAATTTAGAAGGGAGCACAGCACCTTCTCAAGATTGCTGGGATCCTACAGGCAGGGGTGTACTGGGAACTTAAAGTGGCCCTGGGGGAAAAAAGAAACCTAAAAGTGGCCCCATTTTGTCGGCAGGTCCAAATTAACAGAAAGCGGGGCAACACAAGTCGGTGGGGTCAACAATACCATAGTGCAAAATACTATCCCAGCAGAACCAAATAATACCATGTAGCACAATATACTGCCCAATAAGCTGCCCCTCTGTGGTGGCCATCAATAGCTGCCATCTTCTGTCCTCCTCATTCGTCTGTGATTAAGATATGAAGCAGGGGGCTTGGGAGGTGAGGTGCGGGCCACAGCAGTTGAATTCAGGGGGGCATGTGCTCAGAGTTCATTATGTACCCGGTCAGTGGCAGGGAGGAGGAGTTGGAAGGGGGGGGGGGGGCCCTGGGGCATCTTCCCACTGGGAAATTACCCTGTGCGGTCTATGCCCAATCCACCCCTCCCCACAGGTCAGTGCACCTCTAATCCTAAAGTGATGGCATATCCAAGCGATACGCCATTACTTTATATGACAACCCCTTTTAGGATGTGTTCTCACATCACCGGCAGGTTTTCTAGAGAACCTGCTGCGGATTTCACCCTTGCGAAGGATGAAATCTGGAGTGAAAATCCGCAACATAACGTGTCATGGTGTGGATTTAAAATCGGTACTGCGGGTCCATTTCCGTATGGACTCCATGCAGATTTTTTTTCTGCAGCATGTGAATGAAATCTGCAAAACTCTCATCCACTTTGCAGGTACTGAAATACTCTGCAAAAAACGCAATGTACCTTTCCCATGTAAACCTACCCTGAGTGTTACCATATATCAGTGACTTTAGAGTTTGCATTGTGCGGCGCTCGGACAGTCCACACTTCTGACGAATAGTAGATCCTTAAAGTGTTTTATTCCCGTGTATTTTCTCTTGAACGTTCGCCCTTTGCTGCTAGGAGTAAATGTCCACACAAATCCTCTTAGCAGCTGGTAATCCCTCTATAAACTTCCATCCGCAAAGCATTTAGGGTTATTTTCAACAGAGAATAGATGAAATTGAGGGAATTCCCATGTGCGCTCTCCTGAACTGATGATGTCCCGATTCCATTACCTCTGCTCCATATATTAGAGCCAGCGCTGTAGAGTTCATGGCCATGCGCAGCGCCGCGCCATCTGTCATTATGTTCACACCAGCATTAAGGCCTGTGATAGAAGCTGGCGTAACTGATGCCCTGTGCTCAATATAGAATCTATCGTACATAGGTTTTTGTCGCCTCGTGGTCCATAAAATTGTGTTATTTTTCTGTCTTTATTCAGTTTTACTGGGAATGAATCGTGTGGAACTCAGGCTGGAGAGAAAAATGATACAGACACCTGTTGGGGAAACATCAGACGGATTGACGCCTACAGGATCTATCTGGCAAGTGCTTGTTCCAACTATATTAACCACAGGCGACCAATGATAGACTCTCCGGGGACACTCAGTGGGGTTCCTTAGTTGACCTTCCTGTGCTAAGTCCCAGGTTCTCCAAAAAAATGATGTAATGATGTGTGAATAGGCCTGGTCCAGGAACGCCACATTGTAGGGCCAGGTCCCCACAACCTGGTTGAGGAGTGACCAGGAATGTATGGACCTGGCCTTACACATCACTTTCCGGAGCCGCGGACCAGAAGATCGGCGGCGCGCTCCAGAAATGCAGACGCGGACAGCACACTGTGCGCTGTCCGCATCCATTCTGTCCCCATAGAGAATGAATGGGTCCGCACCCGTTTCCGCAATTTGCGGAACGGATGCGGATCCATTATTACGGATGTGTGAATGGAGCCTTAAAGGGGCACTGACCACCTTTTAGTTCTGGCATTCAGGTATGATGAGGGAGCCCTATAGGAATGCCCCTTTAAGGTTTTGCCCACCAGTGCTCAGTTTGTTAGTCACCACTGTTCCTCCCCTAACCACAACAGTTCCCCCATACTCTTCTTTTCACTTCCCCAGTAGACACAGCAGGCCGCCCCTCATTCCTGGACCCGTAACGTGTGATTCTAATGAAACCCAGTATCCAGGGCCTCATTTTTACTAGTCCTAGTGACAGTTTGTTCAGTGGTGAGACCGATTGGATCCAGACTGGCTTCAGAGCAGGCAGGTTGTCGTCCTAGCTGCTGCTGCAGACCAGCCTCCTTTGAAACTTAAAATGATCTTGAGAATGAAGGGGACACGGTGCAAATTTAGTCCCCTTCACTGTTTGTTTTTCCTCTTCATACTGGTGCCCCCGGCTAGCAGACCTGCAGCTCAGATCATTGCAGTTAGCCTGGGTTCACATCACGTTTTCCCATGCGTTACAAAAAGACGTATACGTTAACGGAGGCCTCAGACTGATGCCATACAGTGGCATCCGTTTATCGTAAAATCATTTACCATAGTAAATAAAATAAATCAAATTACCATAGTAAAAAAAAAAAAAAGATACATTATTTTTTTTTTTTTTTTATTTATTTTTTTTTTTACTGGACTTTGCAGGACACAAGAATGTGGCGTGCTGTGTTTTTGCGTCCATTTTTTCTTTTCTAATGTATACGCCAAATGGAGGCATAAAACGTGATGTGAACCCACCCTTAACGGGGCCGCCTGCAGTTCCCCACATAGCTGGGTGACCTGGCGTTCCGTGGTCAGCCGGAGTTCAAATGAATGGGCGGAAAGTAAGAGCTGTTGCCATCAGAGCAAGTCCCAATAGTCAGAGAACATCCCCTGTTTTTACGACGGGTCCTTTCGACACATCCCAAAGAATTTATATAGGGGAACACCTATTGAAAGTGAAGTTTTTCTTTTTACAAATGGGAGTTTTCTGATAAATATATGACAGATTACAGGCTGCTGTAAGTTTTCGTGAGCGTCGTGAGCATCTACGGCCTGACCGTTTCCATGTCTTGCAGAATGGTGCTACGACCAGACATTTGGCAGGCAGGTCTCATTTCTGAACTGGCTTTTATGTAGTGAATTCTGCATTAACAGTTGATTAAGTACAAGTTTGTGCCTGCCAGACATATAAAGTCCGTCTGCACGTTACACCGTGGTCAAGACTGGCAGAGCTGATGAAAAGCAGACATGTGGCTGGTTCACTGCCCATGAGATAGAGGTCTGCAAAGCCAAAAATGAAAGGCCTTGTCAGAGGGTGGAAATAGCAAAAAAATAAAAAAAGGCATTACTCACCTGGTAATTGGGTTTTCCAGGATCAGCATATTGATGGCCTATTAGTATGAGCCATTGGTATCAGATCGGTGAGGGTCCAACTCTTGGCACCCCTGCCGGTCGTTTGTTTTAGAGGGCCGTGGTGTTCATATGAGCACCGCAGCCTCTTCATTTTTTACATTGTTCTGCCTGCACGCCACCTGCTTAGTAGCCACAGAGCAGGCGATTACAGCTTCATCCCATTCCTTGAACGGGACGAAGCTGCAATATCATACAGCACCATGGCTGACAAGTGATGGCATGCCGGAAAAGAGAACGATGTAAGCAATGAAGAGGTCACATTACTGACACCAGAATTGTGGCTCCTTCACCCAGCTGGGGTGTCGAGAGTGGCCTCCACCCGTCTGATGGATAGGCCATCAGTATTCTTATTCCTGTAAGACCCCTTGCCACTCCAGCACCAATTGCTCCAGTCTTGCTCCAATCGCTGACCTCAGCGGTCACGTGCCACAAATACTAGTATCACTGCTGAGGCCAGTCATTGGCTGCATGTGGCATGCATTGAAATGAATGACCATCCTCGGACAGCCAGGGTCTGGGCTCCTGAATGGGGGGGACCATTGCTGTGAGGTTCACGTGCCCTAACAGGGTAATAAGACATCCCCTTTTTAAAAGGACCTGTCCCCTCTCTTGACATGTCTGTTTTAGTAAGTACTTGCACCCCCATGTAATAATTCTGGAGCATCTATTGCAGGGATCAGCAACCTTCGGCACTCCAACTGTTCTGAAACGACAGCTCCCAGAGTCCTCCTTTTCACTTTTATCGGAGTTACAAGGGCGGCCAAGCAATTGTGCATGCTGGGAGTTGTAGTTGGACAGCAGCTGGAGTGCCTAAGGTTGCTGATCCCTGATCTGTTCTTATAACGGTGTTGTGCCTTTCCTTAATTATTCCTGCTAGCACTCTGCAATAAAGCTAGGGCTACACGACATTTGTTGCACGACTATTTCTCGCAATAATTTCGTGCAACATTTTTTGTAATGTTAGTCTGAGGTGTTGCACTGCGACATGCTGTCGTGTCGCAGTCACTGCCACAGTGCCACACTATGGAGTATCATTACAAAAAATGTTGCTCGACACGTGTCCCATGTAGTTGTACACTTTTGTTGCACTACAAATGTCGCCATGTAGCCGTACCCTAAAAGTCCAGCTGCACAGTCTGACATTGTGCAGTCAGTGCTGTCAGTGTCCGACTGTGCAGGGACTCCCCCCCCCCCCCCCCCCCCCCCCGCCACTCAATTGGTAACACCCATCTGGACCTTCAGGGGTAAACTGCTAGCAATTCATTCATAACTTCTAACAGAAATAATAAAAGAATGGCACAATATAGTCATGAGAGTAGATGCTCCAGAATTATTACATGGGGATGCAAGTAATTAATAAACTGGACCTGTCAGGAGAGGGGACAGGTCCCCTTTAAGTAAGTCTGAAAGCATAACAAAGAAGTGCATTGCTGCTATCTTATTTTTATAAAAAAAATATTTTTTTTTTCCTTTAGGCCGTATTCACTCTGTTCCTCGGGCCTTTTACTTTCTTTAATGTACAGAAGACCAAATATCTCCAGATTCTGACATCACTCATGAGATGGATAGGTAAGTGGCGGAAAGCGTTACACAGGGCTTGTGACCTTATTATATTCTCATTTAAGCAATAGAAATAAATCTTGTTTGCAGCAACAAAATACCAGCCGTCGTTTGTGGCATTTGTTTGCATCACCGCCGCCATCCATTAACAAGCTGTTGTAGTGAATGCTGAGCTTTTAGTGGTGAAATTAAGTGAGGACTATAGAAGTATGCTGTGTGATGGCTCATGGCGCTGCTGAGCGGCCTGTCGGGCACAGCTCGTGAGATAAATAGGCACCTGTTTACTGGGCAGTTGTACCAACTAGCTTATGGCATCTTACTCATGATACACCCATCCAATCTGGGCACAATCATATCCAGGTGCTAACCCAAAACTACAAACTTCGATACAGTATAAAAACATATAAGCCTGTAATTACAGGTAGTATAAAAAGAGAATACTACCAGCCCCCAAAAAGTGATAAAAAAAAAGTAATGCAGACCTAAAGTATGACAGTCCCACGTGTTTCATGTTGCTTCCTCAGTTTAGCGGTGTATGGGACGTTACGTTCCTTAAAATCCACCAGGACGCAATCACAATTCATAGACACAAATGTTAAGAATTGCCACATTGTTTGGACCATAAGACGTACCTAGGATATAGAGGAGTAAAAAAAAAAAAATTATATTTTTCATCAGACCCCCATCAGACCTCTGTAACAGACCCCCTATTTCTCCTCAGACGTCAGATCAGACCCCCCCCCCCCCCCCCCACCAAGCTCCATCAGACCACAGATTAAGGCTACTTTCACACTAGCGTTCAGAGCGGCTCCGTTCTGAACGGATCCGCTCATATAATGCAGACGGAGGCTCCGTTCAGAACGGATCCGTCTGCATTATATTGTATAATATAATGCAGTAGCCTCAGACGGATCCGTCCAGACCTTTACATTGAAAGTCAATGGGGGACGGATCCGTTTGAAGATTGAGCCACAGTGTGTCATCTTCAAACGGATCCGTCCCCATTGACTTACATTGTAAGTCTGGACGGATCCGCATGGCCAGGCGGACACCCGAATGCTGCAAGCAGCGTTCAGGTGTCCGCCTGCTGAGCGGAGCGGAGGCTGAACGCCGCCAGACTGATGCATTCTGAGTGGATCCGCGTCCACTCAGAATGCATTAGGGCTGGACGGAAGCGTTCGGGTCCACTTGTGAGCCCCTTCAAACGGAACTCACAAGCGGACAGCCGAACACTAGTGTGAAAGTAGCCTAAACCCCTATCAGACCTCTGTATCAGATCCTCATTCTTCCTCAGATCAGACCCCCACAGGCCTCTGTAGTGGCTACCCATTCCTCCTCAGATCAGACCCCCAAGCTCGATCAGACAAAAAATTAAAAATAAACTTGCCTCTCCTGGGCTGGACGGTGCACTCTTCCTGCACTCGCCGCTCCCAGGTCTTCTTCCGGACCTGACATCGCACAGCATAAGGTCATAGTGCGTACAGTACAGCCGATTTAATTAATTAAAAATAAATGAATATATATGTAATATACTGTAGAACCATACACTGGAGATATTCTCTTTCCCCGCTCAGAACACTGGTGTTAGTAAATCGCTTCCAGTAGAAACCTCATCTAGTGCCCACAATATTAGACTTGCTGTAAGTGACCCCTGCAAAATCTTAATTTGCTGTAGGACCTACTCTGCTGTCACTTGACTAATTTGCCCTGGATGGAAGCTGTAGCTTTTTTCTGAGACTTTAATACTGATGACCTATCCTCTAGTTCAGGGCTGGCCAACCTGTGGCTCTCCAGCTGTTGTAAAACAACAACTCCCACCATGCTTTGCAGTAGGCTGATACCTGTAGGCAGTCTGGGCATGCTGGGAGTTGTAGTTTTGCAACAGCTGGAGAGCCTCAGGTTGGCCATCCCTGCTCTAGTTAGATCATCAGTATCTCATTGGTGGGGGTGCGACTCCCAGGACCCCCGCCGATCAGCTGTTTGAAAAGGTAGCAGCGTTCGCAGCACCACGGCCTTCTCTCGGCTTTTCCTAGGCCGTGTGACGTCATGTTCATGGGTCACATAGCCTAGGCACAGTTCGGACCCATTCAAGTGAATAGGGCTGAGCGCTATACCAAGCACAACCGCTATACAATGTACAGAGCTGTGCTTGGTAGGCACGGAGAAGGCCGCGGCACTCACAGGATCGTCGGGGGGCCTTCTCAAACAGCTAATCGGCGGGGGTCCCGGGTGTCGGACCGCAACTGTTTAGATACTGATGACCTCTCCAGAGGAGAGGTCATCAGTATTAAAGTATTAAAGCCTCGATAACCCTTTTAAGTATGAGGAACCCATGTAGCAGTCATTTTTTATTTATATTTTTTCAAAGCAAATCCTAGGCTGTGTGCACACTGCGTTAGAAGTTTCCATCCAAGTTATGTGTCGGGGAAATTTCCCAAGGTCTAACCCCTTGTATAGACCACACATCAGCAGCTTTCAATACTCCAGCTGTTGTGAAACTACAACTCCCAGTATGCTCCACTCATTGTTTCATTGGGACATCTGAAAACACCCAAGCATTGTGGCTGAACCGCAATACATGATGTGGCCCATAAACCAGAGTGGCACTGTTTCTTAAAACAACTTCTACTCCTATGTCAGAAAAATTTAGCTTTTTCTGATCTCATTTCCATTACATTCGAAAATGTTGAATTGGATTGATTGATGAAGGAAGTTATTGATGGATTTCTGAATTGAGTCGCCCAAGCTAAAAAAAAAAGCGTTGATTGATGAGCAGTCCCTGGTCCCTTATCTAAGATTGGCAAAGAAATCTGGTGAGACCCCCTTTCCAATCCCTCTCATACACTATGAAAATCCATTTACTTGTAACCTCTCTGCTGGGAGCGCCCGCAGGCGAAAGGAGATTAAAATCCTCAAGCAAATCCATAAACCAGATCACGTTTAAATGTCACACAGCGCATTCCACGTAGAACACGGATGCCTATGGAAAACACGCACGTCACTCCGGCTCGTAACCCTTTATGGTTCACGCTTGTTGTGGGGGTGGGGGGAGGGGGGTCTGTGTCCTTGCAGCACCATGGGGAGGAGAGGTGGTAGCGTCAGGGGCCTCCTTCTTTCCAGTGATTTATGGAGCGGGTAATGAGTTTTCACAGCTTTACTGCCACTTTGTTCTCATCTGAGTCAGTCTCATAAATTGTGGAGACAACAGTTTAACCCTTCCCTGTCCAGTCGCAGGCATTAACATTGAGAAGGAGCGCAAGAATCTTAAAGGCAAGAGCTGGAGATCCTTTTTGTGTAATTTAACCCCTTTTTGTTTTCTGTTTCACCGCAGCTTTCATCGCCATGATTGTGATAGCACTCATCCGTATCGGCGAAGGCAAAGGCGAAGGAAAGCCTCCTATGGCAGACGCCTCGGGAATCCGGAATCTTTTCGGGGTGTGCGTGTATTCTTTCATGTGCCAGCATTCTCTGCCTTCGCTGGTTACGCCCATCTCCAGAAAGAAACACCTGACCGGGCTGGTCCTCGTGGACTACGTCCTGGTCCTGTCTTTCTACAGCCTCCTGTGCTTCACCGCTATATTCTGCTTCTCCTCTGGGAGCCTGATGGACATGTACACTCTTAACTTCAGCGGGTGTAGCCCTTTTGTGCCTGCAGTGATCGGCTACTTCCTCGGGTTGTTCCCCGTGTTCACCATTAGCACCAATTTCCCAATCATTGCTGTCACGCTACGAAACAACTGGAAGACCCTTTTCCATCGGGACGGAGGCACCTATCCCTGGTTTGTGGACCGCGTTGTGTTTCCCCTCATCACCCTGGTGCCCCCAATCCTGGTAGCATTTTGTACCAACCACCTGGAAATCCTAGTAAGCGTCACTGGTGCCTATGCTGGAAACGGCATCCAGTATGTTATACCAGCGTTCTTGGTGTTCTGCAGTCGCAAGGACTCTGCCCTAGTATACGGACCCGACAGTAGGAATAAGCACCTGTCTCCTTTTAAGCAAGTGGGCTGGGTGTGGTTTGTTCTTCTCTGGGCATTGTCCTGCTTTATATATGTCACTGCCAACATAATCCTGACCGATGTTAACCTGTAGCTATCACAAGCCGTGATCATCATGGCCGAAGTTGGACGGCTTTGTGCGGGACACGTGAGCTGCCAAAAGTTCGTCGGGGCTGGCCCCGTTCTCACTGGACAGATCCTAAACTATCATGAATACTATGTTCAGAATCTATATGAAGAAATCATAATCGTGCCTTGTCTTCTTTCTGGCAAATAAAGGGTTCGATGTCGGGTGGGCATCGCCTGGCCACGGCATGTAGAAGAGCCAACTCTTGCCTTTTAAAAGGAACGCAGGCACATCTTGTGCCTTGGACCAGTTCTATAGGATTCCTGTATATGGATGGTCTGATGCGCTCTGAACTATATACTCCAGCACAAGCTTAAAGCGGTCTTCCAAGATATTTTTACTGATGACCTATACTCCGGATAGGTCATCGGTATCTGATCGGTGGGGGCTTCGCCAACCGGCTGTTTGAGAAGTCGCCAGCGCTCGCAGTAGCACAGCGGCCTTCTCAGCTTTTCCTAGGCCGAGTGACGTCACATTTGTCGGTCGCATGGCCTAAGCACAGCTCAGCGCCGTTGAAGGGAATGGGGCTGAGCTGCTATACCACGCACAGCCTCCTTGGTGAGCTGAGAGAAGGCCGCCACGCAACTGTGAAGCCGGTGCCTTCTCATACAGATCCCGGGTGTCGGACCCCGAACGATCAGATACTGATGACTTATCCAATCAGAAAAAATATCTTGGAAAACACTTTTAAAGGGGGATAGCCCATGATCAACGTAGCAAATTAAAATATGACGTCCTATAGTACATGACAATCTCTCTTTCTAACAAAGCTAGAACCAGCCCTGTACCTCACATGGATCCAGAGATCTTCACCTTCATTGCTCCAATTGATCCTGGATTTATTTCAAGCTGGCGTCTCAGTGGGCGTGTCCTTTTTCTGATTTGTAGCAGTTGAGGAACGGAACTGAAAATGGGCATCCACCTCACTAAGGCGGACAGAGAAATTAGAAAAAGAACAAACAACAGATGGCGCTCTACAGATGGATTTCATTGAATAACTCAATAGCTAAAGAAAATTCTTAATTACATGCAATTACAAAAGTATTCAGATCCAGGCGCTGGTTTGAAAAAAAGTAGAATATTTTTCCTGGGATAACCCCTTTAAGACCGGCATTACGGACTTTGCTGCACTGTGCACAGTGGTTGGCTAACTGTTTGTAACCTAAATAAAATTAAATCATTGGAGACTCAATTTATGTTTTTATTGAAGGACTTCCTTTAAAGTGCTCCGCTCGCACAGCACGTGCCCAGGGCATACTGATTACGAATGCTTCTGGCGCTGATTAGATTCCTCGCCACCCCACCCCACCCCCTTCTCATCTCTCTCCAAGAGCAGAGGTGATTTATGAGTACATTACTCCTGGCCCTGATGAAATCTGTATGTGGAACGGCTTTGCTTGTTTTGTACAGAGTGTATACTGTGTGGTAGGTTGATGTCTATGGGTTGTTTTGTTGACTTGTGGCGAACAGTAGGAGGTGCACAATGACATTCATTGGGGCAGTCCTATTAAAGCATGAAGCATTTTTATTCCATGAGATGCTGGGTTTTTCTATGGTTTCATTTTTCTATTATAGCTTTTATTCCGCTTTTGTAGCATGAAGTCACAAGTTACGGTGCACGCCATCATTTGTGACTTTTTCGCTTTTCAACGCAGGTTTGACCTTCTGGCACACAGAGGGCTAGAGATGCACTTCATTTATTTAGTATGCCCCTTGAAGGAGTTGTGCCAAGTATCAAAGGGGATAACTAACCGACTGCTGGAACCCCCACCAATTCCAAGAATGGAGATCCCATGTTCTAGTCTAGATGGAGGCCAAGCATGCGCTATGGCGCTCCATTCATTTTCTACAGGACTGGCGGAAAAAGCCAAGTGCTGTCCTTGTCTATCTCTAGCAATCCCATATATGGATCAGGACAGGTACATGGCACCCAGCAGATCTCCACTGACCAGTTCGGTATACCCTATCCCGTTCATGGGGGGTAACTTTCGTACTTTGTCACAACCCCTTTAATAAGTTCGGCTACTTTCACTCTAGCTCTAAACTGCTAAACAGCCTGATGGAGTTCATAGTGTCCGGCATAGGTGGATACTACCTGTCCCCATTTTAATTTTATTTATTTATTTTACTTATATAGCGCTACTATATTCTGCAGCTCTTTACAGACATTAGCATCCAACTGTCCCCAAAAGGCTCACAATCTAAGTTCTCTATCAGTATGTCTTTGGAGTGTGGGAGGAAACCGGAGAACCCGGAGGAAACCCACGCAAACACGGGGAGAACATACAAACTCCATGCAGATGTTGTCCTTGGTCGGATTCTAACCTAGGACCCCAGTGCTGCAAGGCACCAGTGCTAACCACTGAGCCACCGTCCTGCCCCATTTATAATAATAAGATCCAGCCTAAGTGTTTGGACAAAAACCGGCCCAAACTGGGCACTTATGCTGGAAACAGGCTCGGTCCTCGGCTTTTTTCTGTTGCACACCAGAGAACATGCCCACAATTAGGTTTTCTGTGGGAGCCATTTACACCATACAGCTAATGACCACACTGGCTTGGGGTGTGAAGGACACTAGCAAATATACCTTTATTGTATTTATACACAATGGTCTAATTCAGCATAAATCAACGTTTTAATATGCAAATGAGGTTGCAAGTCTCCATGGCGGTAAGTGCTCGGGCTCTCAACCATAATCCTTGCCCATGTTCTGTTTTGATTGACCTTTGCTGTCCATCACTGATTCGGGTGCTGAAATCTTGCACATGTGCCATGCAATTGTGGAATGACGTATGCGCAGTGGTCTTCAAGATGTTTGCATTGATTTCAGTGCTACAATCCGTGACGACGGCCAGAAACTTAGCACAGTGACGTATACGCTCCACCCGCATCAGGAAACAGCAGACGATTTGAGCTGGTTACCTATGTAAAGGAAATGAGGATTCCTACTTTTTGAAGGTCACTTTTGGATCTAAATAAGCGGCTTGAAACACTTAGGGGAATTGCAGACCTGGAGAGAGGCTTAGACCTCACTGTGCAGGCACTGACTGGGGTCCGTGAAATGGAGGTGGGAGGAAGAGGGCAAGATCAGGAATATCAGGTCAGCAGTTGGGTTAATGTAGGAAGAAGGGGTAGAGGGAAAAGTGCCAGGGAGGCTAGTCCTGAGCTGGAACGCCCTAGTAAATATGCCTGTTTGGCTGATATTAGGGATGAAAGCCCAGGGCCAGCCATATTGCAGCAGGGCGTTTCTCCTAGCACCCAGGAGGATGACCACTGCAGGAAGGATGGGAAAAGGAGTGCAGCGAAGGTCAGATAGATGCTGGTGGTAGGGGACTCTATTATTAGGCGGACAGACAGGGTCATCTGTCGCCGAGACTGTAAATGCTGAACAGTGTGTTGTCTGCCGGGTGCTCGGATTCAGCATGTTGCGGCTCGGATTGACAGATTGCTGGGTGGGACTGGGGAAGACCCGGCGGTCATGGTACACATTGGTACCAATGACAAAATCAGGGGGAGATGGAAGGTCCTTAAAAATGATTTTAGGGAGCTAGGTGAGAAGCTCAAGTCCAGGACCTCCAAGGTAGTGTTTTCAGAAATACTACCAGTGCCACGAGCGTCACTAGAGAGACGATGGGAGCTTAGGGAGTTAAATAAGCGGCTCAGAAGCTGGTGCAGGAAGGAAGAGTTTGGGTTCATGGAGAACCGGGCCGACTTCTCTGTCGGTTACAGGCTCTACAGTAGGGACGGGCTGCACCTCAATGGGAAGGGTGCAACTGCTCTGGGGGAAAAATGGTTAGATGGCTGGAGGAGCTTTTAAACTAGGATCTGGGGGGGGGGGGGAGGTGTCATACTAATAAGGGGGTAGATAGTGTACATAGAGAGTGGGATATAGAAGGGGACAGTGGGGGCTGGGTTTAGCGAGGAAAATAGGGAGAAGACTGGGCATAACTATACATTTATGAAAAATAGAACTGCTGGTAACAAGAACCTGTTACATACAAACACCAACCAAGGTAACCAAAAGGTCTCAGATATTCACTTTACAGGTAATAGTAATTTAAAATTTATTTTCACAAATGCCAGAAGTCTAGCTAGCAAAATGGGGGAGCTGGAGGCTATAGTACTAGAAGAACACATAGATGTAGTTGGTGTGGCTGACATGGTTGGACTCTTCGCATGACTGGGCTGTTAATATTGAGGGTTTTACACTATTTAGGAAAGACGGGGTCAATTGAAAAGAAGGTGGTGTGTGCCGGTATGTGAGGAGTGATCTGAAGACAAGTGTGAAAGAGGCAATTGTGGGTGAGGATGTGGAAACCATAAGGGTGGAATTTCAAAGAGATACTAACACTGAAAAAATACTTGGTGTAATCTATAGACCCCCTAACATCGCAGAGAAGATAGAAACGCAACTGTATAACCAAATAGAGCGGGCGGTACAGTGGTCATAATGGGAGATTTTAACTTCCCTGACATTGACTGGGGTCATGGTTCGGCCTCAACCCCAAAGGGAAGAAGATTCCTCAACTTGCTGCAGGACTACTTTATGGGCCAGTTTGTAGAAGCTCCCACTAGGGGCGATGCTCTGTTGGATCTGATAATTTCTAATGATGCAGAGCTTGTTGGTAATGGTACTGTTCGAGAAACACTAGGTAATAGTGATCACAATATAATTCTATTCCCCCTACACTATAAGAAGCAAACTCTGGCAGGCTGAGCAAAGACACTGAATTTCAAAAAAGCTAATTTCCCTTGGTTGAGGGCAGCATTTCAGGGCATAGACTGGGAGCAGCTACTGTCACATAATAATACGGAGGATAAATGGGAGAGCTTCAAATCCACATTGAGTAATTGCACAATTTTTTTTTATCCCTTTAGGTAACAAGTATAAACAGCTAAAGTTAAACCCCCCATGGCTTACAGCTACTGTGGAAAGGGCAATAAAAGACAAAAAAAGGGTATTTAAAAAAAAAATACAAATCTGAGGGGTCAGCTGTAGCGTTTGAAGATTACAAAGGGCTTAATAAAATCTGCAAAAAGGAGATAAAATTAGAAAAGATACAAAACGAACAGCAGGTGGCAAAAGAAAGCAAAACAAATCCCAAAAGGTTTTTTAAATATATAAATGCTAACAAACCTGGTCTGAGCAGGTAGAATTCCCTAAATAATGGTAATGGGGTGGGGGGGGGGGGGGGGTTAGTCACTAAGGAAAAGGCAGAGTTCCTAAATAGTTTTTTTTATATACAAAAGAAGAGAAAGGAGCTGATATCTGTGGTGCTGGGGCTGTTAGTACATCCAGTGATATACTCAATTGGCTAACTGTAGATATGGTCCAAGACAAGTTAAATAGGGTAAATGTGAACAAAACTCCGGGTCTAGATGGATTACACCCAAGAGTTCTTAAAGAGCTCAGTTCAGTCATTGCTGTGCCCCTGTTTATAATTTTTAAGGATTCTCTAGGGACTGGTACAGTGCCAACTGATTGGCGCAAGGCAAACATGGTGTCCATATTCAAAAAGGGATCAAGGTCCTCCACAGGTAATTATAGACCAGTTAGTTTAACTTCTGTTGTGGAAAAAATGTTTGAAGGACTCTCAGGGACTTTATACATGAGTATGTGACTATAAATAATATTATAAGTGATAACCAGCATGGGTTTACCAAGGACAGAAGTTGTCAGACTAACCTGATTTGTTTTTATGAGTAGGTGAGTAGTAGCCTGGACAGAGGGGGCTGTGGATGTAGTGTTTCTGGATTTTGCAAAGGCTTTTGCTACTGTCCCTCATAGACGTTTAATAGGTAAAGTAAGGTCTATAGGCTTGGAAAGTATAGTCTGTAATTGGATTGCAAACTGGCTGAAGGACCATGTCCAGAGAGTTGTGGTCCATGATTCCTATTCAGAATGGTCCCAGGTTATAAGTGGTGTACCCCAAGGTTCAGTGCTGGGCCCTTTATTATTTAATGTATTTATTAATAATATTTAGAATGGGATTAATAGCACCATATCTATTTTTGCAGATGACACTAAGCTGTGTAGAACTGTACAGTCTATGAAAGATGTCCACACACTACAAGCTGACTTGAACACTCTGAGTTATTGGGCATCAACTTGGCAAATGAGGTTCAATGTGGACAAAGTTAAAGTTATGCATCTTGGTAGTAATAATCTCTGTGCCTCATATGTCCTAGGTGATGTAACACTGGGAAAGTCACTTATAGAGAAGGATTTGGGTGTCCTTGTGGATGGTAGATTAAATTACAGCATACAATGTCAATCAGCTGCTTCTAAAGCCACCAGGGTATTGTCATGCATTAAACAATTTGCCTTTTTTCTCCATTGTTTAATAGATGTAATTCAATAAAGGGAATATACTTTTGATAATTCGGGCCCACTATTTTTTGGTGTTTATGACATTATGCATTAAACGAGGCATGGACTCGCGGGGCAGGGATGTAATATTTCCACTTTACAAAGCATTGGTGCTGCCTCATCTGGAATATGCAGTTCAGTTCTGGGCACCAGTCTATAGAAAGGATGCACTGCAGCTGGAAAAAGTACAGAGGAGAGCGACTAAACTGTTAAGGGGCATGGAGGGTCATTAAGGGGCATTGAATTTATTTAGTCTTGAGAAGAGACATCTAAGGGGGGGGACATGATTAACCTGTACAAGTATATAAATGGGCCATACAAAAAATACGGCGAAAAGCTGTTCCATGTAAAATGTGCGTAAAAGACAAGGACGCACTGCCCCCGACAGAAAAATAAAAAGTTCAGTCTCCAGAAGCGTCAAAGCTTCTTTACTGTGAGAACTGTGAATCTGTGGAATAGACTTCCTCAGGACGTGGTCATAGCAGGAACAGTGGACAGTTTCAAAAAGGGTTTAGATGAATTCTTAAAAGTAAAAAACATTAATGCTTATGAAAACGTGTAGAAATCTGAGTCTCACTTCCTTCTGGGATTCGCTTCCGCACCTATCCCTTGGTTGAACTTGATGGACGTATGTCTTTTTTCAACCGTATTAACTATGTAACGTAGAGGAGTAAAGGGGCTGTATTGATGAGCTGTATTTGGACTGGGAGAGCGAAAGTCAGAAGATTGAGGGGAGCTTTGTTGCAAGAACCCCAGGATGATCCTATCGATCACTGAGGAGAGCCTGCAGGAGAAAGATCTACATTACTTGAAAGGGGTCTTAACAGTTCAGGGTCACCAGTGACTGTTGTGGAAGGGCCTGGTGACTGGAAGGGCTCTGTGGTCATAGGAGATTCTGCGTGGTCCACTGTTGAGGTACAAGGTCCTGTTGGAGTATTCAGGCCTACCTTATGTGCCAGGAGGACAGTCACAAGAAAGGCAGCAAGGGTCAGCGGAGACCCAGTCATTGGAGTATCAGTGGTCATGAGGGTAAGAGCGTTGGGCTGTGGTGCAGGCACGGAAAAAGAAGCCAGATGGCGAGGGACATCGACTGGCGATTAAAATATTGCTAGATTATTTTTATTTTTTTTGTTGTTGTTTTTTTTTTTGTTTTCCCCATGACGAAGAGGTGGATGCATGTAGATTTACAGGCGGACATAGGGGAGCTCACATGAAACACAACCTCACGTAACATGGAGGCAAAGTCCACCAAATAGTCTGGATTTTGATGTGGATTTGCTGCTACAGATTTTTTCCTGTGGATTCTGAAATGTAAGAAACAAAATTGGTGGGTTTGAATTCCGCAACACAATACCTTTCATTGCGCAAATTTCAGTAACACATCTGCCCTGTGTGAATACACCCAACATCTGTTAGAGATAGTCATATGAGTAGGATTATAGCATATTCCCTCTGCCAGAGTTTTTCCGTGTTAAATTTTCTAACCGTCTTCGGTTTCCAGCAGGAACACAGATGCCAGGAAGCCTATTTATGGGCGAAGGATGTTGCCGTAAATGGACAATATTTTTTAACAGATGAGACGTGCAATAAAAGTGGCATGCCAGGTAATAAAATCCTAGAGACCACACCGGATTTGTAAAAGCTAATATCTGTGTTCAGCAAATTCACAGTAACAGGAAAAAGCTGACTGTGAATGTCATCTAAAAGGTTCTATTAATTGGGTAAAGTTTACCTAAAAAACAAAACAAAAACAAATGTGCATTCGGAAGGCCAAGATAGTTTGGCAGATGCTCCATGTGATTAAATGGGAGTTTATATATTCACAGCAATGAATCACCATGCATTTTTTAGCCCTAGCACTAAATGGACACCGGCTCTTCTCAAATAACCACTAATGCCAGGATTCCTTTCGGAATGGATTGGAGCTTTGTGTAATACTTAAAAGGGTTAGCCACTTTTCTAACATTTTGTGTCCTTACTGTATGTTTTTTCAATGTTGCGATTGTTTAACCACTAGTCGACGAGCGCCATACATGTACGGCAGGAGGCGTCACTTTAAATATGACACCCGCTCGCAAGCTGTGCTGTGGAGGTCACATTTTAAAGGATAACTGTCACATATATATATATATATATATATATATATATTATTATTTTTTTTTTCAATATTGGATTTTGGTGATTTAATATCACCTTGTTTGCCATGTTTTATCTTTTGGCTCTTTAGTAAATAACTCCTAAAAACCACATTTATGTCCCCAGTATATGCTATTCTTACCTAAGATTAAAATCAGGTTGCTATGACTAATCCGTCTTCCAATTGCGCTCAGATGGAAGACGAAGTACGCACAAGGAGGCAGTCCTCTTGCGTGCGTGCGCGTTCAAGTGGCGGTGCGATAGGGCCTACCCCTCCCCCCACCTCATTGGTGGCAGCGGCAGTTTCGGCAGTGGGGCTCCGATCGGTTACCATGGCAGCCAGGACGCTACTGAAGTCCTGTCTGCCATGGCCAGTTGCTCTGCAGCATACTTACATGCACTGTGGCCGCCGGGCGCTCCTTCTTCTTGTAACTCACAGGTCTGTGCGGCGCATTGCTTATGCTTATAGCAATGCGCCGCACAGACCTGTGACGAGTTACAAGAAGGAGGAGCGCCCGGCGGCCACAGAGCATGTAAGTATGCTGCAGAGCAACTGGCCATGGCAGACAGGACTTCAGTAGCGTCCTGGCTGCCATGGTAACCGATCGGAGCCCCAGTATTACACTGCTGGGACTCTGATCGGAACTGCCGCTGCCACCAATGAGGTGGGGGGAGGGGGAGGCCCTATCGCACCGCCACTTGAATGCGCACGCACGCAGGAGGATGGCCTCCTTGTCCGTCCTTCGTCTTCCATCTGAGCACAATTGAAAGACGGATAAGTCATAGCAACCTGATTTTAATCTTAGGTAAGAATAGCATATACTGGGGACATAAATGTGGCTTTTAGGAGTTATTTACTAAAGAGCCAAAAGTTAAAACATGGCAAACAAGGTGATATCAATCACCAGAATCCAATATAGAAAAAAAAATTGACAGTTAGCCTTTAAGGGGGTTGGGCACTAAGAAGGTCACGGTTAAGGGGCGGGGCATTGAAGAGGTCACTGTTAAGGGGTGGGGCATTGAAGAGGTCACGGTTAAGGGGTGGGGCATTGAAGAGGTCACTGTTAAGGGTGGGGGTACTGTGGAGATCACTGTTAAGGGGGTGGGGCACTGAGGAGGTCACTGTTAAGGGGCAGGAAATTGAGGTCACTGTTAAGGGTGGGGGTACTGTGGAGATCACTGTTAAGGGGGCAGGGTACTGTGGAGATCACTGTCACGGGGGAAACTGTGGAGATCTTTTAACCATACACACAAACATTAAATGAAATAGTCGAAATATACCCGTGCGAAGTCAAGTCATTCTGCTAAAATATATATATAATGTGTGTGTGTGTGTGTGTATTGAGCCACATAATTCATGATGTGACTTTTGATGGAGGATCCTGTAGACATCACTGGGGATCTGACAAATCTGCAGGTAATGTCAGTTATGCGGTATAATTCATATATCGCTACTGTGAGTGGGATGTACTCTGTTCTTGTAGGCATTGTGGAGTCCTTTTGTGGCAGTGCACCTGTGTACAGTCAATATTAGTTATTGTCTATATTATATTTTCTTTTTTGATTCGGTGGGCTCGGCATTAAACGCACAGATGGCCAGGACCGCTGATGTAGTAAGAGGAGATTAAGCTTGGCGCAGAGTCTCCTCACCTGGTATTGACCTGGCACACAGAGTTGTCCCTTTGCCAGTGTTGAGTGACAGGGCGACTGCTGCTAAAACCGTGTGACATCACGCAGACCTGCTGTCGCCCTCTCAGAGTTGGAAAACAGATCTAAAATGTGTTAAATGAATCCTTATTACCCTTGCTAAGAGACGGTTTTCTGGATTGCCAGAATTTTATGTCAAACTTATCAAACTGTATTTACTAAACGTGCCGTTTGGCCACCTCCAGTACATCGGTGTGGCATTAGTCAGTTATTATACCATACATTTGTTGTGATTTATTTTTTTTATGATGATTTTTCTTTCTTTTAAATTTTCAAAAAAATTCAAACGGACTGAAAATCGGATTGAAAATTGATGGCACGCCCAAGTACGGTAAACATTGGGTGACTACCAAGGTCAGACCAGGAGTAAGAGTAGCCTTGGCACACTGCCATTTAGTGCCATACATTGTCCAGTGTCATATAGTACTCACATAAGGCGAAAAATTACCAACATAATGTCATACTGTGACCACATAGAGCCATATAGTTCATATATCTACAAACATTGTAGCACTGGAATATTTTGAAAAAATTATTAATAATTATTAATATATAATAATTTAATTATATAAATACAGTGGATATAAAAAAAGTCTACACACCCCTGTTAAAATGTCAGGTTTCTGTGCTGTAAAATTTTTTGGACAAAGATAAATAATTTCAGAACTTTTCCCACCTTTAATGTGACCTATAAGCTGTACAACTCTATTGAAAAACAAACTGAAATCTTTTTGGTGGAGGGAAGAAAAAAAACAAACTAAAATAATGTGGTTGCATAAGTGTGCACACCCTCTTATAACTGGGGATGTAGCTGTGTTCAGATCTAAGCAATCACATTCAAAATCCTGTTAAATAGGAGTCAGCATACATCTGCCATCATTTAAAGTGCCTCTGATAAACCCCAAATAAAGTTCAGCTGCTCTAGTTGGTCTTTCCTGAAATTTTTCTTAGTCGCACCCCACAGAAAAAGCCATGGTCCATCGAGAGCTTCCAAAGCATCAGAGGGATCTCATTGTTAAAAGGTATCAGTCAGGAGAAGGGTACAAAAGAATTTCCAAGGCATTAGATATACCATGGAACACAGTGAAGACAGTCATCATCAAGCGGAGACAATGTGGCACAACAGTGACATTACCAAGAACTGGACGTCCCCCCAAAATTGATGGAAAAAAGAGAAGAAAACTGGTCTGGGAGGCTATCAAGAGGCCTACAGCAACATTAAAGGAGCTGCAGGAATATCTGGCAAGTACTGGCTGTGTGGTACATGTGACAACAATCGCCCGTATTCTTCATATGTCTGGGCTATGGGGTACAGTGGAAAGACGAAAGCCTTTTCTTACGAAGAAAAACATCCAAGCCAGGCTACATTTTGCAAAAACACATCTAAAGTCTCCCAAAAGCATGTGGGAAAAGGTGTTATGGTCTGATGAAACCAAGGTTGAACTTTTTGGCCATAATTCCAAAAGATATGTTTGGCCCAAAAACAACACTGCACATCACCAAAAGAACACCATACCCACAGTGAAGCATGGTGGTGGCAGCATCATGCTTTGGGGCTGTTTTTCTTCAGCTGGAACTGGGGCCTTAGTTAAGCTATAGGGAATTATGAACAGTTCCATATCCCAGTCAATATTGGCACAAAACCTTCAGGCTTCTGCTAGAAAGATGATCTTTCAGCATGCCAACGACCCAAAGCATACATCCAAATCAACAAAGGAATGGCTTCACCAGAAGAAGATTAAAGTTTTGGAATGGCCCAGCCAGAGCCCAGACCTGAATCCGATTGAAAATCTGTGGGGTGATCTGAAGAGGGCTGTGCACAGGAGATGCCCTCGCAATCTGACAGATTTGGAGTGTTTTTGCAAAGAAGAGTGGGCAAATCTTGCCAAGTCAAAATGTGCCATGCTGATAGACTCATACCCAAAAAGACTGAGTGCTGTAATAAAATGAAAAGGTGCTTCAACAAAGTATTAGTTGCACACTTATGCAACCATATTATTATTATTATTATATTTTTTTTTTCTTCCCTCCACCTAAAAGATTTCATTTTTTTTTTTTTCAATTGAGTGTTGGTACAGTTTATAGGTCACATTAACCACCTCAGCCCCCCTAGCCTAAACCCCCTTAATGACCAGACCACTTTTTACACTTCTGCACTACACTACTTTCACCGTTTATTGAGAACACACAGAGAGAATGCACCAAACAGATATAACACTGACTATGCTGGCAAGACATAAGTAAAGGTATTAAAAGCTGAGACTTTCGCCAATATGTTCCAGTCATGGAGATATCGGAGCCCACATGCACCACGTCACGGTCTCTCAGCATGGCA
Organism: Bufo gargarizans; assembly: GCF_014858855.1. NCBI lineage: Eukaryota > Metazoa > Chordata > Amphibia > Anura > Bufonidae > Bufo > Bufo gargarizans. The sequence continues at coordinate 62,976,695 of NC_058085.1, read as the reverse complement.
AGGGGTCCTAACCACTGCTCTGACTATGGTGTGAACACGGTCCGGGGATGATACAATTCAGCCCACAGCCAAGCTCCCCACAATTGCCCAGCATAAATGCTGTGGTTGTACAATGTGGATGAAGCCAGGCCGTGAGCCACACCCACACCAGACCATGTGAGGGAGGTTACCAGGTGCAAAAAAGTGCCAGAGTGCCAAGTAAAGGCAAACACACTCAAATCTAACAAGACAGAAAATGAAAAATGAAAAAATTAGTGGCAATTCTGGAGGAGCTGCTCAGCCCATGACACTGTAGCGTGTCTTTAGTTAGGGGAGCAGCCCGACCGCATGTGGACCGCAGTAATCGACTAACCCCAGCAAAATATGCATACAATGGAGGATATCGACGCGGTCCACATGCACCACAAGAGCAAACTACACAGAATGTAGCAATCATAGAGAACACACAGAGAGAATGCACCAAACAGATATAACACTGACTATGCTGGCAAGACATAAGTAAAGGTATTAAAAGCTGAGACTTTCGCCAATATGTTCCAGTCATGGAGATATCGGAGCCCACATGCACCACGTCACGGTTCTCAGCATGGCAAGGGGTCCTAACCACTGCTCTGACTATGGTGTGAACACGGTCCGGGGATGATACAATTCAGCCCACAGCCAAGCTCCCCACAATTGCCCAGCATAAATGCTGTGGTTGTACAATGTGGATGAGGCCAGGCCGTGAGCCACACCCACACCAGACCATGTGAGGGAGGTTACCAGGTGCAAAAAAGTGCCAGAGTGCCAAGTAAAGGCAAACACACTCAAATCTATCAAGACAGAAAATGAAAAACAAAAAAATTAGTGGCAATTCTGGAGGAGCTGCTCAGCCCATGTCAGTGTTATATCTGTTTGGTGCATTCTCTCTGTGTGTTCTCTATGATTGCTACATTTTGTGTAGTTTGCTCTTGTGGTGCATGTGGACCGCGTCGATATCCTCCATTGTATGCATATTTTGCTGGGGTTAGTCGATTACTGCGGTCCACATGCGGTCGGGCTGCTCCCCTAACTAAAGACACGCTACAGTGTCATGGGCTGAGCAGCTCCTCCAGAATTGCCACTAATTTTTTTGTTTTTCATTTTCTGTCTTGTTAGATTTGAGTGTGTTTGCCTTTACTTGGCACTCTGGCACTTTTTTGCACCTGGTAACCTCCCTCACATGGTCTGGTGTGGGTGTGGCTCACGGCCTGGCTTCATCCACATTGTACAACCACAGCATTTATGCTGGGCAATTGTGGGGAGCTTGGCTGTGGGCTGAATTGTATCATCCCCGGACCGTGTTCACACCATAGTCAGAGCAGTGGTTAGGACCCCTTGCCATGCTGAGAGACCGTGACGTGGTGCATGTGGGCTCCGATATCTCCATGACTGGAACATATTGGCGAAAGTCTCAGCTTTTAATACCTTTACTTATGTCTTGCCAGCATAGTCAGTGTTATATCTGTTTGGTGCATTCTCTCTGTGTGTTCTCTATGATTGCTACATTCTGTGTAGTTTGCTCTTGTGGTGCATGTGGACCGCGTCGATATCCTCCATTGTATGCATATTTTGCTGGGGTTAGTCGATTACTGCGGTCCACATGCGGTCGGGCTGCTCCCCTAACTAAAGACACGCTACAGTGTCATGGGCTGAGCAGCTCCTCCAGAATTGCCACTAATTTTTTTGTTTTTCATTTTCTTTCTTTCACCGTTTATTGCTCGGTCATACAACTTACCACCCAAATGAATTTTACCTCCTTTTCTTCTCACTAATAGAGCTTTCATTTGGTAGTATTTCATTGCTGCTGACATTTTTACTTTTTTTTTTTTATTAATCGACATATTTACAGATTTTTTTGCAAAAAAATGACATTTTTCACTTTCAGTTGTAAAATTTTTCCAAGAAAACGACATCTATATATATTTTTTTTCTCTAAATTTATTGTTCTACCTATCTTTGATTAAAAAAAAATTTGGGTAAAAAAAATGGTTTGGGTAAAAGTTATAGCGTTTACAAACTATGGTACAAAAATTTGAATTTCCGCTTTTTTAAGCAGCTCTGACTTTCTGAGCACCTTTCATGTTTCCTGAGGTTCTACAATGCCCAGACAGTAGAAAAACCCCACAAATGACCCCATTTTGGAAAGTAGACACCCTAAGGTATTCGCTGATGGGCATAGTGAGTTCATGGAAGTTTTTATTTTTTGTCACAAGTTAGCAGAAAATGATGATTTTATTTTATTTTTTTTCCTTACAAAGTCTCATATTCCACTAACTTGTGACAAAAAATAAAAACTTCCATTAACTCACTATGCCCATCACGAAATACCTTGGGGTGTCTTCTTTCCAAAATGGGGTCACTTGTGGGATATTTATACTGCCCTGGCATTTTAGGGGCCCTAATGTGTGAGAAGTAGTTTGAAATCAAAATGTGTAAAAAATGCCCTATGAAATCCGAAAGGTGCTCTTTGGAATGTGGGCCCCTCTGCCCACCTAGGCTGCAAAAAAGTGTCACACATGTGGTATCGCCGTACTTAGGAGAAGTTGGGCAATGTGTTTTGGGGTGTCATTTTACATATACCCATGCTGGGTGGGAGAAATATCTCGGTAAAAGACAACTTTTGCCATTTTTTTTATACAAAGTTGGCATTTGACCGAGATATTTATCTCACCCAGCATGGGTATATGTAAAATGACACCCCAAAACACATTGCCCAACTTCTCCTGAGCACATGTGTGACACTTTTTTGCAGCCTAGGTGGGCCATCGGGCCCACATTCCAAAGAGCACCTTTAGGATTTCACAGGGCATTTTTTACACATTTTGATTTCAAACTACTTCTCACGCATTAGGGCCCCTAAAATGCCAAGGCAGTATAACTACCCCACAAGTGACCCCATTTTGGAAAGAAGACACCCCAAGGTATTTCGTGAGGGGCATGGCGAGTTCCTAGAATTTTATATTTTTTGGTTGTCACAAGTTAGTGGAATATGAGACTCTGTAAGAAAAAAAAAAAATCATCATTTTCTGCTAACTTGTGACAAAAAATAAAAAAGTCTAGGAACTCGCCATGCCCCTCACGGAATAGCTTGGGGTGTCTTCTTTCCAAAATGGGGTCACATTAGACGGAAGCACATCCAGGTTCCTCGTTTGAAAACAGTAGAATATTTTTCTTTAAGGCTACATGCATATGACAGTTGTTTTTTGCAGTCCACAAATAGCGGATCCTTGTTCCAGTTTTTTTTTTTACATCCACATCCGTTCCGTTTGTCCGCAAATTTTGTAGGTTGTGTTTCCGTGTGTCTTCAGTTTTTTTTTTTTTTTGCAGTCCGCAAAAAAAATCCTGAAGGCTGTAATTCTTGAAATTTTATATATACAGGTTTCCCAGCAACCATCCGCAGAAAAAAAACGGATACGCATGACATACGGATGGCTTCCGTTGGTCATCCACATTTTTTTGCGGACCCATTGACTTCAATGGGTCTGCCAAATGTTTATTGCAGACAAGAATAGGACATGCAATACTTTTTTTGCGGACGGTAAACACGGACAGCGGACGCGGAAAAGAAATGGTTGACTACACCACAATTTTAACGGCTATGTAGAAGCTGACATTGTTGAAGCAAAGCGCTCATCTCCATAGTGATCTGACTGTTTATATCGCCGTCCTCAGGACAGCGATACAAACAGAACGCTGCGGAGGAGCAGGGCAGGGAGGTGTGTCCCTTTCCTGTTCCTCTGATAGGCTGCCGGCACTACTAGGCCGGCAGCCTATCGGAGGCCGGCGTAGGTGGCGCAATGACGTCATCGCACCGTCTGAGCCGTACAGTGCTGGAGTCGGGACACAGCCCGGAGGAGGCCTGCATCGCATCGCTCCAAAGAGGTAAGTATAAGTGTTAATTATTATTTTTTAACTATATACAATACTTTTTTTTTTTTTTACTGCCGCATAATGGGAGGGGGGCTGGTTATTACTGGCACATAATGGGGGGGGGGGGCTGGTTATTACTGGCACATAATGGGGGGGGCCTGGTTATTACTGGCACATAATGGGGGGGGGGCTGGTTATTACTGGCACATAATGGGGGGGGCTGGTTATTACTGGCACATAATGGGGGGGTGGCCTGGTTATTACTGGCACATAATGGGGGGCTGGTTATTACTGGCACATAATGGGGGGGGGCTGTTATTACTGGCACATAATGGGGGGGGCTGGTTATTACTGGCACATAATGGGGGGGCTGGTTATTACTGGCACATAATGGGGGGGGGGCTGGTTATTACTGGCACATAATGGGGGGGTGGCCTGGTTATTACTGGCACATAATTGGGGGCTGGTTATTACTGGCACATAATGGGGGGGCTGTTATTACTGGCACATAATGGGGGGCTGTTATTACTGGCACATAATGGGGGGGCAGGTTATTACTGGCACATAATGAGGGGGGGGCCAGGTTATTACTGGCACATAATGGGGGGGGGGCAGGTTATTACTGGCACATAATGGGGGGGCGGTTATTACTGGCACATAATGGGGGGTGGTTATTACTGGCACATAATGGGGGGGGCCCGGTTATTACTTGCATATAATGGGGGGGGGGGGTGGTTATTACTGGCACATAATGAGGGGGCTGGTTATTACTGGCACATAATGGGGGGGGGGGGCTGGTTATTACTGGCACATAATGGGGGGGGCCTGGTTATTACTGGCACATAATGGGGGGGGCCTGGTTATTACTGGCACATAATGGGGGGCCGGTTATTACTGGCACATAATGGGGGGGGCCCGGTTATTACTTGCATATAATGGGGGGGCTGGTTATTACTGGCACATAATGGGGGGGCTGGTTATTACTGGCACATAATGGGGGGGCCCGGTTATTACTTGCATATAATGGGGGGGCCTGGTTATTAATGGCACATAATGGGGGGGCCTGGTTATTACTGGCACATAATGGGGGGGCCCTGTTATTACTGGCACATAATGGGGGGGCCCGGTTATTACTGGCACATAATGGGGGGGGCGGTTATTATTGGCACATAATGGGGGGGGGCCCAGTTATTACTGGCACATAATGGGGGGGGGCCTGTTATTACTGGCTGATGAGAGGCACTGGGGGACTGATGAGAAGCCCTTGGGGGGCTGCTGGAGAGGCAGAGGCACTGGGGGCTGCTGGAGAGGCACTGGGGGCTGCTATGAGGCATGGGGCTCTTATCTGAGGTCTGATTGGGGGTCATTCATATTGGGGTCTGAGCTGAGGTGTGATCTGAGGTCTTATTAACATTGGGGATCTTATTGGGGCTGTATATTTTTTTCCTATTGTGCCCACTTCCAGCCCGGAGCCCAGCTGCCCAGAGCACTGATCAGGAGCAGCTTGGAGAAAAAGGCCTCACAGTCAGAATTTTCACACACACACACACACACACACACACTTAAAATTTAACGTTATAAACAACTCGCAGTTTACTAAATCAGAATATACCCGGCGAGCAAAAATGCTGTCTCCCCCCCCCCCCAGATTTTGGGGGGTTCCTACACCCATGGAGCAGACATATGGGTAGCATGCAATCCGATAATGGTTTTATAGTTTAGTTATCTTGAACTAGTCCGAGGAAGGTGACGGCATCGGGGTCGGATGTGTCCTCTTCACTACTATCTTGCAGTATCTTTGGATTACTTATAGTCTAGATGTCCTAATTGTTATTGATGCAGTGCCGTCCTGAACTCTGTCTAATTTTGTTGTGACGCTTGGTCCTTAAGATGCCAGTCTGCCTCTTATTTGTGCCCACACACACATGGAAGCAGTGGGCGAGGCTCAGCAGGGCGCTGATAACATCCCAAGGAAGCCGGATTACACCAGGCCCATTTCTCTTCATATGTGTCTCCGTGACAGGGAGTCACAGACAGGTTCCTGCTGCTTTCTGAGTCCCCCATTCAATCTCTGTCACACGCCGTCTCAAAACTATTTTCATCCCTCGCTCCGTCTTTGTCACCATCTGTCCTGCTTCACCTTCCCCTTGGTTTATTCCTGTGTGCCTGCCTGGTGGAGCGTGGAATACAGCTAGCCGGAGATCGCACACTTCTACACCAAGAGCCCACGAAATCCCTAAAAACACACACTCTCCCGAGGAGGCCCGCAGCCTCGTTCACGATGCAGCACCCCCGCGGCAGTGGGTTTTAATTACTTTGTAATTGTTATCATCTGATTAACGCATCCTGGTTGAGATCTGAAGTCTCAATTACAAATGGCACGATATCTCCATAGTAATTCCAGTGCTGAGCATAGGACCTGTCTCCTCTCCTGACAAGTCAGTTTTAGCGGCTACTTGCACCCCCCACGTAATAACAATTCTGGAGCATCTATTCTTATGACTCTGTGTTGTGCCGTTCCTTTATTATTCCTGCTAGAAGTTTATGAATGAATAACTAAACGTTACCAGTTGGTGGTGTGTCCCCTGCACAGTCCGATACTATTCAATGAGCGTTCCCATACCCCAGTCATGATCCCTCTCTGCTGGAGTGCAATGCGCCTAGTTTATTGAGAGATAGATGCCTCTTATTAAATTAGGCACATCTCTGGCAGTCTGTGCACCAGAAACTGGCGCACACTTTAGCTCTAACTGATGCCAGTTACTGGCGTAAGTTATAGTAAATCTGGAGGGCAGCACTGAGGATAGGTCATCAATATTGGGCTCCCAGAAAATGCTGTCCTAAGCCTCAGTCCGTGCTCAAATCCGTGAAAAGGTGGTCAGTGATGCATCTGTGAAGCTGCCCGTGAGGGATCCATGTGTGGGCCGCGTGTCATCCGTGTTTCACTGATAGAGTTCGCGGCGAACTTTGCGTGTTCGCAATTCGCAGAACATGAGAACATTTGGAGATATTCGCGCCCGTCATGTTCTTTTACATTGTGAAGAACTTTGACCCATGACACATCCATCAGGTGGTACAGGACAGCCAATTGAGAAGTTTCAGCACATGGACATACCCCCTACCTTATAAATAAACCTGATCTGGCCGCCATTTTACATTCAGTGTTTTTCCAGTGTAGGGAGAGGTTGCTTTGTGGAGCAGAGACAGACTGTTAGGCCTCTTTCACACGGGCGTGAGTTTTTTTGCCCGGATAAGAGGCGGGTGCGTTGCGGGAAAATGCGCAAGTGAAAAACATTGTCATGCGTTGCACTCGCGTGAGAAAAATCGCGCATGTTTGGTACCCAAACCCGAACTTCTTCATAGAAGTTCGGGCTTGGGATTGATGTTCTGAAGATTGTATTATTTTCCCTTATAACATGGTTATAAGGGAAAATAATAGCATTCTGAATACAGAATGCATAGTAAACCAGCGCTAGAGGGGTTAAAAAAAATAAAATAAATGTAACTCACCTTAGTCCACTTGCTCGCGAAGCTGGCATCTCCTTGTGTCTCCGCTGCTGATGAACAGGACCTGGGGTGAGCTGCTCCATTAAATACAGGTTAAGGACCTTCGATGACGTCACTCCGGTCATCACATGGTACGTCACATGATCTTTTACCATGGTGATTCACCATGGTAAAAGATCATGTGATGACCGGAGTGACGTCATCGAAGGTCCTTAAGCTCTATTTAATGGAGTAGCTCACCCCAGGTCCTGTTCATCAGCAGCGGAGACACAAGGAGATGCCAGCTTCGCGAGCAAGTGGACTAAGGTGAGTTAAATTTTTTTTATTTTTTTTTAACCCCTCTAGCGCTGGTTTACTATGCATTCTGTATTCAGAATGCTATTATTTTCCCTTATAACCATGTTATAAGGGAAAATAATAATGATCGGGTCTCCATCCCGATGGTCTCCTAGCAACCATGCGTGCAAATCGCACGGCATCCGTACTTGCTTGCGGATGCCATCCGATTTTCACACACCCCATTCACTTCTATGGGGCCTGCGTCACGTCAAAATCGGAAAATATAGAGCATGCTGCAATTTCAACTGAACGCACAAGTGATGCGTTAAAAACATCGCTCATGTGCACAGCCCCATAGAAATGAATGGGTCAGGATTTAGTGCGGGTGCCATACGTTCGCCGCACGGATCGCACCCGCACGGAAAACTCGCCCGTGTGAAAGGGGCCTTAGGGACACCAAACGCTAACTAATAGGGCCACAAAAGTCCTTTTAAGGACTGGTATAGGTGTGTTATCTATATGTGTGATACACAGAGGGGTGTGATATACTTATAATATACTTTTATAATGAGTCAAAAACACATATATCTACAGGGAGTGCAGAATTATTAGGCAAATGAGTATTTTGACCACATCATCCTCTTTATGCATGTTGTCTTACTCCAAGCTGTATAGGCTCGAAAGCCTACTACCAATTAAGCATATTAGGTGATGTGCATCTCTGTAATGAGAAGGGGTGTGGTCTAATGACATCAACACCCTATATCAGGTGTGCATAATTATTAGGCAACTTCCTTTCCTTTGGCAAAATGGGTCAAAAGAAGGACTTGACAGGCTCAGAAAAGTCAAAAATAGTGAGATATCTTGCAGAGGGATGCAGCACTCTTAAAATTGCAAAGCTTCTGAAGCGCGATCATCGAACAATCAAGCGTTTCATTCAAAATAGTCAACAGGGTCGCAAGAAGCGTGTGGAAAAACCAAGGCGCAAAATAACTGCCCATGAACTGAGAAAAGTCAAGCGTGCAGCTGCCAAGATGCCACTTGCCACCAGTTTGGCCATATTTCAGAGCTGCAACATCACTGGAGTGCCCAAAAGCACAAGGTGTGCAATACTCAGAGACATGGCCAAGGTAAGAAAGGCTGAAAGACGACCACCACTGAAGAAGACACACAAGCTGAAACGTCAAGACTGGGCCAAGAAATATCTCAAGACTGATTTTTCTAAGGTTTTATGGACTGATGAAATGAGAGTGAGTCTTGATGGGCCCATGGCTGGATTGGTAAAGGGCAGAGAGCTCCAGTCCGACTCAGACGCCAGCAAGGTGGAGGTGGAGTACTGGTTTGTGCTGGTATCATCAAAGATGAGCTTGTGGGGCCTTTTCGGGTTGAGGATGGAGTCAAGCTCAACTCCCAGTCCTACTGCCAGTTTCTGGAAGACACCTTCTTCAAGCAGTGGTACAGGAAGAAGTCTGCATCCTTCAAGAAAAACATGATTTTCATGCAGGACAATGCTCCATCACACGCGTCCAAGTACTCCACAGCGTAGGCTGGCAAGAAAGGGTATAAAAGAAGAAAATCTAATGACATGGCCTCCTTGTTCACCTGATCTGAACCCCATTGAGAACCTGTGGTCCATCATTAAATGTGAGATTTACAAGGAGGGAAAACAGTACACGTCTCTGAACAGTGTCTGGGAGGCTGTGGTTGCTGCTGCACGCAATGTTGATGGTGAACAGATCAAAACACTGACAGAATCCATGGATGGCAGGCTTTTGAGTGTCCTTGCAAAGAAAGGTGGCTATATTGGTCACTGATTTGTTTTAGTTTTGTTTTTGAATGTCAGAAATGTATATTTGTGAATGTTGAGATGTTATATTGGTTTCACTGGTAAAAATAAATAATTGAAATGGGTATATATTTGTTTTTTGTTAAGTTGCCTAATAATTATGCACAGTAATAGTCACCTGCACACACAGATATCCCCCTAAAATAGCTAAAACTAAAAACAAACTAAAAACTACTTCCAAAAATATTCAGCTTTGATATTAATGAGTTTTTTAGGTTCACTTGAGAACATGGTTGTTGTTCAATAATAAAATTAATCCTCAAAAATACAACTTGCCTAATAATTCTGCACTCCCTGTATATAGTGATCACCTGGAAGTCAGGGGCCTAGGGGATAGGGGCTTACTACGGCCATTTTTATATAGGGTAAGGTTTCGGACGGGGTCGCTCTTATCAGGGCGGGTGGTCTGTGGTTAGGCTATCAGGGCCAGAATAGCACCCCCCTGTAGGGGCAATATCAGGGACAGTTCTTTGCCCACCCTGTCCTTCAATACCACATCATCATCTAGCCCAGGAATGGATGGTTTTTGCTTTCCCTCCGGGATTCATGGATGTGCACCGGATTGTGGTAGGACATATGGTTTCTGATTTAGTGCCGCCGAGCACTTGTTATTGCCTACCACATCTATGCTCTTTGCTTAACTTTAATCGATTCACACGTCCGCATCCGTTCCGCAATTTTACAGAACGGGTGCAGACCCATTCATTTTCAATGGGGCCGGAATGTGCTGTCCGCATCCACATTTGCGGATCCATGCCTCCGTTTCCGCAAAAAAATAGAACATGTCCTATTCTTGTCCACAATTGCAGACAAGATTAGGCATTTTCTATTAAAGTGCCGGCGATGTGCGGTCCTCAAATTGCGGAATGCACGTTGCCGGTGTCCGTGTTTTGGGGATCCGCAAAACACTTACGGACGTGTGAATGGACCCTCATAGTAACATTATTAAAGGTTACGTTTTATCTTTATGTATATTCTAATGGATTGCTATGTTAGAAAGTATATTATAGTGCATTTGTATTGTGCAGCAGTTGTGTGCGGTTCTGCTGCGATACTGCAGGTATATAGAGGAACAAATAATTTCTACTGGTGTGATATACCAGTCGCCCCCCAAAAAACTGATTGAAGCGGGGTGTTATATACCAATATACTTTTTTTATAGTGCATTTGGGTACTGTATAGTGCATTTGCGCATGCGAGTACGCAAAAATTATATTCCTGATATTTCACATTAGAAAAAATTATTTATGGAGATCGCAAATTAGAATAATACATCTGGTATGTCCCTGTCCATGTTGTGGGACTATTTGTGCACTTCTAGTAATTATTTCTTGGCTGCAAATATCGGCTAAAGGCTTTTCAGGTTCGCCTGCCATTAAAATGAATTGGACAAGCCGCAAACTTGCGGTTCGCAAACATTTGATCGTGTTCGCGCGATCGCAAACTGTCCAGGAAGATGTTTGTCCATCACTATTCACTGACACAGCTGAGAAATTATTTTTAAAGCATCGTCTCCTAATGATCCATGAAACACAGATGAAACACGGAAGGCATCCGTGTTGCATCTGCGGTTTTCACGGACCCATAGACTATAAGGCTACTTTCACACCTGCTTCCACTTCCGTTACTGATAATACAACCATCTGCATCCGTTACGAACGGATCCAGTTGTATTATCTTTAACATAGCCAAGACGGATCCGTCATGAACTCCATTGAAAGTCCATGGGGGACGGATCCGTTTTCTATTGGGTCAGAGATGCTCCGCATCCCAGGACGTAAAGAAAACCGCAGCATGCTGTGTTTTGCTCTCCGATATGAGAACGGAACGGAATGCATTTTGGAGCACTCCGTTCTGTTCAGTTACGTTTTGTCCCCATTGACAATGAATGGGGACAAAACGGAAGCGTTTTTTTCCGGTATTGAGACGCTATGACGGAACTCAATACCGGAAAATATTAACGCTAGTGTGAACGTAGCCTTAGACGTATCCAACTGATCTTGTAAAGAACAAGGCGTCAAATAGTAAAGCCACTTTCACATTAGCGGCAGCCTTCTCCAGCAGGCTGTTCCGGCGGGTGAACAGCCTGCCGGATCCGTGCTGCCGCAAGTCCGCTCCGGTGCCATTCACTATAATGGGGGCTGGTCAGAGGTCCGGCCGCAGCACGGCAAACATGCCAAGAGGCGGCCGGAATAAAACTACGACATGTCGTAGCCTTACACAGCCCTAAAAATAAAGTTGATGGTTGACCGAATGTATACAAAAAACAATTTCTTGGCCTTCAAAGCCAAAATTGACCTGGGTTGTCCCACAAAGGACATCAACCACCTAAATATTAGATGGAGTAGTACGGCACATGTGTGATTGCCGCTCTATTTAAACTCCTCTTCACTTGGGACCCCCATGTTAGTAAAGGGTCCCAGTGGTGGAGCCCCAGCGATTTGACATGTCCTAGGGATATGTGATGAATGTCCTTTGTAGGCCAACTCCTTTAAGCGGTAAAATTCCCATCCAAAAAGTCAATTACACCACTGCTATTTAAAATTTGCTGCATCGCCATAATAAGCAAGCATATGACATTGCACGGCACCTGGTATATAACTGTAATGTACCTTATTATGCAGACCAATGTATAGAGCAAGCGGGATCTCCAGAGCAGAGTCCATCTGTGATAAGCAGGAGCACTTCAGAGGATCGATACTACACAATACAGTATTGATCCGATGAAGAGCACCTGCGTATTAAAGTAGGAGTCTATAATGGGGATCCAGGCTTGCTGTATTACATTGTTCTCCGATTATTCTAGATTTTGCTGTTATGTCATAGACCGCTTTATTGCTCATCTGTTCCTCATGTTTTCAGGCAGAAATAGATTTCTAATGCTGAATCAACGATTTATGGCTAAATACATGCATTGTGTGGAGAGGAGTCCTGGGACTCACCTATAAATCATTGAGTTAAGGTGTTTCATTCAGTCCCATCGCCACAGGTGTATAAAATCCACCCTTAGCCATGCAGTCGCCTTTTTTTTTTTTTTTTTTTACAAACATTTGTGAAAGAATGGCTTGTTCTAAAAAAGCTCACTAAATTCCAGTTCTTCCCTCCTAGATATTCCACCATCAGCAGTGAATGGTATTACTGCAAAGTGGAAGGAACCACAGGAATTCATGTGAGGTTACAGAGAAAGTGTAATACCCCAGAGTGGTATTACCATTCCTACACCCTGCTACTGTCTCTAATGGGCTAACCATAATGTCATCTGTGTATTTATTCCAGGTCTTCTTACACTATGCATTAATTGTGCTGCTATTATTTGTTGTATTATATGCCATATGCCTAGTTTACCAGTAGGTGGCAGCATATATGGCAGAGAGATCTTTAGATAGAATGAAACTTACCATTCCATTCTCCTCCTTTTGAGCCGAAGTGGGCTAGTCCAGTTTCCTACCAAGGGAGGGGCTGCAGGAAGTGTCTGGCCAGTCTTAGTCTAGTCTAGAGTTGGAAGGAGAGGAGAATCACCTTGACATTTTACAGATTAATAGACAATAGTATTGCAAGGTAGTCAACACCCAAAGGCACCCCACTCCAAAGGTACCAGAACAGTCCTAAAGTCCAGCGACCAGACTAAAGCTGAGTGTAGCACAACAGGGAGAGAAAGCAGAATATTCAAGTTTGCCTGCCAGTTTACCATAAAACCTGCTGGAACCAAGAGAAAGCCTGAATATTGTCTCGATGAATTAGGGCTGCAGCTAACGATTATTTGAATAATCGATTAGTTGCCGATTAATTTCTACGATTAATCGATTAATCGGGAAAAACGACAAAATTACAAAACAGAGAGGTTTATATGATCTTACTTGAAAAATTATGTTCAAAGGCCATATTAAAACAAATTGTGGACGACACTATTATGGGGGATCTGTGGACGACACTATTATGGGGGATCTGTGGACGACACTATTATGGGGGATCTGTGGACGACACTATTATGGGGGATCTGTGGACGACACTATTATGGGGGATCTGTGGACGACACTATTATGGGGGATCTGTGGACGACACTATTATGGGGGATCTGTGGACGACACTATTATGGGGGATCTGTGGACGACACTATTATGGGGGATCTGTGGACGACACTATTATGGGGGATCTGTGGACGACACTATTATGGGGGATCTGTGGACGACACTATTATGGGGGATCTGTGGACGACACTATTATGTGGGATCTGTGGACGACACTATTATGGGGGATCTGTGGACGACACTTATGGGGGATCTGTGGACGACACTATTATGGGGGATCTGTGGACGACACTATTATGGGGGATCTGTGGACGACACTATTATGGGGGATCTGTGGACGGCGCAGTTATGGAGAGGGGGATCTGTGGACGGCGCAGTTATGGAGAGGGGGATCTGTGGGTGGCGCAGTTATGGAGAGGGGGATATGTGCACTGTTATGGGCATAACAGTGCACAGATCCCTTTCCTCATAACAGTGCACAGATCCCCCTTCCCATAGCAGTGCCATACACAGACCCCCCCTCCTCCCCATAGCAGTGCTATACACAGACCCCCCCTCCCCATAGCAGTGCCATAGACAGATCCTCCCCCCTCCCCATAGCAGTGCTATACACAGACCCCCCTTCCCATAGCAGTGCCATAGACAGATCCCCCCTCCCCCTTCCCCCTAACAGCCCCGGCCCCGATGCTTGCATCTTTATTTTACCTTTTTACAATGACGCTCCCGCTCCTGTAACAGCCAGGCAGAGCGGACAGCGGCGTAACGTCACTCAATCACGTGACGCGCCTGCTCCGCCCACTTCATGAATGAAGGAGGCGGAGCAGGCGTGTCACGTGAGTGAGTGACGTTACGCCGCCGTCCGCTCTGCCTGGCTGTTACAGGAGCGGGAGCGTCATTGTAAAAAGGTAAAATAAAGATGCAGCGACCGCCCGCCCGCCCGAATAGCAACGAATCGGCGATTATTCGATAACTGGATTCGTCGACAACGAATCCAGTTATCGAATATAATCGATTACATCGATTAATCGTTGCAGCCCTACGATGAATAAAGTAAAGCTGTTGAACTTTATAAAAGTTTGGACTCGACTATTTCTCCACCTCCACCATTACTCTCCCCTTTATTGCTTCGGAGCCTAACCCTGGGGAGCGACGGTATCCATGTAGGAGCACCGTGACACACACAGAAAACAGTTGGGTCCACACCACACGCATTCCTATAAACCTGGGACGGGATCGGTCCTGGGGGGCGGCACATGCATATACAGTACACAGTGTACATATATATCTATATTTACGCAGTACTGTGCAGAAGTGTGGGAAAATGCTGCCAAGTCAGAATACTTTCAAAAATAGAAGTGTAAATAGTTTATATTTATCAATTAACAGTGAATGAACAAAAGAGAAATCTAAATTCATTCAATATTTGGTGTGTTCACCCTTTGCCTTCAGAACAGCATCAGTTCTTCTAGGTACACATGCATACACTACCGAGGGAGGTTGTTCAAAACATCTTTGAGAACTAGTCACAGATCTGTGGGTGTAGGCTTGCTCAAATCCTTCTGTCTCTTCATGTAATCCCAGACACACTGGATGATGTTGAGATCAGGGCTCTGTAGGGGTTATATCATCACTTCCAAGACCTCTTGTTCTTCTTTACACAGAAGATAGTTCTTAATGACATTGGATGTTTGTTTGGGGTTGTTGTCCTGCTGCAGAATAAATTTGCCAATAGCCAATCAGACGCGTCCTTGATGGTATTACATGATGGATAAGTATTCTGCCTGCCTGCTTTGGTCCCCTGCTGCCACTGCAGTGCTTGAATCTCCTGCTATCATCATCTGGTTTAACACTGCTACAGTCAATGACCGGCTTCAGCAGTGACCTATCCCCATTGCGCCACATCAGTTGGTCACATGGTGTTCAACCGGATGTTGGCAGCAGGGGAGCGCTGCAGTAGCAGCTGGGGAGCAAAGGAGCCAGAACCCAGCAGCAGGGAGCAGGTAAGGATGCCTCTCTCTGCAGGTCCAGCTATGAGGGTGGTCTGCCGAAAGACCCCTAAAAGATTAACAACTCCTTTTAAAGGGTTAACTATTAGCTTTGGCAAAGGTATCTTGAGGAAGTAAACAGTGTGGTTCTACATTTTATACTGATGAGGTCTGACAGGTTTCAAACAGCTCTATGTAAATTGGAACAAGCGCTTGTAGTTTTAGGCTGTATGTGGTGCAGTTTTTGGCTGTATATGGGAGTTGTAAAACTACAACTCCCACCATGCCCTGCTGGAGGCTTATAGCTGTAGGCAGTCTGGGCATGCTAGGAGTTGTAGTTTTGCAACAGCTGGAGAGCCTCGGGTTGGCCATTCCGGGTATATGGTGTAGTTTTAGGCTGTATGTAAAGCAGTTTTTTGGGCTGTATATGGTGCAGTTCTTTGCTGTATATGGTGCAGTTTTAAGCCTTATATAGTATAGTTTTAGGCTGTATATGGTATCGTTTTAGGCTGTATAGGGTATCGTTTTAGGCTGTATATGGTGAACGTTTTTGGCTGTATATGTTGTAGTTTTAGGCTGTACAGTTGTGTTCAAAATAATAGCAGTCAGACATCACTAACCTGATCAATCACTGTTTTTGGTTGACTCCATGCAACACAGATGTACAGCAGTTCTCAGAAACAGCGATTATACAACTAAATATTAGTGAAGTGATTCAAAGGAAAGCAAAATCTTCAAAAAAAATTTCAGTTTATATAGTGAATGTTGTAAAGAAGAATACAAACACTGCTATTTTTTTTAACAGTCTAATATTCACTTTTCCTCAATTTTTTGGGAGGAACACAAATTTGATATATTTTTCTTCATGTTTTGATTTGGAATAGAATGTGTAGTGTTCCCAATGCATTTGTGTTTGGAAATAAAAGCTATTAGGAGGATTTTGAGCTTAATTCACTTTTTTAAACACACTGCTATTATTTTGAAAACAACTGTATGTGGTCCAGTTTTAGTCTGTATATGGTGTAGTTTTAGGCTGTATATGGTGTAGTTTTAGGCTGTATATGGTGCAGTTATTGGCTGTATATGGTGAATTTTAAGGTTGTATATGATGTAGTTTTAGGCTGTATATGATGTAGTTTTAGGCTGTATATGGTGTAGTTTTAGGCTGTATATGGTGTAGTTTTAGGCTGTATATAGTTTAGTTTTAGGCTGTATATGGTGTAGTTTTAGCTTGCATATGGTGTCGTTTTAGGCTGTATATGGTGTCGTTTTAGGCTGTATATGGTGCAGTTATTGGCTGTATATGGTGTAATTTTAATGTTGTATATGGTGTAGTTTTAGGCTGTATATGGTGTAGTTTTAGCTGGTATATGGTGTCGTTTTAGGCTGTATATTATGTAGTTTTAGGTTGTATATGGTGTCGTTTAGGCTGTATATGGTGCAGTTTTGGGCTGTATATAGTGTAGTTTTTGTGTGAACTGCAGTTCTGTATGCACAGTTAGTCACCTGGGGGTAAAAATGAATAACTTGAATGACTTCACTCCTTATCCTAAAAGGAGAAATAAATCCTATATTTTGGTATTTATGGGGGAAGATGTGTCATGCACATAACTTCTGCGTCCAGAGCTCAATGGTTTTGCTCTACTAACCTGTACTGTACACATGAAGGACTCTGAAAGTTGCAAACTTTCCTAACCTGAACTTATATCGAACCGAAACAACATTTAGTTTTCAAATGAAAATAATTTAACCAGATGCAAAAATATGCATTTGCCAATGAATATGTATATCCTGCTAATACAAAACCCTTCATACCGAGGATACATCATGTGTTGTAAAGGTGACTGTTCAGAGCCATGTCTGAATTCAATTACACACTACAGTGAGTATATAAATGCAATGCGCTGTATAATAAACATATACACAACATGGCTAATGACCTGCAATGACATGGACACTACAGCTTCCAGCCTTCTTCTGCGTCAGCGCTCTGTATAATGAAGCTGCTGCATGCTGTCGTGATTTATTGCACTAATGTATAATTAATCACCTGCTTGGAGGTAGCTTGATTTCCATATATACAATTGTCTCACACACACAGTACATGTCAGATACGGCAGTATGAGGATGACTTACGGTATTGGATCTCTATTGGTGACACTGATATTACTTATATGGCAGAATTCACTCATGTATGAAATCTGTCCCGTGGCCTTGTTTGCTTGTGATGGGCCACTTTTGTGACAAAGCAGTTTCGATACATGAGGTGTGCAATAGAATAAGGGAATTTCAATACAAGAGCATTGGAGATGGATGATGGCACATCTACCGTACAGTACATGCCTTACTGCTTCCGCAGAAAGACCTATTACATCTCTATTTTACCATCAAGGACAAAGGGTAGTTTTAAGGAGGCATTTGACCAGGGCTCCCATTTACAAGGGTTTCCTGACAATAGAAAGCTCGGGAGCAGACTAAAACCATTCAGAGTTGTATGGTGATATTCTTTGGCATTTGAATTGCAGCATTATTTAGGATCTGCATTCATATTGGATAGACTTGTTAAAGAGGTTCTTCAGGTTTTTCATATCGATAGCCTATCCTTTGGATTAGGTCATTGCTATGAGATCGTCAGGGGTCTGAAACCCAACAATCCTGCCAATCAGCTGTTTGAGGAAGCCACTGGGTTAACTGGAGCTCCCATGAGCGTCGCTGCCCCCTCGCAGCTTACCAAGCACTGCACCATACATTGGATAGTGGCTATGCTTGGTATGGCAGCTCAGCCCCATTCTCTTAAATGGGACTGAGCAGGTCCTAGGCCAAGTGATTACTGAATCTGACATCACTGGCCTAGGAAGAGGCACTCATGGAGCGCTGTGGCCTCTTCATACAGCTTATCATCGGGGGTACCAGGAATTGGACCCCTGCCAATCTGATATTGTGCACACGTGTGAACAATACTTCATTCACTTGGACTGAGACTGATGGAGATTGGGCATTGGTCATACATGCCCATTACCACTACATTACTAGTGGAGTCACAAAAGTCCGGGTACCAGAGGTCAGACCTCCAGTTGTCATACAGTTATCACCTATGTTGTGGATAGCTTATGAATGTTAATAGGTAAGCCCAATAGAGAAGTATTATTTGGATACCCCATATTATTTGGACACTATAGGGTGGTTTTATGCAGGCTGCATATTGGAGTATCATTATGACACTATATGGTGTCATGGGGGTACTCTGTTGGTTAAATTAGGAGAAAAGGCCAGGGGTTTGCTATAAGGGATGCAGAGGTAGTCATCATAGGTGCTTCAAGTTACCATCAATTTGCTTGTTGTCTAGGGCCCACCAAGGTAGCTGTGGGACACCTCCTCAGGGTTTCTCCAGTGGGTGGATATAGACTCTTAACAGGCTCTGCAGCAATAGAAAATAGGAGAGCAGGAAACCATGGAAGGGTTTCACTAACCATCTCCCCTAAAAAAGATGAGCGGCTAGGTGGATAGACAAGTATAGCGCATTCTTGACTCCGAATGGAGACATGTGGTGGTATAAGCCAACACGTGGAAGGTGTCCCATTGTGCATGTTACAAGAGGGTCATGTCTTCCTTGTGTATTCCCCTGGCCCAGATGCCCTGTAGTTGTATTGACCTGAATTTAGATGAAGCACAGGCCAGATGGCCACTGGCATAGTAAGGAAAGGCTTAGGGCCCTTTTACACGACCGTATGCCCTCCGAGACATACAGTCTGTAAGCGGGCCATATGTCCCGGAGCGTCATTGATCGTGTGCACGGGAGTATACAGCATCATAGATTACAATAATGCTGTGCACGTCGGGCTGCCCGCGAGGCTATTGTCCTGCACCCATATGATCTTATGAGTGCGGGATAATAGCATCGTGGGTGGCCCGACATTCACAGCATCATTGTAATCCATGATGCTGTGTACTCCCGTGCGCACGATCAATGGTGCCCCGTGACATATGGCCCGCTCACAGACTGTATGTCTCGGAGGGCATACGGTCGTGTAAAAGGGCCCTTAGGAAGACTATAGCATGTTGGGGTGGGGTTGAGAGGAGGGAGAGAATAGTAGGTGGCACTGGGCAGAGTGGTTAACGACTTACCACTACTGGGTCCAGTTTTCTCATGTGGGAAGTGCGGCAAAAGGATTACCCTCTCCTGTTTTTGCAACATTTTTCTTAAATTCTTTTTTTAAATACTGCTATAATGTGTGTTTGATATTGTGTTAAAAAACAAACCAGACAGCTCATGATCCTCTAGTTACGCTGCTCGGGAAGGGGCAACCCCCATCAAACAATTCCAAATATAATCCCAGCAGACGTATTCATTTTCAATCCATGATATTCTTTTATTCCATAGCAAAATTACCAGACGCGTTTCGGCCCATCTAGCCCTCCTCAACTGCATAATGCATGAGGAAGGCTGGACAGGCCAAAACGCGTCCTGTAATTTTGCTATGGAATAAAAGAATATCATGGATTGAAAATGAATACGTCTGCTGGGATTATATTTGGAATTTTTTGATATTGTGTTTGCATCTCCATTTTGCCCCGATTAAAGGAAAAACATTTTTTCAATCATCATGTCAGGGGGAGACTTTAGAGTTGTGTAAAATGTGGATTTGGGGGATGCATCGTGGGGAAGTATTCAGCCAAATTTAAAGGTTTGGCTTAAGATGTTTGGTTCTGTTTTGGAGCTTCTTAGGTTGCGACCGCATACATCGTCTTACGTTAGTAGCAAATTAGGCGATATCTAAAAATCTGCAACAGAAAAAAAAATCTGTCATTTGGGCTGCAGATTTCCATGACTTTCAGGGCCTCTTTACCCTCCCCTCCCCTTTGGTAGGCGCATATCATTGTATGCTAATATATAAAAATAAATCATAAAAAAATAATAATGTTAGCAAATAGAATTTAAAAAAAGGCATTAATAAAATTTTCTGTTTTCTTGTATTATGCTGGTGGGGTTTTGAGCCCAAAATTCTTGATTTTAGACTGAGACATTGTACCCTTGCGGGTTCACCTCTCGGTTAGAGACTCTTGTGATGATGGGTTATAATATCGTGCCCACTGCAGCAGGCATATTGTTTCTGGTTTATGTGTTTACCATTCAATAAAGCTGTGGCCAATTTAAATCCCACAGTGTTTGCATGCCTTTTCTTTCAGGTTACACCACAACTTTAGGTTAAAGGGGTTATTCAACCCCTATAATGACCCCCCCCCATGCCCAGGCACCTCACCTTATACTTACCCCGATCCACGGCACCTGCGTCTCTCCTAATCCCTGCACGCCCACCACTGAATCTCACCATTGGGCGGATCGAAACATCTGGCAATGGGGGGGGGTACGGTCCAATACCAGGCCGCAATGGGGACGAGCCTCCCTAGCATGACCCCCGAAGCTAGGGAGGCTCATCCCTGTTGCTGCCTGCTATTGGTGGCCTCTCCCCGTCGCTGGATGTTTTGATCCGCGGGAGATGCAGTGGCAGCCATGCGGGGATCAAGAGCGACGCGGGGTAAGTATAAGTGATATGAGGGACCCGGGCATCGGGGGGTCATTATAGGGGTTGGATAACCCCTTTAAGGCATAAGTATTATGTTTCCTATACCTGTATGTGATGCCCCCCAACTGGCCGTCAAGCAAGTATACCTGTGATGGAGGTTCCAAGATCGCAGATCCGCAAAACCCAGATACCGGCCGAGAGCCTGCCGCCTTTTTTTGTGTGTTTGTTTTATTCCTTCACAAATGTCCTATATTTGTCCTCAAAACTAACAAAAATAGGACATCCTCTATTTTTTTGCGGGGCCGCGGAACAGACTTACGGGTACAGACATCACACAGTGTGCTGTCCACATCTTTTGTAGCCCCATTGAGATGAATGAATCCACATCTGAGCTGCAAATAATGCGGATCAGGTGCGGACCAAAACTACGTCCGTGGGAATGAGCCCTTCGTGAGCAAGAAATCCCTGTTGCTTGTAACTGCTCCAAGGACCGCACTTTATGTTGTTCTTTGTGCCTTTGTACATGGTTGTTTTTTATGCAGCTGTGTGGGTTTTTGTTGGAAATATTTGATGTGTTATTATATATATTTTGATGGTTGATATAGGATGAAGATCTTCTGTGGCCTCCTTGTCTGTGCGTTACGTGGGTAGTTAGCAGGTGGTCGGGGTGTTTCATATTAGACACAACTCGCTTTATTCAAATATGGTGATATGGATAGTCAAACAGGACCTGTCGCCACTCCTCGTATATCGAAAGGCATCTGTCAGCAGATTTGTACCTATGACACTGGCTGACCTGTTACATGTGCGCTTGGCAGCTGAAGGCATCTGTGTTGGTCCCGTGTTCCTATGTGCCCGCATTGCTGAGGAAAATGATGTTTCAATATATGCAAATGAGTCTCTAAGTGCAATGGGGTGTTGCCGATACAACTAGGATGGCCAGACGTCTAGTTTTAGGCCGGACAGTCCAGTTTTCTGGCTCCCTGTCCTCCATCCGGCGCAGGGATGTCCACCCTTTCAGTAGCTCATGCTCAGACAGCAACGTTGCGCTGTCTGAGCTTGAGCTGCAGCAACTGACTGCGGCTTCTCTCACTAAAGCTGCAGACATGGCTCCCTGTGGCTGACTGAGGGGGAGAGAAGCACCCCCTGGCTGCCCCAGCTCACCTTCCATTCAGAAATGTCTTCCCTCTCCTCCCCCCGTTTTTTTCACGTGGGCGTGGCTTCACTAAGGCAGGCGTGGTTTAAAGGTTCGGGGTGTGGCCAGTGAGGTCCGGCTTTCTGGGGTGAAGCCAGTGGCCACCCTAATTACACCTAGAGGCTGCAACTGCTGCGCCCTCTGCAATTTGACAGGGCCAGGAATGATGACGTTTACACTGCAGCCCTGTCAAAGTGTAAAGGTAGTGACTGCTGCAGAGAGAGCAGAGCCTCTAGGTGTAACGGCAATGCCCCCATTGCTCCTAGAGGCTCATTTTCATATATTAAAACATCATTTTTCTCAGTAATGCGGGCAAATATGAACATGGGACCAACACAGATGTCTTCAGTTGCCAAGCGCACATGTAACAGGTCATGGGTACAAATCTGCTGACAAATGCCCTTTCATAAATAATTGCATTTACCATAAAATATCAATTCTGAAGCGTTGTTCCTCTGTTACTCCTCCTGTACAAATTTATGAATAAATAGACTTCAGGATTTTACCAGAACCATACATACTCTGACATAGTCCAATTTCATGGGAGATGGTTGATGTGGTGTTTCCTTGTATAGGCGTAATGAGAAATGATCTAAGCAGGGAAGCGAACACAACGTAAATTGGATTTTTTTACTATGCCCATTATCCTATTTATAATCCTGCGCACCCCACCCCCACTTACAGCGCTGATTTTCAAAATCCTGTTCATTTGATTTACAATGAATGGAACTGGCGTTTGAAAGATGACGACATCAAAGAAGAGGAATTGTCTAATAGGATTAATGGAAGCACAAACGATCCATGTTTAAGTGGATTTAATCTATAGTCTGTTGAATCATAATCATAATATACAATGAATGCGGGCATCAAAAATAGCATTCCCTTACATTTCCCTCCCTGTAGGTACAATATCTATTTTTTTTTTAAATAAAGCGTTGATTTAGGCCTCATGCACACGACCGTTTTTTTTTAAAGTCCGCAAAAACGGGGTCCGTAGGTCCGTGATCCATGACCGTTTTTTTGTCCGTGGGTCTTCCTTGATTTTAGGAGGATCCATGGACATGAAAAAAAAAGTCGTTTTGGTGTCCGCCTGGCCGTGCGGAGCCAAACGGATCCGTCCTGAATTACAATGCAAATCAATGGTGACGGATCCGTTTGACGTTGACACAATATGGTGCTATTGCAAACGGATCCGTCCCCATTGACTTTCAATGTAAAGTCAGGAGTCCCTTTTATACCATCGGATCTGAGTTTTCTCCAATCCAATGGTATATTTTAACCTGAAGCGTCCCCATCACCATGGGAACGCCTCTATGTTAGAATATACCATCGGATTTGAGTTAGATCGTGAAACTCAGATCCAACAGCATATTCTAACACAGAGGCGTTCCCATGGTGATGGAGACGCTTCAGGTTAGAATATACTAAAAGAACTGTGTACATGACTGCCCCCTGTAGTTAACTCATTGGTGGCCAGTGCGGCCGGCCCTCCTCCCTCCCCTGTAGTTAACTCATTGGTGGCCAGTGTGGCCGGCCCCCCCTCCCTCCCCTGTAGTTAACTCATTGGTGGCCAGTGCGGCCGCTCCCTCCCCCTCCTAATTAAAATCTCCCCCCTATCATTGGTGGCAGCGGAGAGTACCGATCGGAGTCCCAAATTAATCACTGGGGCTCCGATCGGTAACCATGGCAACCAGGACGCTACTGCAGTCCCGGTTGCCATGGTTACTTAGCAATTTGTAGAAGCATTATACTTAGCTGCGATGTCTGTGTCTGGCCGGGAGCTCCTCCTACTGGTAAGTGACAGGTCTGTGCGGCGCATTGCTTAATGATCTGTCACTTACCAGTAGGAGGAGCTCCCGGCCGGACACAGACATCGCAGCTCGCAAGTAAGTATAATGCTTCTACAAATTGCTAAGTAACCATGGCAACCGGGACTGCAGTAGCGTCCTGGTTGCCATGGTTACCGATCGGAGCCCCAGCGATTAAACTGGGACTCCGATCGGTACTCTCCGCTGCCACCAATGATAGGGGGGGAGATTTTAATTAGGAGGGGGAGGGAGGGGGGCCCACTGGACACCAATGAGTTAACTACAGGGGAGGGAGGGGGGGCCGGCCACACTGGCCACCAATGAGTTAACTACAGGGGAGGGAGGGGGTGCCGGCCGCACTGGCCACCAATGAGTTAACGCTGCCTGGCAGCAGGGGGCAGTCATGTACACAGTTCTTTTAGTATATTCTAACCTGAAGCGTCCCCATCACCATGGGAACGCCTCTGTGTTAGAATATACTGTCGGATCTGAGTTTTCACGAAGTGAAAACTCAGCTCTGAAAAAGCTTTTATGCAGACGGATCTGCGGATCCGTCTGTGTAAAAGTAGCCTACGGCCACGGACCACGGACGCGGATGCCAATCTTGTCATAGGTCATATTTTTTGACTGACAGGAAACACGGATGCGGCTGCAAAACGGTGCATTTTCAGATTTTTCCACGGACCCATTGAAAGTCAATGGGTCCGCGAAATAAAAACGGAAAACGGCACAACGGCCACGGATGCACACAACGGTCGAGTTCATGAGGCCTTAGACATACAAAAAAATAATAATCATAGACATTTATATTTTTCCATTTTCTCCCTGTAACTCCCCTTCCCCTTGCGATGCGTCTCCTATCCCCTCCATCCCAAAATTCGGAACAAGGGGATATGGGGAATTTGGAAGATATAAGTTTTCTTGCTCTTACCCCGTTGTTTATCCCCTTGTTCAGGTACAATAAAGTTTAGATATATGAATTTATATTGCAGTAAATAACCATCAGTGATTTAATTTAACCACCTCCGGACCGCTGTACGCACGGATGCGTCCGGAAGGTGGTTGATCTATTCCTCCTGGACGCATCTGTGCGTCATCTCGCGAGATGCGAGATTTCCTGTGAACGCGCGCACACAGGCGCGCGCGCTCACAGGAACGGAAGGTAAGCGAGTGGATCTCCAGCCTGCCAGCGGCGATCGCTCGCTGGCAGGCTGGAGATGTGATTTTTTTTAACCCCTAACAGGTATATTAGACGCTGTTTTGATAACAGCGTCTAATATACCTGCTACCTGGTCCTCTGGTGGTCCCTTTTGTTTGGATCGACCACCAGAGGACACAGGCAGCTCTGTAAAGTACCACAAAACACTACACTACACTACACTACACCCCCCCCGTCACTTATTAACCCTTTATGAACCACTGATCACCCCTGATCACCCCATATAGACTCCCTGATCACCCCCCTGTCATTGATCACCCCCCTGTCATTTATCGCCCCCCTGTAAGGCACCATTCAGACGTCCATATGATTTTTACGGATCCACTGATACATGGATCGGATCCGCAAAACACATGCGGACCTCTGAATGGAGCCTTACAGGGGGGTGATCAATGACAGAGGGGTGATCACCCATATAGACTCCCTGATCGCCTCCGTCATTGATCACCCCCCTGTAAGGCTCCATTCAGATGTCCGTATGATTTTTACGGATCCACTGATACATGGATCGGATCGGAGGTGATCAGGGAGTCTATATGGGTGATCACCCCTCTGTAATTGATCACCCCCCTGTAAGGCTCCATCAGAGGTCCGCATGTGTTTTGCGGATCCGATCCATGTATCAGTGGATCCGTAAAAATCATACGGACGTCTGAATGGAGCCTTACAGGGGGGTGATCAGGAAGTCTATATGGGTGATCACCCCTCTGTCATTGATCACCCCCCTGTAAGGCTCTATTCAGAGGTCCGCATGTGTTTTGCGGATCCGATCCATGTATCAGTGGATCCGTAAAAATCATAAGGACGTCTGAATGGAGCCTTACAGGGGGGTGATCAATGACAGGGGGGTGATCAATGACAGGGAAGTGATCAGGAAGTCTATATGCGTGATCACCCCCTTGTCATTGATCACCCCCCTGTAAGGCTCTATTCAGAGGTCCGCATGTGTTTTGCGGATCCGATCCATGTATCCGTGGATCCGTAAAAAATCATACGGACGTCTGAATGGAGCATTACAGGGGGGTGATCAATGACAGGGGGGTGATCAATGACAGGGGGGTTATCACCCCATATAGACTCCATGATCACCCCCCTGTCATTGATCACCCCCTGTAAGGCTCCATTCAGACATTTTTTTGGGCCCAAGTTAGCGGAAATTTTTTGTTTGTTTTTGTTTTTGTTTTTTCTTACTAAGTCTCATATTCCACTAACTTGTGTCAAAAAATAAAATCTCACATGAACTCACCATACCCCTCACGGAATCCAAATGCGTAAAATTTTTTAGACATTTATATTCCAGACTTCTTCTCACGCTTTAGGGACCTAAAATGCCAGGGCAGTATAAATACCCCACATGTGACCCCATTTCGGAAAGAAGACACCCCAATGTATTCCGTGAGGGGCATATTGAGTCCATGAAAGATTGAAATTTTTGTCCCAAGTTAGCGGAATGGGAGACTTTGTGAGAAAATACAAAAAAAACAATTTCCGCTAACTTGTGCCAAAAAAAAAAAAAATTCTAGGAACTCGCCATGCCCCTCACGGAATACCTTGGGGTGACTTATTTCCAAAATGGGGTCACATGTGGGGTATTTATACTGCCCTGGCTTTTTAGGGGCCCTAAAGCGTGAGAAGAAGTCTGGGATCCAAATGTCTAAAAATGCCCTCCTAAAAGGAATTTGGGCACCTTTGCGCATCTAGGCTGCAAAAAAGTGTCACACATCTGGTATCGCCGTACTCAGGAGAAGTTGGGGAATGTGTTTTGGGGTGTCATTTTACATATACCCATGCTGGGTGAGATAAATATCTTGGTCAAATGCCAACTTTGTATAAAAAAAAATGGGAAAAGTTGTCTTTTGCCAAGATATTTCTCTCACCCAGCATGGGTATATGTAAAATGACACCCCAAAACACATTCCCCAACTTCTCCTGAGTACGGCGATACCAGATGTGTGACACTTTTTTGCAGCCAAGGTGGGCAAAGGGGCCCAAATTCTAAAGAGCACCTTTCGGATTTCGCAGGCCATTTTTTACACATTTTGATTGCAAAGTACTTCTCACACATATGGGCCCCTAAATTGCCAGGGCAGTATAACTACGCCACAAGTGACCCCATTTTGGAAAGAAGACACCCCAAGGTATTCCGTGAGGGGCATGGCGAGTTCCTAGAACTTTTTATTTTTTGTTGCAAGTTAGTGGAATATGAGACTTTGTAAGAAAAAAAAAAATTCATCATTTTCCGCTAACTTGTGACAAAAAATAAAAAGTTCTATGAACTCACTATGCCCATCAGCGAAGCGAATACCTTAGGGTGTCTACTTTCCGAAATGGGGTCATTTGTGGGGTGTTTGTACTGTTTGGGCATTGTAGAACCTCAGGAAACATGACAGGTGCTCAGAAAGTCAGAGCTGCTTCAAAAAGCGGAAATTCACATTTTTGTACCATAGTTTGTAAACGCTATAACTTTTACCCAAACCATTTTTTTTTGCCCAAACATTTTTTTTTTATCAAAGACATGTAGAACAATAAATTTAGCGAAAAATGTATATATGGATGTTTAACAGCTGAAAGTGAAAAATGTCATTTTTTTGCAAAAAAATCGTTAAATTTCGATTAATAACAAAAAAAGTAAAAATGTCAGCAGCAATAAAATACCACCAAATGAAAGCTCTATTAGTGAGAAGAAAAGGAGGTAAAATTCATTTGGGTGGTAAGTTGCATGACCGAGCGATAAACGGTGAAAGTAGTGTAGTGCAGAAGTGTAAAAAGTGGCCTGGTCATTAAGGGGGTTTTAGCTAGCGGGGCTGAAGTGGTTAATGCAGATCTGAGCCTGTGAGTTATGGGACCAGAGAGAGTGTTATTTCATGTCCGTCTATTGACTGTCATCATGTCTCTAAGTAAAGACATTAAACACTAGGGGGGGGGGGGGGGGGGGAGAGATTTATCAGACTGGTGTAATGTAGAACTGGCTTAGTTGCCCATAGCAACCAATCAGATTCCACCTTTCATTTTCCAAAGGAGCTGTGAGAAATGAAAGGTGGAATCTGATTGGTTGCTATGGGCAACTTAGCCAGTTCTACTTCACACCAGTCTGATAAATGTCCCCTTATGTTACCCCTATAGTCCTAGGAGACCCTAGAATGTCAGTTATGACTTTTCAGGGCAATGGGAGCACTTTTGATTTGTACCTGAATTGAATTGAACAATTTAATCCGAAAGATTTTCCATCATCACCACAAAAAAATAATCCAGAATTGCCATTTAAAAAAAAATCTTGACCTTATAGTGTTAAAAAAATCCCAAAATGACACCAATGAAACTACAAACTGTCTCACACATGGTATATCGTAAAAAAAAAAATGGCAGAATTGCTTGTTTTAGTTTTTTTTTTGTTTCACCCTCTCCATATTGTACATATACAATACTACTCGTCCCATAAAAAATTAATTAAAAAAACGCCCTCAAACAGCTATCATTTGTTTTTTGGGAAGGGAAGATGAGAAGACGCATATCGTTGGAAGACTTAACCCTTTAAGGACTCGGCGCAGGCGATCTGAGAGAAGGAGGCTCGCCTCCTCAGTACTCCTTCAGTGCGCCTGCGCCGAAAGAGAAGACGTAATCGGCGCAGGCGCACTGAGGGAGTGCTGAGGAGGCGAGCCTCCTTCTCTCAGAGCGCCTGCACCGAATCAAGACAGGCGCGCGATTTTTGAAATGCAGACAGGGCCAGCCGGAGGAGGAGATCGCGGCTGGCCCTGTCAATCAACAGGAGGAGGGGGCGTTTTTTTGCGGCTGCTTCCAGCAGGTAGACGCCCTACTTGCTGGTAGACAGGTAATTAGCATATTATAAAAGTATGTTTTTTGTCTTATCTACAGAACGAAAATGATTAATAAAATTAATGTATAGATATATCGCAGTATAGGGATTATAAGTACCCAAAAATATATATATATGAGTTTAGTGGGGTGACAGAAGCCCTTTAAAACGCTTTGACTTATCCAGGTCATTCTGGGATTGTTTTTTCATCACATATTGTACTTCATGACACTGGTAAAATAAAGTAAAAAAAATAATAATTTTTATTTATAAAAAAAATACCAAATTTACCAAAAATTTGAAAAAAATTGCAAATTTCCAAGTTTCAATTTCTCTACTTCTATAATACATAGTAATACCTCCAAAAATTGTTATTACTTTACATTCCCCATATGTCTACTTCATGTTTGGATCATTTTATTTTTTGGGGATGTTACAAGTTTAGAAGCAAATCTTGACATTTTTCTGAAATTTTCAAAAACCCAATTTTTAGGGACCAGTTCAGGTCTGAAGTCACTTTGCGAGGCTTACATAATAGAAACCACCAAAAAATGACCCCATTCTATAAACTACACCCTCAAGGTATTCAAAACGGATTTTACAAACTTTGTTAACCCTTTAGGTCATGGATGTCAAACTCATAGCCCTCCAGATGTTGCAAAACTACAACTCCCATCATTCCCTGATAGCTGTAGTATGCCCAGGCATGATGGGAGTTGTAGTTTTGCAACAGCTGGAGGGCCACGAGTTTGACATCCCTGCTTTAGGTGTTCCACAAGAATTAATGGAAAATAGAGATAAAATTGAAAAATTTTACTTTTTGGGCAGATTTTCAATTTTAATAATTTTTTTCCGGTTATAAAGCAAGGGTAACAGCCAAACCAAACTCAATATTTATGGCCGTGCCATACGGTTTTTGGAGTAGAGTAGAAACTCCCAAAAAGTGGCCCCATTTTAGAAACTACGGGATAGGGTGGCAGTATTGTTGGTATTAGTTTAGGGTACATATGATTTTTGGTTGCTCTATATTATACTTTTTGTGAGGCAAGATAACAAGAAATAGCTGTTTTGGCACCGTTTTTTTTTTGTTATTTACAACATTCATCTGACAGGTTAGATCATGTGATATTTTTATAGACCAGGTTGTCACGGATGCGCCGATACCTAATATGTATACTTTTTATTTCTTTATGTAAGTTTTACAAAATGATTTCATTTTTGAAGCAAAAAAAATCATGTTTTAGTGTTTCCATAGTCTGAGAGCCATAATTTTTTCAGTTTTTGGGCGATTACCTTGGGTAGGGTATGATTTTTGCGGGAACAGATGACGGTTTTATTGGCACTATTTTGGGGTGCGTGTGACTTTTTGATCGCTTGCTATTTTGTGATGTGAGGTGACAAAAAATGGTTTATTTAGCACAGTT
Source organism: Bufo gargarizans (assembly GCF_014858855.1). NCBI lineage: Eukaryota > Metazoa > Chordata > Amphibia > Anura > Bufonidae > Bufo > Bufo gargarizans. Next base: position 62,946,174 of record NC_058085.1, on the reverse strand, counting down.
TTTATTTTTTATTTTTTACGGTGTTCATCTGAGGGGTTAGGTCATGTGATATTTTTATAGAGTCGGTCGATACGGACGCGGCGATACCTAATATGTATACTTTTTTTATTTATGTAAGTTTTACACAATAATATAATTTTTGAAACAAAAAAAAATCATGTTTTAGTGTCTCCATATTCTGAGAGCCATAGTTTTTTTTTCAGTTTTTGGGCGATTATCTTAGTAGGGTCTCATTTTTAGCGGGATGAGATGACTGTTTGGCACTATTTTGGGGTGCGTATGACTTTTTGATCGCTTGCTATTACACTTTTTGTGATGTAAGGTGACAAAAAATGGTTTATTTAGCACAGTTTTTATTTTTTATTTTTTACGGTGTTCAGCTGAGAGGTTAGGTCATGTGATATTTTTATAGATCCGGTCGATACGAACGCGGCGATACCAAATATGTATACTTTTTTTTATTTATGTAAGTTTTACACAATAACATCTTTTTTCAAACAAAAAAAATGATGTTTTAGTGTCTCCACATTCTGAGCCATATTTTATTTTATTTTTTGGGCGATTGTCTCAGGTAGGGGCTCATTTTTTGCGGGATGAGTCGACGGTTAGATTTGTGCTATTTTGGTGGGCAAACGCCTTTTTGATCGCTTGCTGTTGTACTTTTTGTGATGTAAGGTGACAAAAAAACGGTTTATTTAGCACAGTTTTTATTTTTTATGGTGAGCAGCTGAGGGGTTAGCTCATGTCATATGTTTATAGAGCCGGTCGATACGGACGCGCGATACCTAATATGTATACTTTTTTTCCCCCCTATTTTTTACCAGTTTAATTAACTTTATTTGGGGAAAATGACGTTTTTGTTTATTTTTACTTGAAACTTTTAATTTTTTGGGGGGAAAACTTTATTTTTTCATCTTATTTTTACTGTATTTGTTGTCCCACTTTGGGACTTGAACTTTGGGGGTATATTCCTTTACAATGCATTCCAATACTTCTGTATTGGAATGCATTGGCTGTATGAGTAATACTGTGTGTATTACTCATACAGCTTCCGGGGCCTGTAAGATCCAGGGGGCTGGATCTCACAGGCTCTTCACCGGAAGGCAACGCAATGCCTTCCTTAGACATCGCACTGCCTTCCATGCCATCGGGTCCCCCCCACAGCCGCATGGGGACCCGATGGCACAGCCGCCACAACCGTAGGTAAAACCGCAAGCCGCAGGTATGAATATACCTGCGGTTTTCAGCGATCGCTGACCCCCTCCACCCCCCGGCGTTGTGACAGGATGCCCACTGAATGATTTCAGTGGGAATCCTGTTCCGATTAACCCCCGCCGCAATCGCGGTTTAAACCCATGACGTACCGGTACATCATGGGTCCTTAAGGACTCGGGAAACATGCCGTATCGGCATTAAAAGTGTAATTTATATGCTTAGGGTAACACAATGAACATTTAGAAACGCTCAGTGAGGGTAGCATAGTACACTACGTGCAGAATTATTAGGCAAATGAGTATTTTGACCACATCATCCTCTTTATGCATGTTGTCTTACTCCAAGCTGTATAGGTTCGAAAGCCTCCTACCAATTAAGCATATTAGGTGATGTGCATCTCTGTAATGAGAAGGGGTGTGGTCTAATGACATCAACACCCTATATCAGGTGTGCATAATTATTAGGCAACTTCCTTTCCTTTGGCAAAATGGGTCAAAAGAAGGACTTGACAGGCTCAGAAAAGTCAAAAATAGTGAGATATCTTGCAGAGGGATGCAGCACTCTTAAAATTGCAAAGCTTCTGAAGCGTGATCATCGAACAATCAAGCGTTTCATTCAAAATAGTCAACAGGGTCGCAAGAAGCGTGTGGAAAAACCAAGGCGCAAAATAACTGCCCATGAACTGAGAAAAGTCAAGCGTGCAGCTGCCAAGATGCCACTTGCCACCAGTTTGGCCATATTTCAGAGCTGCAACATCACTGGAGTGCCCAAAAGCACAAGGTGTGCAATACTCAGAGACATGGCCAAGGTAAGAAAGGCTGAAAGACGACCACCACTGAACAAGACACACAAGCTGAAACGTCAAGACTGGGCCAAGAAATATCTCAAGACTGATTTTTCTAAGGTTTTATGGACTGATGAAATGAGAGTGAGTCTTGATGGGCCAGATGGCTGGATTGGTAAAGGGCAGAGAGCTCCAGTCCGACTCAGACGCCAGCAAGGTGGAGGTGGAGTACTGGTTTGGGCTGGTATCATCAAAGATGAGCTTGTGGGGCCTTTTTGGGTTGAGGATGGAGTCAAGCTCAACTCCCAGTCCTACTGCCAGTTTCTGGAAGACACCTTCTTCAAGCAGTGGTACAGGAAGAAGTCTGCAAGGTAAGAAAAACATGATTTTCATGTTGAGATGTTATATTGGTTTCACTGGTAAAAATAAATAATTGAAATGGGTATATATTTGTTTTTTGTTAAGTTGCCTAATAATTATGTACAGTAATAGTCACCTGCACACACAGATATCCCCCTAAAATAGCTAAAACTAAAAACAAACTAAAAACTACTTCCAAAAATATTCAGCTTTGATATTAATGAGTTTTTTGGGTTCACTGAGAACATGGTTGTTGTTCAATAATAAAATTAATCCTCAAAAATACAACTTGTCTAATAATTCTGCACTCCCTGTAGAGGTGACAGGTTCCCTTTAAAAGTGCTGCTTCAAGGACACACAAAATAGAAGAGAATATTTCTGGACTCTCAAAGCCTCGTTCGGCCGCCCCCCTCTATTTCTCTCTGCGCTTCACGTTTACTTTGTCTTCTTCAACACTAAATTTAGATGGCTGTTCGATTTCCGAGCCTTCAGTACATCACTCACTGCCCTTGGCTGCCACGCTACAGTGCTTAGATATGTCATATAGTCCAGCCTGGTGACACAGGCCGACTCTGAACTTCTTCTCCAGACTAAACTTAATGAACTCGGCTGTCAGTCCAGCGGTACGTGATTGAACCTGAGGAATGATATCCTCAGGATCGGTGCATGGTGACGACTGAATGATTTAGCAGCTGACTGTTGTCTCACCTGTGTCAGGGGGCAAAATCCCTTTCGAGGCCGGTTAGTGTGACACTAATCCATGATGGCTCTGTTCTTTTGTGCAGTGACAGACGCTGGTGTCACATTTAGCGGATTTCCTTGTATTCACCAATCGTCTACCACTGCAGATGTTAATACCCAGTACAGAGCATCGTTCCTGCTGATTTTATCTGCATTCGTCACCGCTGTACAAAAATACATTTTTCAGGTTATAAAGGTTAAAAACAGTTGCAGGTCACTCCCTTCACATATCTCATAGCGGCAAATAAAATGTCCATATTGCCCAGATTTCTTCATGTCTTTGAGACACTCCCAATTCGGGTACCGTCCGCTATACTTTGATCTGTACAGTCCAGCTTCCTCATCTTTGTTTGGAACAATAAGCGACACCGCTATCTGCAACGGGCACCTCCCCCAGGGCCCTTTACAGTGATGCCCATAATTATCCATACCCCTGGCAAATTTTGACTTAAAGTTATTTTGATTCAACCAGCAAGTAATTTTTTGACGGGAAATGACATAGGTGTCTCCCAAAAGATAATAAGACGATGTACAAGAGGCATTATTGTGGGGAAAAAAAATATAAATTTTTAGCTTTTATTTACATTTGAGCAAAAAATACAAGATGTTCCGCACTGTGGAAAATCTCAGAGGACGTGGTTGGAAGCCAAAAGTGACACCTGTGCTGGCCACGAGGATAGTTAGAGAGGTGAAAAAGAATCCAAAGATCACTACCAAGGCCATCCTGGTGAATCTGGGCTCTGCTGGTGGCAATGTCTCAAGGCAGACAATCCAACGGACACTGCACACTGCTGGGTTCCACTTCTCCAGATAAGGCACACAAAAGCTCGCTTGGCCTTTGCAAAAGCTCATCTGGACAAAGAAGAAGACTTCTGGTCTTCTTTGTTATGGTCAGATGAAACAAAAATTGAATTGTTTGGTCACAATGATGTTTCCTTCAATTGGCGTAAAAAAGGTGAAGCCTTCAACCCAAAGAACACCATCCCCACTGTCAAACATGGTGGTGGGAACCTAATGAATGGTGAATGAGAGCGCACTGGGCTTGAGCAGGCTACCGCTCCCATTCATTTCTATGGGGCCAACAAAAATAGCCGAACTAGCACTCGGCTATTTTCGGCAGCCCCATAGAAATGAATCGAGAACGGCTGCGCATGCAACTTTCAGGGCTCCGTTCTCGGTGTAGGTGCGGGTCCCAGCGGTGGGACCTGCACCTATCAAACAATAGGGGCATATCTAGTGATATGCCCCCATTGTTTGAGATGGGAAAACCCCTTTAAATGTAGGACTGAATATGGTCTTTCCACTTTACATTCCTGGCTTCCACCATCTATATTTACACCTTACCATCTAACAGTGCCAGGGTGGTCAGCGGCAGGTCTGTACCGCTTTGTGGATCAGAAGGACCCTTATTCTGATATTTTGGCCTCCTTCTGGGAATTACAATATAAATATAACCTTATCTCCTCCTCAGTCTTTCACTACTAGCAAATTGCGCACTATATAGCCTTGTCGGTCTTACCGCCACTTACTCCTTTTAACAGAATATGCTTATGAGGTCCTTCCTCTAAAGGCCTTATTCCTAACATTTAGAACTTGCTGAACTCTCTTGCATATCTTGCTAGAAACTTTTCACCTCTACAGGAGAAGTGGGAATGGTGGCTTAACCAGGAGTTTACCCTGGACATGTTATGTAGGGTGTAGTCTCAAACATTTGCCAGCTCCTCCTGCACAGTCTATGAAGAGAACCAACTTAAACTGTTAATGCACTGGTACTATACTCCAGAGGTTCTACATACCTCAACCTTTCCATACTCAATGTCTTCTGGAGATGCTCTTCTCCTGAGGCCTCACACTCCCATATATTCTGGGAATTTCCAAATATACTTCCCTTCTGGAGTATGGTGGCTTCTGTCATACATGAGGCTTTTTTGTTGATTGAACCAGAACCACTCACTTACCTGCTAAATATTCCCCTTTGGGGGTTGGGAAACATGGTTCCAGGCTGCTCCTTTACCTGCTTATGTAACACCCCAAAGTAGTGTTACCATTACTACACCCTGCTAATCTCTCTAAATGGGCTAAAATAAATGCCATCCTGTTTATTTCTTTCCAGGTCCTTCACATTGTGCAAGTGATATGATTGTTATGCAACGGTTATATGTAATATGCCTGGTCCACCAGCAGGTGGCAGTGTAAATGGCAGAGCTATTCCCTCCCTCCCTTTGGGCAGAAGTGGGCCAGTCCTGCTTCCTACCAGAAGGGAGGGCAGTAGTTTCAGTTAGTTTGAGTTGGAGTTCTAGTCTAGACAGGAGAGGAGTAAGGTGTGGCACGCTCACAGTCTGACGTGCCTATGTCAGCCAGAGCGGCCTAAACTCTGCTGACCATGAAAGCAGATGTCTGGAAGCCATAGGGACCAGAGGAAATTGTTCTTCGGTTTCCATAATAGATATCAGCAAGAGGAATTGTTCTTTGGCTGGAAGTTGTTATTTACTGAGTGTCAGGAGGGAAATAATGTGGCGTGCCAGAACCGCAGGGGCGACACGTGAGGTGCACGGTGGGCCGATGAGGGGAAGTAATAATACAGTTCATCGGGTTACTCACGGTTAGCAGAAAGCCTCCCTGGGCCGGCAGCACGAAATCTTCCGGGGCACACTCTGTGGTAGGGGAGCACCAGCCAAGGTGGAGGTTGAGGTGCCCTTGATGATGGCGCTATTTAGGGTGCTTGTGGCGGCTGGGTCCCTTGGTGGTATTTGTCGTGACGCCAGTACCGTTTATGGTAGTACAACAAGTTGTAGTAGTAGTATTGAAGAATGAGGTAGACAGTGGTAGGATACAACTCACAAATTTTACTGTAGCTGGTTTTAGTTGCAGCATAAACATCCAGACAGAATAGTCTCTTGGTATATAGAGGAATTCTGTTGATCCACTTTTAATAGGTTTTGGCTAGGTCCTGACTCAGACTGTGGTTCAGTGGTACTCTTTTCGGTTCTGCTTAGTCCTATGATTTCTGTATCTTCCAAGCCCTTGAACAGGTAGCTAATCTGTCTTCTATACTTTATGGTGAGGCTGCCTGTAGCTAGATTGTCCTCCACCATGTGCAAAGGTGCCCGTTAAGCCTTAGATAGTGGCTGTTATCACCGATGTCTCTCTGCTTGGATTTCTTCCAGGGACGAAACTCTATCCTCTGGTTGTAGGATGAAAAGGAACTAAGAGGACCACAGGAGGAAAACTCTCTCCTGCTCCTCATACCTTGGCACTACCACATAGCTGCTTCTGACTTTACTTACTACTCTGTGATGTGGAGTCTCAAATGAACTGAATCACTTCACTAGCAACCACAACTCCAACTCCAACTCCTACTCCTCACCACACTAGGCCTGACTAAGGTATTTATATAGACTAAGTGCTATCCCCCTCTGGTGGTGGGATGTATAAAACACACCTAACCAGCCTATGAACAGGGATACAACAGGCGATGTAATGCAGAATGACATGCAACACGGTAATGCAGTTTTACAGTAATTTTGCTGTTCCCACGTGTCCTGAGTGGGACGCTGCAATAACAGCCCAAGGAACCCCATCCAAAGATACCAGAACAGACCTAAAGTACAGAAACCAGACTTAAGCAGTTTAGTACAGCACAGAGAAATAAAGCAAAGTATTTATGCAAGCCTGAGAGAAAGCAGCGTTATTAAGTGTGCCTGCCAGTTTATGCCAAAGCCTGCTGGAACCAAGACAAAGCCTGCAAATCGTTTGGATGAAAGTTTATTCAAGTAAAGCTGCCGTTGAATTTCATATCAAGGTCTGGACTCAAGTAATTTTTTCTTCCTCCCTCAACTATTCCCCTTTTTAATTTAAGGCTACTTTCACCCTGGCGTTTCTGGGTCCGCTTGTGAGATCCGTTTCAGGGCTGTCACAAGCAGCCCAAAACGGATCAGTTCAGCCCCAATGCATTCGGAATGGATAAGGATCCGTTCAAAATGCATCAGTTTGGCTCCGTTCCGCCTCCATTCCACTTTGGAGACGGACACCAAAACGCTGCTTGCAATGTTTTGGTGTCCGTCTGATGAAACTGAGCCAAATGGATCCATCCTGACTTATGTAAATCAATGGGGACGCATCTGTTTTCACTGACACAATATGATGCAATTGAAAACGGATCTGCCTCCCATTGACTTTCAGTATCATGGTAATGCAAACGGATCCGTTCTGAACTGATACAAGCGTTTGCATTATAGGTGCGGATCCGTCTGTGCAGATACCAGATGGATCCGCACCCTAACGCAGGTGTAAAGGTAGCCTAATGCTACGAAGCCTAAGCCTGGGGTCCCACTGTATCCATGTAGGAGTACCGTGACACATATAGGACACAGCACTCAGCATTCCCACTTAACCTGAAACGCAACAGGGCCCTTGGGGGTCACCGCGCGTTGCATTTTCTGCAGCGAAATGTCCTATAGCCCTTTTCTGGAAAAGGTCCGCTCCACTGTCTAAGGCTGATTACTATTTACGCATCAAGGGCATTTGATCTCTAGAATACTATACAGCTCTACTTCATGGCTTCACAAATAGGTTCCTGAAGACCTAGTCCCTTTGGGACCGACATTTGGACTGTAACTATGGTAGTTGGGAGAGACTATCTGATTATTGTATATTGAATTCACTTTCCATATTTGACATCAACATCTGTTCTCATCATTGGAAATGATTTTCTATCTTTATCATGGAAAACCCCCAAAAAAATAATTAAAAATAAAGTTAGGAAAAACATTGTTGCAGGTTTATTGAAATCGGAACTTATTTCCCGTTGCTCATATATCGCCAACATATTCTGCAGCTGTTCAGTAATGTATACCATTAGTGCAAAATATTTAAAGTGAACCTGCACATTATAATTGCAGTGCAGTCTGAGGGCAGCATGTTATAGAGCAGAAGGAACTGAGCAGAGTGATATAGTTTCATGGGAAAAGAGTCGGGATAACTTGTACTTAGGAGTCCAGAAGTACATAAGACAGTTGCCCAAAAAATAAAAAATAAACTATGGCTTTCAGAATGTGGAGACACTCAAAAATCTTTTTTTTTTTATGCTTTATTATGTAAAACTGAAACAAACAACCAAACAAAGTAGTCATATTTGGTATTGTCGTGTCTGTAACAACCAGTGCTCTATAAAAAAGTACATGATCTAACCTGTCAGATAAACATTGTATAAAAAACTAAAAATTAAAACGGTGCCAAAACAGCTATTTTTTGTTACCTTGCCTCACAAAAAGTGCAATATAGAGCAACCAAAAATCATAAAGTATTATTAACAAAACTGCCACCTTATCCCGTAGTTTCCAAAATGGGGTCACTTTTTTGAAGTTACTACTCTAGGGGTCCACCAGGGGGTCTTCAAATGTGACATGGCAGCTTAAAATTATCCCAGTGAAATCTGCCTTCCAAAAACCATATGGCGTTCCTTTCCTTCTGCGCCCTGCTTTGTGACGGTACAGCAGTTTACGACCACATATGGGGTGTTTCTGTAAACTACAGAATCAGGGTAATAAATACTGAGTTTTGTTTGGCTGTTAACCCTTGCTTTGTTACTGGAAAAAATTGATTAAAATGGAAAATCTGCCAAAAAAGTTAAATTCTGAAATTTCATATACATTTTCCTTTAATTCTTGCGGAACACCTAAAGGGTTAACAAAGTTTGTCAAATCAGTTTTGGATACCTTGAGGGGTGTAGTTTCTAAAATAGGGCCATTTATGGGTGGGTTCTATTATGTAGGCCCCACAAAGTGACTTCAGACCTGAACTGGTCCTTAAAAATTGGGTTGTGGAAATTTTCTTAAAAATTTTAAGATTTGCTTCTAAACTTTTAAGCCTTCTAAGTTACGTTTCAAAAAAAGAAAATGTAATTTACAAAATTATACAAACATGAAGTATAGTCGTGGCCAAAAGTTTAGAGAATTACATAAATATTGGAAATTGGAAAACTTGCTGCTTAATTTTTCACAATAGCAATTTGCATATACTCCAGAATGTTATGAAGAGTGATCAGATGAATTGCATAGTCCTTCTTTGCCATGAAAATTAACTTAATCTCAAAAAAACCTTTCCACTGCATTTCATTGCTGTCATTAAAGGACCTGCTGAGATAATTTCAGTAATCGTCTTGTTAACTCAGGTGAGAATGTTGACGAGCACAAGGCTGGAGATCATTATGTCAGGCTGATTGGGTTAAAATGGCAGACCTGACCTGTTAAAAGGAGGGTGATGCTTGAAATCATTGTTTTTCCATTGTTAACCATGGTGACCTGCAAAGAAACGCGTGCAGCCATCATTGCGTTGCATAAAAATGGCTTCACAGGCAAGGATATTGTGGCTACTAAGATTGCACCTCAATCAACAATTTATAGGATCATCAAGAACTTCAAGGAAAGAGGTTCAATTCTTGTTAAGAAGGCTTCAGGGTGTCCAAGAAACTCCAGCAAGCGCCAGGATTGTCTCCTACAGAGGATTCAGCTGCGGGATCGGAGTGCCACCAGTGCAGTACTTGTTTAGGAATGGCAGCAGGCAGGTGTGAGCGCATCTGCACGCACAGTGAGGCGAAGACTTTTGGAAGATGGCCTGGTGTCAAGAAGCCACTTCTCTCCAAAAAAAACATCAGGGACAGATTGATCTTCTGCAGAAAATATGGTGAATGGACTGCTGAGGACTGGGGCAAAGTCATATTCTCCGATGAAGCCTCTTTCCGATTGTTTGGGGCATCAGGAAAAAGGCTTGTCCGGAGAAGAAAAGGTGAGCGCTACCATCAGTCCTGTGTCATGCCAACAGTAAAGCATCCTGAAACCATTCATGTGTGGGGTTGCTTCTCATCCAAGGGAGTGGGCTCACTCACAATTTTGCCCAAAAACACAGCCATGAATAAAGAATGGTACCAAAACACCCTCCAACAGCAACTTCTTCCAACAATCCAACAACAGTTTGGTGAAAAACAATGCATTTTCCAGCACGATGGAGCACCGTGCCATAAGGCAAAAGTGAAAACTAAGTGGCTCGGGGACCAAAACGTTGACATTTTGGGTCCATGGCCTGGAAACTCCCCAGATCTTAATCCCATTGAGAACTTGTGGTCAATCCTCAAGAGGCGAGTGGACAAACAAAAACCCACTAATTCTGACAAACTCCAAGAAGTGATTATGAAAGAATGGGTTGCTATCAGTCAGGAATTGGCCCAGAAGTTGATTGAGAGCATGCCCAGTCGAATTGCAGAGGTCCTGAAAAAGAAGGACCAACACAGCAAATATTGACCCTTTGCATAAATGTCAAGTAATTGTCGATAAAAGCCTTTGAAACGTATGAAATGCGTGTAATTATATTTCACTACATCACAGAAACAACTGAAACAAAGATCTAAAAGCAGTTTAGCAGCAAACTTTGTGAAAACTAATATTTGTGTCATTCTCAAAACTTTTGGCCACGACTGTAGACATATGGGAAATGTAAAGTAATAACTATTTTAGGAGGTATCACTATCTGTTTTAAAAGCAGAGAAATTAAAATTTAGAAAATTGCGAATTTTTCCAAATATTTGCTGTTTTAAAGTTATCACCACATAACGTGACATGTCAGATTTGCAAAAAATGGCCTGGTTCTTAAGGTGAAAAATGGCAGGGTCCTAAAGGGGTTAATATTGTGCCTTAATAATATTGTTATGAAAATGTTATTACATGTACTGTGTCTGGTTGTCCAGCAGGTAGCAGTGTATCTGGCAGAGAGAGATCTTTAGATGGAATGGAACTTATCATTCCATTCTCCTCCCTTTTGGGCAGAAGTAGGCTACTCCTGCTTTCTACCAAGGGAGGTGTTGCAGGAAGCTACAGTCAATCTACAGTTGGAAGGAGACGGGACAAGACATGGAGCAGTGAGGGGAATGGCTTCCCCTCCTGCAGCAGGAGTATCTCAGGGGAATCAACTCATAGAGCACCATGACTTCTTACAGTTTAAAGGGCTTCTGTCACCCCACTAAAGTGATTTTTTTTTTTTGGGCTGGTGAAATTAGTTATATTGCGATATATCACAATATAATTGTGTCACTTACTTTGATCCAGCAGTTTCTTCAAAAAACGAAGTTTTATCATATGTAAATTCGGTCTCTAACAGCAAGTAGGGCGGCTACTTGCTGCTAGCTGCTGCAGAAATCCGCCCCCTCGTCGTGTTGATTGACAGGGCCAGCCGGGATCTCCTCCTCCGGCCAGCCCTGTCGGCATTTCAAAAATCGCGCGCCTCTGTGGATTCGGCGCAGGCGCTCTGAGATGAGGAGGCTCGTCTCCTCAGCACTCACTCAGTGCGCCTGCGCCGATGACGTCTTCTATTTCGGTGATGTCATTGGCGCAGGCGCACTGAGGGAGTGCTGAGGAGACGAGCCTCCTCATCTCAGAGCGCCTGCGCTGAATGAACAGAGGCGCGCGATTTTTAAAATGCTGACAGGGCCGGCTGGAGGAGGAGATCGCGGCTGGCCCTGTCAATCAACACGACGAGGGGGCGGATTCTGCAGCAGCTAGCAGCAAGTAGCCGCCCTACTTGCTGGTAGAGACCGAATTTACATATGATAAAACTTCGTTTTTTGAAGAAACTGCTGGATCAAAGTAAGTGACACAATTATATTGTGATATATCGCAATATAACTAATTTCACCAGCCCAAAAAAAAAAAATCACTTTAGTGGGGTGACAGAAGCCCTTTAAAGACAGAGTATTAGGAGTGGGTCAACAGCCAAAGGCATCAGAACTGTCAGAAAGTCCAGATATCAGACCAAAACCAGAGTCTAGCACAGCAGAGAAAGAGAATGCAAAGTATCCAAGTTTGCCTACCAGTTTACCCCAAAACCCGCTGGAACCAAAAGAAAGAACAAATATTGTCTGGATGCAAGTAAAGCTGTTGAACTTTATAAGGTCTGGACTCAACTTATTCTCCACCTCCTACAACTCTCCACTTTATTGCCACTAGAGCCTAACCCTGGAGAGCGATGGTATCCAGGTAGTAGCACCATGACACATAAACCTGTAAGGCTGTAAACCTGGGACACCATCGGCCCCGGGGGGCAGCACATTGCACATACAATATACAAGTGGAAAATTAGTTGTCCCTGGCCTTTCATTAGTTACTCTTTACCATTATAAAAATAAATTGACTATATGTTCAAGTTCTGTGAAATTATGCTTATGCTCATCCCTATTCTCACGATGTGCCCCCATAAACTTTGGGAGGACTCATCTTGGAGTCCTCTCCATTATATGTGCATGCTCACGAGTCCTTGCAATATATTTCAGTGTCCGTTTGCCGGGGCATAATAAAGGAACAGGGGTGAGTATTACAGAGATTAGTGATCTGAAGTCTGAGGCAGCAGTGCTATTAATGCAGTACCGCAATTGATAGGGTTTGAGGGAAGTGAGACAAACTCTTTTAGTAACTTTTTCAGACCAACAATAAGCTCAAGCTCAACCACTAAAGTTTGCTCATAAAGCAATTTTGCCCCAGGTTAACAATGAAGGCCATGACGAAACCACAATACATGAGTAATACCGCACATAAGGAGTCCAGATCACCAGAGGATGGGCGTGGTAGTAGTTCTGCCTGCAATAATTACTCACAGTGGAAAGTGAAAGTAGACTGCACACTTTCTTTCCTGATGTTGGGGCTCATTCTTGATGGTAGTTGGGGTGCCCCAGATGTAAGACAGGAGATGTAGATGCTGTGGCCGGCGAATGGTGCTTTAGTCAGTAAACAGGCAGATTGTAGAAAATAAACAGGTTTCTCTTTACTACAGTGCAGAATAGGAGTTGTAGTACATCCAACAATGTCAAGGCACAATTCCAAGGCAAGTCACAGTGCAGTCTCTTTTCAATAGCTGCATATAGGCAAACGGCATCAGTGTTGGTAATAGGAGTAATAGTCCCTGAGCTCCTTCTAAACACTTTGCAGCCTTTTCCAAGATGATCACAGGCGTGCAAAACATTCAAAAATGTTGTAGGCGTCCCAGGCTACAAACCATCCACAGGTAACAAGAAGGTGTAGTAGGCATCAGAGACTACAATCTATCCACATGCAAAAAGTTCACAATCATCTCTGCAATTTGTGAGGGATGCAGATCATCAAACGATCGACCAAACCATTATATAAGTGTGAAAAGTGCCATTAACTCGAAATTCTTCCACGAGCGGCAAAGACATTGTCAGCCATATACAGCAAATACCTCGCTAGAACAAAGGGCCTTGTGATCCTGGACAGTCTATGAATGTCTTCTCACAGAGCTCAACTAAAGTAGCTGATGCGATCCTGACTAGAAAGCAACTACCTCAGAGGGGAAGCTAATTCCCTCTGCTGAGTCAGGACATAATTAACTAAATAGTGCCACCTACAGACAGCCTTTGGGAATACATACAAAGCATAATGCAAAGCATGAACAGATTAAATAACATCAAATCAAGAACAATTTTCAAGTACCCTGTTCTGGGGTACTGCACTAACATAATGGAGAGGACTCGTACGCATGCAGGCAGTCATGACAATGTATTTCAGTGCAGCTTTAATTGCTGACAGCAGTTGGATGGAGAGCAGTAAGGAAAAAAAGTAGTGATCTGGACTCCTTATCTTCAATAATACTCATGTATTACTGAAGATAATAGTCCAAGATCGTAGTGACAGATTCCCTTTAAGCTGGTGTGAAATATCAGCAAGTTAATCTGGTCTGGTGCCACTCTGGAGCACCAGTAAGGGTACTATAAAAAGTTATTGCACTGAGATGGGTGAAACCGCCTATCAGCAATCATCTCCACTGTATGGAGCAAACGATCGCTCTAGTGATCACTCCTTCCCATACAGATTAATTGATACTGAGCAGCAGATACCTGTTTACACAGAACAATCTGCTGTCCAGAAATGATGATTGTGGTGTTCATATCAATACTGCTTTCACCCAATGTTTGCACTTTTATTTGCGACATGCCGGGGCTCCCTATGGAGGATGTGCGCGTGAGCGTACTAGTGATAAGGTGCCGAGGATTGTAGTACTCATGGTTTATTTGTTCCTTGGGGCCGGCAGTGCAGTGGATGGGAAGACAGCACGAAATTCTCCAGGGCACTCTCGGTTGCAGGGAACACCAGCCAGATGTTGGTTGAGGTGCCCTTGATGGTAATTGGTGTAAGGTGCTTTTGCGGCTGGGCCCTGGTTCGTGACGCCAGCACCATTAGGTGCAATGAAAAGGAGAAGTGGAATAATGAGAGAGGCAGTAGTTGAACGAGGCAAAAACTTTACTTGTCAGATGTAGTAAGGCTTTCAATAACATCACTTTGTCTTTCATACAGATGGCAAAAATGGCAAAGCTGCAAAATCCAAATTAGCAGGCTACTTATGGTGAAGTGCATAGGTTACCTCCAGCCCACTTGAGTGAAGGTAATGTTCTTACTTGTCCTTGGTTCCTGGTCTTGCTCTGATCCCTCAACCTTTTGCTATTCGTAAATATTTAGAATATAGTGCTATATATTCGCGATTAGTGTTAAATATTCTAATCGCAAATTTATCGCGAATATATTGCATTGCCGATTTTCGCAATCAAGTAAACAATGACTGGAGATCACGAATTCTCAAATTTGCTAATTTATGGCGAATATTCGACCAAAAAGTCACAAAATATTGCGAATTCGAATATTGCCTATGCCGCTCATAGCTAATAAATTACAGTTACCTTCCTTCGCCTATAGTCTTTAGTTCGATGATCCACTCTGCTTCATTATTTTAAAAGGTTGTAGTCTTCAGGGTAATAATCCATTTGATACCCCGGAAGGGTACTCTACAGCGCACAATCCTATTGTCCTGATCTTCGGACTCAATGGTTGAAACCATCTAGTTCTCCTGGGCTAGGCCCAGGAGGACAGAGACACGACTGTCTCCTCTCCTAACTCCTCCACTCCTATTCTCTACTCCCCTCTCACTTTCTGTGTCTGCACTATATAAGTAGTGTGTTAGAGACCTCTAGTGGTGAAAAGTATGTGGTGCGAGTTACCAGCCTGAAATATGGAGTTAGCAGCATAGACAAAGAAATAGTTTAAAATAACATCATATTACACAACAATTTGGAATGGACCATACACACAGGAGTGGGACACTACATTCCCAACTGCTTTAAATAAATTCGGTCTCGACTTTTTTTGGTTTTCTAGTTGCTGTGGATTTCCTCGCTGTCACCTGGAAAACACCAAAACATGCGCCTCCCCCATATATACTTCAAAGTTCAGCATTAGATTATACTAGCTGAAGGACCCGGCTTTCGCTCGGGTATATTTGATCTATTTCTGTCACAGGGCGCCGGCGACGCAATCTTCCTGCACTTCGCCGCCGGCGTCCTGCCTCTCTCCCTGAGAAGCGACGCATGCTGTGTCACCGTCTGCCAGGTAACAGGCGGCGGAGCGGACCCGACTGCACTCCTGCTGTCTGTGCGGTCGGCGTCCTCCGTTCCCCTGGCAACAGTATCAGGCTGAGCACCGAGCTGGCCACTCAGTGCTCGGCTTCTGTGTCACGTCACATGACCTTAGCCTTTCACTATTTATACAGGCAGTCTGCTGGCCACGGGTTACCTGCGATTTTGGTCCTGTGCCTAACTGCTATTACTCAGTGCTTCTGCTACTCTGGATTTCGACCCTTGGCTTTTGTTCCTGACACGACCTTGCCTGCCCTTGTGTACTGACGTCGCCTCCAGGTTTGACCCTCGGCTTGTACTCTGACCCGTCCTTGCTATTCCTTGTGTACTGACATTACCTCCTGGTTTGACCCTAGGCGTGTTTGTTTACCGTCCTTGTTACCCCTGCTTGCCTACGTTAGTGTTGATCTCTGGCATTTCAGTATTTCTCCTGACACTTTACGTGACTTTGGATGCATCTGCAGGGTCCCCTCCTACTGCCTCTGCCTGGCTATATTCTGTCTCTGTCCGCTCTGCCTCTCTGCACTTATAGAGGTTAGGGACGGTCGCCCAGTTACGCCCCGTCGCCTAGGACGGGTAGTGTAAGCAGGCAG
Source organism: Bufo gargarizans (assembly GCF_014858855.1). Classification (NCBI taxonomy): domain Eukaryota; kingdom Metazoa; phylum Chordata; class Amphibia; order Anura; family Bufonidae; genus Bufo; species Bufo gargarizans. Next base: position 62,930,015 of record NC_058085.1, on the reverse strand, counting down.
GGACAGAGGCGTGCGTGGCAGCTAGTGGGTGCACTTCCTCTTCCCCACTCCCTAGTGCATGACAATTTCATTTAATGTTTGTGTGTCGTTAAAAGATATCAACACTATCCACTATAACAGTGACATCTACAACACCCCACCCCCAAAACGGTGACCTCCACAGCCCCCCACCCCTTAACACTGACACCTCACAGTGCCCCGTTCCTTAAAATTGGACCTCCACAGCAGCCCACCCCCTTTACACCTTTACAGCAGCCTTCCCCATTAACAGTGACTTTCACAGCATACCACCCCCTTGACAGTGACCTCCACAGGGGCCCGCCCCCTTAACAGTGGCCTTTACTGGATCGGGGGCGTGTCTTTTTGAACAGCTCACTCTAAGACAGCAGCACTGTACTGTGTGAGCTGCAGGGAGAAAGTCACCCTCCCTCCCACCTCTGCAGCTGACAGAAATTGTCACGACCATGTTTATGGCCGTGACTCCTTGGGAGCCGCATACAGTTGCCCGCGGTTTGGGTTGTAGTGTCAACCGCAGCTGGAGGCATAGTGTTGTTTGCCTCAAGTGCGGTTGCCGCGGACAACAGCTATGTGTGCGGTCCTCTTGGAGTTGTGTGCGTGTTTGTAAGCACTTTTGTATGTCTGTGTGCACTCTGTTTGTTTGGTGTGCACTGACATCTTCTCTTCCCTGTGGCTGTCCGTGGCAAAGTTTGGTTGTATGGTGTACATGTGGTGGCAGTGTCCTGGCCTTCGGGCTGACTCCCAGGACACGGTTGCCACCCATGTCGTTGCCTGCGGCAACAGCCACAGTGTGTTTCGTGTTTTGGACATTTCCCCTTTTAAGTCGTGTTTTCCCTTCCCTGGTGCTGGAAGGGTTAACTCCCTTTCCAGTGTGTGTGTGTGTGTGTGTGTGTGTGTCACTGGGTGTGTCAGACTGTGGGGTGTGGCTTCTTGGCCTATAAAGCCTCACTGTTAGCACAGGTCTGAGGGTTGCTTCAGCCATGCTTAGCTGGAGCAGCCTCCTGTGTTTTCTACCTGCCAGTGAGAGCCACCCCTGTGGTCATAAAGATATTGTCACATTATGTTTATGTCTTGTTGTGTGTGATGTTGTATGTGATGTTCTGTTGGGACCTTCCTTTGTTGGTTTGTGCAGCTAATGATTCTGGATTCCTGTGTGCACAGGGATCCAGTCAGCAAGGCTGTGGCAGGTTGGTGGAACTACTTAGTTCACCTGCCATTTCCGTTAGTCTGTTTGTGTTCCCCTTTTCCCAGCAGCTTGGCCAGTGAGACTCCTGCTCCTCCGTGCCTAGGAGGAGTAGGTCGTCTTACCCTGACTCCTAGTCCAGGGACCGGACGGAGGGTGAGTTAGGGATCCGAGGTTCTGGAGCATGGGTCCTCCTACCTTAAAGGTCGGCCCATGCAGCTAGGAGTTAGGGTCAGGTTAGGGACGCGTTAGGAGGTGACCTGCTCCCTAATCCTGTCTTCCTGGCCGAGCAGCCTAACATCATCTGGCATCGCACGGCTGAGGATTTTCCCCATCCTCAGCCGTGACAGTATGACCACAGGGGTGACTCTCACTGGAGGCTGCTCCAGCTAAGCATGGCTGAAGCAACCCTTAGACCTGTGCTAACAGTGAGGCTTTATAGGCCAAGAAGCCACACCCCACAGTCGGACACACCCAGTGACACACACACACACTGGGAAGGGAGTTAACCCTTCCAGCACCAGGGAAGGGAAAACACGACTTAAAAGGGGAAATGTCCAAAACACGAAACACACTGTGGCTGTTGCCGCAGGCAATGACATGGGTGGCAACCGTGTCCTGGGAGTCAGCCCGAAGGCCGGGACACTGCCACCACATGTACACTATACAACCAAACGTTGCCACGGACAGCCACAGTGAAGAGAAGATGTCAGTGCACACTAAACATAAACAGAGTGCACACAGACATACAAAAGTGCTTACAAACACGCACACAACTCCAAGGGGACCGCACACATAGCTGTTGTCCGCGGCAACCGCACTTGAAGCTAACAACATTATGCCTCCAGCTGCGGTTGACACTACAACAAAACCGCGGGCAACTGTATGCGGCTCCCAAGGAGTCACGGCCATAAACATGATTTTTACCTTCATTTTTTCAATCTCAGTCGGGTGAAGAGTGGGAGGGGCGTGGCCTAACCGGATCGGGGGTTCATCCTTTTAAACAGCTCACTCTAAGACAGCAGCACTGTGCTGTCTGAGTGTGAGCTGAACGGAGAAAGTCAGCCTCCCTCCCTCTTTTCTTTGCTTGACGGTGACAAAACTGGGCGTAGGTATAAAAACAAGTAATACAGTCCATAGCAAAAGTCCATAGTGTGCAAAGTCCAACTCATCATTGAGGTAAAACATTTATAGTATGAAGGGTTAAAGTGCAAAATGTTCTGGTGTTGTAAACATGAATATTGCATAAGAAAAGCACATAAAATTTCCTTCTGGGTACATAACTTAAAAAATTTATAAAGTTTCTGATTAAAAGTCTCAGTAAACCTGTGAGGGGGGTAAAAAGAGGAAAAATGTAGCGCAAACAAAAACAAAAATGCGCAAACAGGGAATTTTTATGTTTTTGCTCTGCTACAAGTATAGCAGGTAATCACGAGTAATGCTGCTATGAAAAACCCAGTAGTCTTGGTAGTGACTTGAGTAACTGCCACTAGGGGGTGCAACAAGCACAAGTTCTACATGGGCAGAAAACACCCATTCTTTTTCTTTTGAAGTGGCCATCCGGCCTACTTACAAATAAGTGTCCGGTGATGATGGCACGTCGGTGGATAGTGGGCTTCAGGAATCCCACTCGTCCGGAGATGAGCCTTCTGGGGCGGCTTCCAGCTGACGTCGAGTTGATCCTGGGGTCAGATCCAGCCGCTCCTGGACTCTGTCAAAAATGGAGGTCTTTTCCCCCACCAGCTCTAGTGCTAGTAGCTTAATAGGCTTCTTAGGAACCACCGGGGATTCCTCAAAGGTAACTGGCAGAGCCGGCCCTGGTTTACAGCTTTTGAGGGACAAGTTCCACAACAGCTGGGTGCTGTCTCGTCCGGCGTCTGTCGTGCGGGCAGTCCTGGACCTACTCCTAGTACGCCAACTCTGGGGTTTTGGCTGGGAACCCCGGATGTCTCTCGTCGGTGATCCGACCCTACAGGGATAGTGGCCTCTTCTGTGGCCTCCTCCCGACTCTTGCCAGACCGTTGCCTACCCCCCTTTGATGGTTCTGGGGCGGCCGGTGCACTTGGGGTCTGGGCAGGCTCTGCGGGTCTCAGCGGTGGACCTGCCATGCAATATGAAATGCCCAGGCCTTGTCCATTAGCTCATAGAAATCATCGCTCTCCCCGCCAGGAAAAAGGCGATCTCCGATGACCACTGTGACGGTTGTGAGCCACGACTTGCCCCCACTGCTTCTGTGGCGGCCTTCGGTGGCCCCTGCATCACTTCAGCTTTAGCGGTGGTTGGTTCAGGGTCGTTTTCAGACATTGCGGGTACGTTAGCAGCCATGTTTGCATTCTTTCTCTCCCTCTCACAGTAAAGCACTTCCGCTTCCTGGGCTGCTGTTCATCCCTCTTTCAGGACCGCCCCCTAGGTTCATTTGCATGAGGGGTGCAGACATTGTAATCCATGTTAGGCATCTTGTGGCGCCGTCAGAATTATTTTCCAGCACTTTTAAGGGGCGGTGTTCAATTTTCCCGCTACTAGATGTGGGTGTCACCACTTCTTCCACAGTGATGTCGCAGCACAAATTAATAAAGAAGCTTCAGGCGGCCATTTTAGATTTCAGTTGTACTGACACAAAAATATGCGATTTTCCTGTTATCAATGATGTAATTGGACAGTAGGGGTCTTGTACAGGGGGGGTGGGGGGTGCCTGTAACATTTAAGTGATTTAAGCAATTCTGCAGCTTAATAAAGACGTTTGTATTCCAGCACATATAAAGTCACTCAACTTGGCAATGGATATGGTCAATACACGCTGTACAGTTCATTTAAAGGCACAGAGGCATTTTTAATTATCCTGTTCGTGGTGATGCCAATTTCATGCAACATGTTGGGGCTCCCTATGGTCGACTCGGTTGCAGGGAACATCAGCCAGATGTTGGTTGAGGTGCCCTTGATGGTAATTGGTGTAAGGTGCTTTTGCGGCTGGGCCCTTGGTTTGTGACGCCAGTAATAAGGAGGAGAAGTGGAATGATGAGAGAGGCAGTGGTTGAACCAAGCAGAAACTTTACTTGTCAGATGTAGTAAGGCTTTGTCTTTCATACAGATGGCAAAAAGGGCAAAGCTGCAAATTCCAAATTAGCAGGCTACTGTTGGTGAAGTGCATAGGTTACCTCCAGCCCACTTGAGTGAAGGTGATGTTCTTACTTGTGCTTGGTTCCTGGTCTTGCTCTGATCCCTCAACCTTTCGCTATTAGTTTAGATCCTGTGTAAAGGTATTCTGACAGCTCCTTGATTATGGTGAAGCTGCCGGAAGCTTAGAATATCTCCACCTGATACAAAGGAGTCTGCAGTCTGATAAATGACAGTTACCTTCCTTCGCCTATAGTCTTTAGTTCAATGATCCAACAATCCAAGGGCGATCTCCCTCATGGCAGGCAAACACTCTGCTTCATTATTTGAAAAGGTTGTGGTCTTCAGAGTAATAATCCACTTGATACCCCGGAAGGGTACTCTACAGCGTACAATCCTATAGTCCTGATCTAGGGCCAGGAGGACAGAGTCAAGACTGTCTCCTCTCCTGCCTCCTAACTCCTCCACTCCTATTCTCTACTCCCCTCTCACTTCCTGCGTCTGCACTATATAAGTAGTGTTAGAGACCTCTAGTGGTGAAAAGTATGTGGTGCGGGTTACCAGCCTGAAATTGTCACGAGGGTATCAAGAGCCACGCCTGACTCCGTTGTACCCGGGGTCAGGAGGTCGCAGCGGTTGGCTGCACGCTCTATGTAAGATAGGGATGTTTTCGTAGCTCCCTCTCTCAGCTGTTCCTTGTCCAACACTCCCAATCCTCCTTATATTCCCCTCTCACACTTCTCTGGTTGCCAGATATAGAGCTTCCTGCCTGGACATCTATTCTGACCCACTGGAGCTGTGTTGCTGCGTTCTCTGATTGTTGCTTTAGAACGCTACCCTCCGGATCCCTGTTGGACCTTTGTGGACAGTTGTTGTCGTCCACCTGGGTGTTTGTGTTTGTCTGTCCTCTCCCTGGTGTTTCCCTCTTAGTGCAGTGGTGAGGACTAGCGATCCCACCGGCCCGTTCATTTCAGGGAAAGCCAGGGTTTAGGCACGTGATCGCCGCACGGGTGAGGAACCCGTCTAGGGACGTCAGGGCAGTCAGGTGCCAGCCGCAAGGAGAGTTAGGGGTCACCACCTTTCCCTCTCCCTTCGGCAGGACTTTCCCTTTTTCCTCCCTGTGCGTGTTGCCGGTCATTACAGAAATATGGAGTTAGCAGCATAGACAAAGAAAAAGTGTAAAATAACATCATATTACACAACAATTTGGAGTGGACCATACACACAGGAGTGGGACACTACACGTTGGGTAATCGGTGGGACCGAAAATTGTACGTTCCTAGAAATTCTCCTGCCGTACCCCAGACCTGGGGGTATCTGAAATTTATTTTATTATATATTGTGTTTTATATGTTCCTGCTTTGTACATCAGCAGAAGAGGTATGGTTGGCAGGAACAGGACTCCTCCCCTCTTTGGTAGGATTGGGCTGGTCCTACTTCTTGCCATGAGAGGAGTTTGAATCCAGACAGCAAGAAGATAGGAAGCACATGCCAGAGCTCCTACTCCAAGGGACCGTATCCAGTTCTTCTGTGAGACCTTCACTTCAGGAAGATATATAGAATAGAGAACACTGCTTCCAAAAGACTAGACAGCAGAGTGATCAGCAAAATCACAGGTTTGCAGACCCTGCTGCAAGTTAGGGACTAAGACTGAGACACCCATCACTTAAACCTCTTCCAGGCCAGTAAAAGATTGAGGCTGTATCACATTGTGGATACCTAAAGCCATAAGTGTGTGCTAGTGCCATGTAATTGCCATCTACCCAGCCACCTTACCTCATGACCTGGCCCCGGACTACACTTAGTACCTACTGATCCGCATGTACCACAAGTTATATTTTGCACTAAGTAAAGAGAGCCTTTTATGTGTTTACTTCTGGCCTGATTCTTCATACTACCTTTTCACTGCACCCAGGGAGTAATAACCTGAGGAAGTACACCATGACACAACACCTCATCAGAGCCACTACCATTCCCATCCTCTGCACCAGCTCATCAGGGGCTTGCTGCATTCCTTCTGGATAATTGCTCCTATCGTCAGCCTATATAAAAGGGTCTTTACACCTGCCCATGTTTCCTTTTGTTCACTTGCTGCCTAACATCCCCCATTCCTAGTAATGAGACAATCAGAGTTATGTTCTTGACCTGTAAGTGGTTTTAATGTTATGGAGGATTATTAACTCAGGTGAAGCTGTCTCCAACTGGTAAAGTTTTCTCTGTTTCTCGAACTTCACACAAATGTCTGTCTTCTCACAGAATATGAGACATTGGGTCAGTGTAATTAAGCAGAGGCCTCTCTTTGCTGTCTTCGCTCCATACTTCTCCAGCACGGTTTTGATCCCAGCACAGGAATGAGACATCTGTTCAGTCTCCGCAGTTTCACTCGATCACTCGCTGACCCTCACCTGTCTGTAGTGTATTAAAGGCTTATGAAATATGGAGAAGAGGGAACAAGAAGGGCTGGTGCAGGTCTGTATACAGTTAATGGAACAAAGCTCAGGACATTGTCAATTCAGCACGTGAGGAATGATCTTTAAATCATTATCATTCACCCTCAGGGTCAATGTCAATCGTTTGATGGTCATGAAAGATTCAGTAGCTGAAGGGATATTAAAATATCAATTGTGTGAGCATTTGATATATTAAATTGAACACCTAGATGTCCAGAGCAATATGCAAGTGAAAGGTGAGATATGGTCTTGTGAGCCAAGCGCAGGATGAGTTGGAAATAAAGCCGCAGACATGGCCCTTTACTAATGTTAGGGTGGTATAACTGTGTAATAGTATGGCCGAGTTTTTTTTTAAATGGTACACAACTATGATACTGGTTCTCTACAGTCACAACACACATATGGCAAGTGGCAGGGGTGGCTGTCACTCAGGTTCAGTGTCTCACAGTCTCTTCCTTGATGGACTGGCTTGGACTGCATGGTCTCCTGGCTCTAGGTCCTCACACAGCCTACTCAAACAATTGTGGGGTGGCTCCCTGGCAACTCCACCTGCTATCAAAACTGTACAGGAAAGCTCCTTGGCATCTCCACCTGCTAACGACTACCATTTTACTGAGGTACCCAGCCAGTCTATAGGAGCACCTTCTACTGGTCAGTGAATACCGAACTCTCATTGGCGGGAAGGGCAGCCCTTTATATCACATATCACTCTGCCCACATGAACAGTGTAGCAAGTTCTAGGGCCTGTGTTTCACAATGAATTTATTGAGCCATTCAAAAGAGAGGGGGCGTCAGAAGGGACAGCACCAGATTCAGAGATGATCCACTGGACTGGGACACAGTGCACCTGTCTGCACAAGGAGAGTTTAGTCATGGTTCTGTGGCTGACACTGGTAATAGGAGTCCTACGGTGCACAATAAATGTGCATGCAGATTTATGGAGATGTTAAATGTAGCTGGTTTCTTGGTCATTGGTACAATAACAGTCCCTGATCTCTAGCGACTGATGTATGGTCCACATTTGGTATTTTTACTATTCCATTTGGCATTTTGCATCATAAGTGCGGGTACGCAATGGCGTTAGGGAATTCCGTTATAGGTTGTGGCAGGCGCAGCACTATGAAGTGCCTTTTTCGCTGTGGCATTAGAAGAATTTTGATATATCTAACTTATTAGTCTAACCAGACTGTCTGTTCTGCCTCTCCAATCTAAGCATTGAAAGTGTGATCTCTGAACTTACAGTTCTGCTGAGATAGCGGTAACCATCAATCTTAGGTGAATTGGCTGACAGTGACTCGATCCAAACGACACCTTGTAGATCGTGAAGAAGTTTAATGCGCATCCACAGAGATTGACCTCACCCCCCAGTGCACCTTATATGACCATATGTTGTGCCTTGATCATACGGCACCCTTGGTCACCTCATATGTGCGTCCCTAATTGCGATGATTTCACTTTATGTTAGTAACATTTCTAACACTATCTGCATTGTTGTCTACCTGTCAACTCTGGCTCTCTTGCCAAATGCCACTAGCCTAATCAAGGCTTTACTATCTCCTATGTTACCATAGAGACGCATACACTATGCGTCCCATGTGATCACCAGACTATCTATCACTGGCTGAGTGATCCTGACTTCCGCCCATCTCCTGCCGCGATCCCGCCCATCCCACGTGGTGCCGCCGGCGTGTGACATCACTGGCCGCGTCCGCTTCCTGCCTTGTATGCGATGCCTCGGCTCAGGTTATTCCTGATGCCTGGGTCATGTGACTGGGCGGGTGGCGGCGCTCCAGCATGGCGTCGCGGGCCGATGACGTCGGTGAGGAGGAGGGGCGTCGGGGATGGAGCGCAATGATTTAAACCCACTACCAAGGTACAATATTGCGGCTGGTTAATTACGTTGTCACCCCCAACCAGAAGGGTCTCATCCATTAGGGATTATTGCATCCCCCGGACCGTCGTACACAGGACTACCCCTCCTGTGCAATAGTGCATCCCACCCTGGGATAGCACGGTACAAGCCTCTATAGTTTGTCTCCTTTTCCAGTGTCTACCTAGCCTCAGGTCAGATACCTGTGGCTATTGATTTGTCACCTTCCTGCAGTCGTTCCCCTGAAGAAGTCACGGACAGAAACGGGCCACGTCGGGAGACCATTTGAAGCATTTCCATCCTTTTGCATCACTGGTATATTTTGTAGTTTTAGGGTCCAGGTCCAATACAGGGACAGGCTACCGGACGGGGTCGCCTTTTTCAAGGCGAGTGCTCCGTGTAGATAGGTAGTAGCATAATAGCCCCCTTCACCTTGTTAGGGTTACATAGGACCAATCCTATTGCTCCATCTGCCCGGCTATACGGATGCACCTACTCCCGCACGATATACACCAAGTGTCTCCTGCCTCCTGTAACCTTAGGACCGTATCTACTATCTACAAAGGGTCTGGTAAGACTGTTCGCGTCTTCACGGGCGGAGCAGAATTCTTTTGTCTATACCAGCAAGGTACCATTCATTTGGTCCTATTTGTGTATGTACGTTTACATGTGTAGTGAGTCTTATTATTCTGTTTATTTCAGACCATATTAAAAGTTATATTTTAAATTAGTACACTCCCCCCCCTTCCCTGCGTAGGGGCCCATTGTCTCCTTTTTCGCTGTGACATTAGAAGAATTTTGATATATCTAACTTATTAGTCTAACCAGACTGACTGTTCTGCCTCTCCAATCTAAGCATTGAAAGTGTGATCTCTGAACTTACAGTTCTGCTGAGATAGCGGTAACCATCAATCTTAGGTGAATTGGCTGACAATGACTCGATCCAAACGACACCTTGTAGATCGTGAAGAAGTTTATTCCAAACTGTGCAGATCATACACGATGAACAAATGGATAGGTCAAAAAATCATGTTGTGAGCAGCTAACAGAGCAAGTAGCTGAGATGAGGGGTGAAGCCAGAATGAAGAAGAGGGGAGGAGACGAGAGAGAGCAGAAGCTAGTGGAAGAGAGGTGGGACACACATAATGAAAAGGCAAACCATGCATGTGTAACATGATACTGTCTGTTACTCTGTAATTCCTTTACCACTGTTCTATGGAAACAGTAGGCTTAAAGAGCACACCAAATGTTTGAAATAACTTCTTTATTAACCTAAACTTTTCTTCATACAAACACTGCCGCCTCCGCAGCAGATAGTCCATGTACATAACACTTGTTGAATAAAGTATCATAAAATGGCCGTATGCATAAGATAGTGGTTCAACTGTTTAATCTAAAATGGTGGATATATTTCTCTATTCAGTATCTGTACTCTCTCACTTTAAGTTATATAAGCACTTTATGATCTCTCTCAGAGGTATATCTGAGGTCTAACTAATAGTTCTACTTGCTGAATTTGGTTGCAATTTGCAGTATGCAGTTAGCAGTAACTATTTGCAGATTGGTTGAGTGTGATCTGGTATAGTTGTATGGAATTTAGATTGCAATATGGAATTAGAATTGTGAACTTTGTAGTTTGCAATTGGTGAAACTGTAAGTAAACACACATAACTGGTTCAGTTCTAACATTATATAACTGTTTTAAATACCTATTTTGGCCTCTTGCTTCCATAAAACACAGCTCTTAGTGGAGTGAATGTCTGTTCAGCTCCTCTTCTCTGGTGTGATGATTCTTTTTTTTTTTTTTTTTTAATATCCTTTATTATTTTCTGGAACAAATATACAAATTCTCATATCAACCAGTTAAGATTTACAAATATACTTTATACAAGTTAATACAGTTGTTCCTTTTAACTCACCCCATCCCTTTTGCTTCCCTGCTGCGGGGTCCATCCGCATTTTAATATCTACCTTAACTTCTGTATCTAGAAATTCCCAATATAAGGGATCCTGGGGGCCTGAAGCGAGCCATCACTCCAATTTCCTTGCGATTCTTCTATAGGCCTCAATGGTGTCTAGCCGAGCCCTCCATTCATTAAAGCTAGGACTATTCTTCGTACCCCATTATTTAATTATCAAGGCCTTTGCGACCATAAAACTTTCCATGCTAACTCGTAATTGGTAGGGGGTCAGTTCAGAGCGGGGGAAGAGACCCAAGATTGCCTGCATAAAACTTCGCTTCAATTTGATCTTATATCTTTTATATAGTTCCTCATAAATGCTAGTCCAATACCCCCACACTTCCGGACAATCCCATAGTAGGTGACTTAACTCCGCATTTTCTGACGAACATTTCCAACACAGGTCCTTCCTTTCCTTGTATATCTTGGCGAGGAAGGAGGGGGAGTAGTATAGGCGGTGAACAATCTTGAACTGTATCAATCTGTATTTCTGAGAGATCAATACTTTTTTTATGTTTTGATATACGATGTCCCATTCCAAGCTGTTCCCCTCTCCCAATTCAGCTTCCCAGCCTCCCTCACTTTTAAATGTGGTTATTTCCCCCAAACAGTCCCGGAGTTTATGATATATTTGAGAGAGTGTAAGTTGAGAATCCTTAAATCTAAAACAATAATCCAAAAAGGGGCTTGTCCTAATGGGCAATAAATTTTTGTCCTGAGTGCTCATATAAGCGTGACTAATTTGTGCATACCTATATCTATCTAAGAAGGATGGTGTACCTTTTATTAGTGCATCTAAAGGTATAATATTACCATGTGATATTATATGAGTTAAGCGGTTAATTCCGCGTGAATTCCAATATTTATAGTCTACAATTGACTTACATTCTTTTAAATTATAATTGTGCCAAAGTGGAGTAAAGTGAGTAGGGAATGTCTCACCTAGTAATTTTTTTTATCTTGTTCCAAACCTTGTTTAGTGTATCACTAATCAAACATTGTTTTTTCCTGATGTCCAAATGACCAGTCTCCAGGACAGAAAAAATATCCCCATATGGCCCCTGGAAATCCCTTGAGAGGATACCCAACAACAAAGCGGCCTGGCTATCTTCCCTCCCCCTACCAAACACCACTTTATCTGTGCTGCAATATAATATCCCTGGAGGAATGGAAGGGAAAGGCCACCCCTTCTCTCCGATATACATAGATATTTTTGCTTAATCCTAACCCTTCCCCTCCCCCAGATTAAGTCGTTCATCAATTTGTCTACTAATCCAAAAGTGGAGTCATCAATCCATATCGGGCATGCTGTCAGAGGATATAATGCAATAGGGAGGACCACCATCTTAATCAATGCAATCCTTTCCTCCTGTGACAAAGGCAGCTTCTGCCAGGACCGGATCTTCTCCCTGATCTTATTAATCATAGGAGTTATATTTAAGGAGTTATATCTGGACAGGTCTGCGCTTATGCTGATACCCAGGTATCGGATGGAGTAATTTAATCCAAGGACCTTAATGCCTAAGGACCTATCAGGGGGGACTCGAACCAGAGGGAGAAGTTCAGATTTATCACAGTTTACTTTATACCCTGATATCGCCCCATATTCTTTCAAGATATTCATTACAGGTGTAACGGCCTTCCATCCCTGCCTCAGAAATACGAGAATGTCATCCGCGTATAGACTAATCCTATCTTCCTCTCCTCTCCCTCCAAATCCTACAATCTGACTAGACTGTCGGATTTTACAGGCGAGAGGTTCCAGAGCTAGGGCAAATATCAGAGGTGAGAGGGGACAACCCTGTCGAGTACCTCGCTGTAGGGGGAGCTGTTCTGAGTCAATCCCATTTATCTTAACCCTGGCCCTAGAATCTGAATAAAGTAACTGTATCCATTTAATGAAATGTTCGCCCAAGTTCATTTTATCCAAAGTTGCCCACAGGAAGGGCCACTCCACCCTGTCAAAGGCGTTCTCGGCATCCAAAGACAGGATGGAGCGATCCTCCCCCTCCCCAACATATACATTTAGAAAGGCCCTACGGATATTAGATTGTATGTCTCGTTTTGGGATAAATCCCGTCTGATCCGAATGGATCAGACGGTGAACAACCCCTCTTAGTCTATTTGCAAGCACTTTCGCTAGTATCTTGTAATCGGTGTTAAGTAGCGAAATAGGGCGATACGCCCCCACCTCTGTCTTATCTTTATCTTTCTTCAGTATTAAGGAAATAGAGGCTTCCCTCAAGGAGGGGGGAAGTGAACCACTCCTCCAAGATTCATTAAACATTTGCAAAAGAAGAGGCAATACGGTTTTACAATATGCTCTGTAAAATTCAAAGGGTATGCCATCCCTTCCCGGAGCCGTATTGCCCTTTATGCTGTCAACAGCTTTCTCCACCTCTTCAAGAGAGAGTGGCAAATTTAGTTTGGCACTATCTTGCCCGGAGAGGCAAGGGAGTGCCATACCTTCAAAGAAAAGAGCCTGGGCCCCATCATCCACCCCGAGGTCCGACCGATATACTTTAGTGAAGTGTTCTACAATTACAGCTTTGATTTTAATGCTGTCATTAGTTAGTACACCCGTTGGAAGTTTTATTTGCTTTATTGGGATTTGGGCCCTTTGACTAGAAATCACCGATGCCAACATTCTACCAGTCTTGCCTTTCTCAAAAAAATCTTGCTGTCCCACGAAAAAGCGTCTATGTTGCGCCTTTTCATAAAGAAAATTCTGGTATTCCCTCTTTGCCTCCATTAGTAATAATCGAGTGCCATTCTCATTTTGTTTGGCCAAGGCCGTCTCAAGCGCCCCGACCCTCTCTACCAATCCCTTTTCAGTATTAGCATATTCCGCCCTTTTCCGCATAATCCTCATACTATATGCCCCTCTTATCATGGCCTTCAAGGAATCCCACACATAATGTATGTGCGTGGATCAATAATTTAGTGCCCAGAATTCTGTAATATCTTTCCCAATTTTTTCTTGGTCACCGACCACCTGTATCCAATGTGGGTTTAACCTAAAGGGTTTTTTCCCCACAGAGGGTAGAGAGTCAGCCCTCGAAATTAACATCGGAGTATGATCAGATATACCATGTGGTTCGTACTTCATTTTTTGAATCAGTTCCAAAAATTCTGCACTTGCTAGAAATAGATCTATCCTAGACATGGCCTTGCAAGATCTACTAAAGCAGGAAAAGGCCATTTTTTCCCCGTACAAGAACTGCCACACATCTATAAGACCCATCTCCTGGCAGATCCCGCTGAGGATCGTGGGTTGATCATTAATACTCCCCCTTCCACTATACTCGGATACCCTGTCCCTATTATCCATAATAGAGTTAAAGTCTCCCGACACTAATATAGGACACGGATCCCACTTACATAAATACTCTGCAAGTTTCCTAAGTACTTCTGAGGAGAAAGGGGGAGGGATATATACAAACGCAAGCACGCATACCAGTCCCTTCCACCGGCCATATAGGAATACAAATCTTCCCTCTTTATCAATCCATTGGTCATATGGCTCATAATTCACATTCCTATGTATGTAAACACTGACGCCTCGTGAATAGGCCGAGTAGTGGGAGTGGTATTCGTACTGCGTCCAAGGTTTTCGCATATATTTCAATTTTTCAGCAGTAAAATGCGTCTCAATCAACCCCACGATAGCAGGTAAATGTCTAGAAATTATATCATATACCACCCTCCGTTTAAGTTTGTCCGCCAATCCGTGGACATTCCATGTTAGTATACGTGACATTTACAGAATTACGGCGAATGGCCAGGCCCTCCCGCCCCTCTCCCAAATTCTAGGTTGGACCCTGCAGCAGAAAAACAACCCCCCCCCCCCTTCCCCATGGTGCACAGGACAATAAATTCCCATGTGATGATTCTAGCAGCTCCTGCCAGGGGAATTTCCCACACAAACTGTGTGTGAGGCTGGCTGTGAATGGTCAAAACTCCTGCTGTGTGTGAGGCTGGCTGTGATTGGTCAAGACTCCTGCCCAGCAACATCAGTTTAACTCTATGCTTTCTGTTGTTTCTGCTGTTTCTGCTGTGGCATTGAGCTTGCCTTATATTATATAATGAATCTTAAAGGCATATTATCTTTTTCTGCTTCTGTGAACACAATATATATAACAGTTATATGACATCCAAACATGAAGTCACAGTAAATAACTCTGCTTTTGTCTTTAAGACATAAACATAGGAACTGTATTAAGGTTATTGGCAGGTCTAGCTGTATAACATATAAGCTATATTTGAAACCTAGGACAGGTCTTAGCTGGCCAGCTACATAGGTTCCGTTATAATGGAATTTTAGGACAGGAAGCAAAACTGAAGCCTTTAGGCAAGGGTTACAGGGCGACACTGGTCACACGACTCGATGAGCAGCGGTTATCCCATAGAAATGAATGGAATCGCTGCAAAAGTCGCAAGAAATCCAACGTGGTTGGTGATCCCAATCATTTCTATGAGATCACGGCTACTCAGCGATCCTGGCCGCGACAGATATCGCGAGACCAGTGTTGCCGTGTAGCCCTTGCCTTAATAGGCATTCTATTTTGCTCCATCCTAATACATGTCTATGGGGACAAATAACGGTTCCGTTTGTTTCTGTTATACATGACAAAAAAAATAGTCCTTTCAACAGGACTATTTTTTCCATCAAGTAAAACGGAAGCAAACAGAACGGTTGTTTATCCCCATAGACATGTATTAGGATGGAGCAAAACGGAATGCCTCTTAAAGGCTTCCATTTTGCTTTCTATCCTAAAATTCTGATAAATTCTGTTATAACGGAACCTATAATGAAATTCCCTAATGCCAATGCGAACCTGCTCTAACTGGTTATTTGTGAAGAGTCCCAGGGGATTTGGGAATAATAACAAATGCATTATCTGCAATAATGATAAACCTCTAAGCCCAAAAAATATATCATAAAAAATTAAATTGTCTAAATTTCAGTGGCAATAAAAATAGAGATACAACAAAACTTGGGTAACCCTACTCCGATCAATGTTCTTGCAGGCAATTACTATTACATATTGATGCACAGCTCAGTGCACAGACGGGATTACACGGGATTGCTTTAACCAGTCGTCTGATTGTATGCCTCTATAAACTAGGTTGAGCTGAAGAAGGATATCTGCAGAAAGCACATAAAAACAAATAGACATCCAAGGAAAAGCAGGAAGAGCCAATAATTAGCTTGACTCTCACACAATATGAAAACCAAACGGTACACTTGGCTTCTATCTTAAAGGGGTGACCAGTTTGCGAAAACCCTTTATTAGATGATGGGTCCTATATTTTTTTTTTATGCACTTATATAGCACTACTATATTCTGCAGTGCTTTACAGACATTAGCATAAAATTGTCCCCAATGGGGCTCACAATCTAAAGTCCCTATCAGTATGTCTTTGGAGTGTGGGAGGAAACCGGAGTACCCGGAGGAAACCCACGCAAACACAGGGAGAACATACAAACTCCTTGCAGATGTTGTCCTTGGTCGGATTCAAACCTAGGATTCCTATAGAGAAAAGCTGATATTTTAGGAGGTGTCGGTTGATTAACTCCCAAATACCCTGGTGAATTAAAAGGGTTGTCCGAGTGTTTAATACTGATGATGCAGCGAGCCTTGCAGGTGCAGAGGATGGGAGTGGTAGTGGCAGTAGCATAGCGTGGGTTGCAAGCAAGCTATGTATTGCGCCCCAACCTGTGACCATGCCCCCTATTTTTTTTACAGATAATGCAGTAGATGTCACCTGCAGTCCTATGTAACACCACAGATAACACAGTGATAACTCTCTGAGTACAGATATTGTAGTAGATGGGTGTGAGGCCCCAGAATTCAGAACACACACAGTGTGATCTGAAGTCTGGGGCCAGGATGCGGCAGGGTGGGCCAAATTCTCAATCCACCCCCCAACCCTACCATGAAACAGATATGTGTTTGGACATTACATACATCACTACAAAATATACAGGAGAATACAGCAGCACATACTGTACCTCTTACATCCAGTGACATCTCCTGTGATGTAGACTTTCCTCAATGTCTTAATTCGGAGATAAGACCGCCAAGATACCTTGTTTCAGCCACGTTTCGTCCTCACTTTACTTTCATCCTCCCTTCCTGGTGCCTCAACACTGTCATCCTGCTGCCCCCAATACTGTGCTAGAGCCATATAGATACAGATAATAACATGCTCCCAAACTGTCCTCCATGGTAATAGTGTTCCCTACAGCAGGGTTCCTCAACTCCAGTCCTCAGGGCCCACCTGATTGTCATGTTTTCAGGATTTCCTTAGCACTGAGTAGGTGATATACAGGTCCTTCTAAAAAAATTTGCATATTGTGATAAAGTTCCTTATTTTCTGTAATGTACTGATAAACATTAGACTTTCATATATTTTAGATTCATTACACACCAACTGAAGTAGTTCAAGCCTTTTATTGTTTTAATATTGATGATTTTGGCATACAGCTCATGAAAACCCCAAATTTCCTATCTAAAAAAATTAGCATATTTCATCCGACCACTAAAAGAAAAGTGTTTTTAATACAAAAAAAGTCAACCTTCAAATAATGATGTTCAGTTATGCACTCAATACTTGTCGGGAATCCTTTAGCAGAAATGACTGCTTCAATGCGGCGTGGCATGGAGGCAATCAGCCTGTGGCACTGCTGAGGTGTCATGGAGGCCCAGGATGCTTCGATAGCGGCCTTAAGCTCATCCAGAGTGTTGTGTCTTGCGTCTCTCAACTTTCTCTTCCCAATATCCCACAGATTCTCTATGGGGTTCAGGTCAGGAGAGTTGGCAGGCCAATTGAGCACAGTAATACCATGGTCAGTAAACCATTTACCAGTGGTTCTGGCACTGTGAGCAGGTGCCAGGTCGTGCTGAAAAATGAAATCTTCATCTCCATAAAGCTTTTCAGCAGATGGAAGCATGAAGTGCTCCAAAATCTCCTGATAGCTAGCTGCATTGACCCTGCCCTTGATAAAACACAGTGGACCAACACCAGCAGCTGACATGGCACCCCAGACCATCACTGACTGTGGGTACTTGACACTGGACTCTCCCCAGTCTTCCTCCAGACTCTGGCACCTTGATTTCCAAATGACATGCAAAATTTGCTTTCATCCGAAAAAAGTACTTTGGACCACTGAGCAACAGTCCAGTGCTGCTTCTCTGTAGCCCAGGTCAGGCGCTTCTGCCGCTGTTTCTGGTTCAAAAGTGGCTTGACCTGGGGAATGCGGCACCTGTAGCCCATTTCCTGCACACGCCTGTACACGGTGGCTCTGGATGTTTCTACTCCAGACTCAGTCCACTGCTTCCGCAGGTCCCCCAAGGTCTGGAATCGGTCCTTCTCCACAATCTTCCTCAGGGTCCGGTCACCTCTTCTCGTTGTGCAGCGTTTTCTGCCACACTTTTTCCTTCCCACTGAGGTGCCTTGATACAGCACTCTGGGAACAGCCTATTCGTTCAGAAATTCCTTTCTGTGTCTTACCCTCTTGCTTGAGGGTGTCAATGATGGCCTTCTGGACAGCAGTCAGGTCGGCAGTCTTAGGCTGCTTTCACACTAGCGTTCGCTGGTCCGCTCGTGAGCTCCGTTTGAAGGAGCTCACGAGCGGACCCGAACGCAGCCGTCCAGCCCTGATGCAGTCTGAATGGAGCGGATCCGCTCAGACTGCATCAGTCTGGCGGCGTTCAGCCTCCGCTCCGCTCGCCTCCGCACGGACAGGCGGACAGCTGAACGCTGCTTGCAGCGTTCGGGTGTCCGCCTGGCCGTGCGGAGGTGTGCGGATCCGTGCGGATCCGTCCAGACTTTCAATGTAAGTCAATGGGGACGGATCCGTTTGAAGATGCCACAATGTGGCTCAATCTTCAAGCGGATCCGTCCCCCATTGACTTTACATTGAAAGTCTGGACGGATCCGTACTAGGCTATTTTCACACTTAGCTGTTATATGCTAAAAATAATGCAGACGGATCCGTTCTGAACGGAGCCTCCGTCTGCATTATTATGAGCGGATCCGTTCAGAACGGATCCGCCCGAACGCTAGTGTGAAAGTAGCCTTACCCATGATTGCGGTTTTGAGTAATGAACCAGGCTGGGAGTTTTTAAAAGCCTCAGGAATCTTTTGCAGGTGTTTAGAGTTAATTAGTTGATTCAGATGATTAGGTTAATAGCTCGTTTAGAGAACCTTTTCATGATATGCTAATTTTTTTAGATAGGAATTTGGGGTTTTCATGAACTGTATGCCAAAATCATCAATATTAAAACAATAAAAGGATGAACTACTTCAGTTGGTGTGTAATGAATCTAAAATATATGAAAGTCTAATGTTTATCAGTACATTACAGAAAATAATGAACTTTATCACAATATGCTAATTTTTTTAGAAGGACCTGTAGTTAGAGTAGTTTCACACTAGCGGCAGGACGGATCCGACAGGCTGTTCACCATGTCGGATCCGTCCTGCGGCTATTTCGCCGTGCCCGCGGACCGCCGCTCCGTCCCCATTGACTACAATGGGGACGGGGGCGGAGCTCCGGCGCAGCACGGCGCTGCACGGAGAAAGCCGCCGGACTAAAAAGCCTGACATGCAGTAATTTTAGTCCGGCGGCCTTTCTCCGTGCAGCGCCGTGCTGCGCCGGAGCTCCGCCCCCGTCCGCATTGTAGTCAATGGGGACGGAGCGGCGGTCCGCGGGCACGGCAAAATAGCCGCAGGACGGATCCGACATGGTGAACAGCCTGTCAGATCCGTCCTGCCGCAAGTGTGAAAGTACCCTTAGTTTCAGTGCATCAGGACTTACCACAGGTATTTATTCTGCAGGATATTCTGAAATCATGACTGATTGGTGGGCCCTGAGGGCTGGAGTTGAGGAACACTGCCCCACAGTACCTCCAATAGTTTCCCCATTAATATGTGCTGAATAAAAATGCTCCCATAGGGCCCCTAGTAGAAATAAAGCCTCCAATAGTGCCCCCAGCAGTAACAAGGCCCCTCTATAAGGTACCCCTATAAGAGCCCACAGTAGTAATAAAGCCCCTATAGTGTCTGTAATAGTTATAATGCCTCCTATAGTGGTAAAAGTATTTATATTATAAAGACCTGCTGCAGTGCCCTATGTAGTTATAATTACCGTCTGTAGTGTACCCATAATATAATGTCCCCTGTAGTGTCACTAGAGAAAAGACCCCCTGTAGTGCCCATATGTATAATGCCCTCTAAATGGATAGTATATATAATGCCTGACCCATTCTGTATTATTAGTATGTGTATATATATATAAAGGGGCTACACTCTCAGGCATGGTGGCGATGACAGATTCTCGTGCAGACCACAGGGTTAAAGTCCAAACGTTGCTTTATTCTCTAATAACACTCCGGCAATACAGGCAAATCCAGTTATAACTCACTGGGTAAGGTGAAGGTCCAGCACCACAACATAAACCAAACCAAAATAAACACCTGCCCGTCTGGACTCTGGCTAATACAGTGAAGAACCTAACTCACCTATTGAACACAGGTCACACAGAGAATTTGGCTTCTCTAGCCAGCAGGGCAGACATCTTCCCAGACTTTCTCCAGGCATTCCTCTCCCCAGACTGACAGCCT
Source organism: Bufo gargarizans (assembly GCF_014858855.1). Classification (NCBI taxonomy): domain Eukaryota; kingdom Metazoa; phylum Chordata; class Amphibia; order Anura; family Bufonidae; genus Bufo; species Bufo gargarizans. The sequence goes on along the minus strand of NC_058085.1, from coordinate 62,909,787 downwards.
GGACTGTGCTTTATTTTCCCTTAATGATCCCAGCTGGCTTCAGTTGGGGATCCCTCAGGCTAGGGGAAAACCTGCCCCGGAACGGGGTGGACTGGGGAGGTCCCTCTACCAAGCCTACCTTCTCCCAGTCCAATAAAATCTAGCCCATAAACTTAACAAAACTGTCTCAGCAACCTAGACATTGCTGAGACTATTTTAACCTTCTGGATTTTATTTACCTCACCCAGTTGAGGAAGCTGGGTGGGATATACACCCCTTCCAGGACTTTACCATACACTTTTCTGTTCACCTTACCACAATATATATATACACTGGATATAAAAAGTCTACACGCCCCTGTTAAAATGTCTGGTTTCTGTGCTGTAAAAAAATGAGACAAAGATAACTGTACAACTCAATTGAAAAACAAACTGAAATCTAAAAATAAAATAATGTGGTTGCATAAGTGTGCACACCCTCTTATAACTGGGGATGTAGCTGTGTTCAGAATTTAGCACATTCAAAATCATATTAAATAGGAGTCAGCATACACCTGCCATCATTTAACCCCTTAGGGACCGGGAACGGAAGGTAAGCGAGTGGATCTACAGCCTGCCAGCGGCGATCGTTCGCTGGCAGGCTGGAGATGCAATTTTTTTAACCCCTAACAGGTATATTAGACGTTGTTTTGATAACAGCGTCTAATATACCTGCTACCTGGTCCTCTGGTGGTCCCTTTTGCTTGGATCGACCACCAGAGGACACAGGTAGCTCAGTAAAGTACCACCAAACACCACTGCACTACACTACACCCCCCCTGTCACTTATTAACCCCTTATGAACCCCTGATCACCCTTGATCACCCCATATAGACTCCCTGATCACCCCCCTGTCATTGATCACCCCCCTGTAAGGCTCCATTCAGACGTCCATATGATTTTTACGGATCCACGGATACATGGATCGGATCCGCAAAACACATACGGATGTCTGAATGGAGCCTTACAGGGGGGTGATCAATTTCAGGGGGGTGATCACCCATATAGACTCCCTGATCACCCCCCTGTAAGGCTTCATTCAGACGTCCGTATGATTTTTACGGATCCACGGATACATGGATCGGATCCGCAAAACACATATGGACGTCTGAATGGAGCCTTACAGGGGGGTGATCAATTTCAGGGGGATGATCACACATATAGACTCCCTGATCACCCCCTGTCATTGATCACCCCCCTGTCATTGATCACCCCCCTGTAAGGCTCCATTCAGACATCCGTTTAATTTTTAGGGATCCACGGATACATGGATCGGATCCGCAAAACACATATGGCTGTCTGAATGGAGCCTTACAGGGGGGTGATCAATGACAGGGGGGTGATCACCCCATATAGACTCCCTGATCACCCCCTGTCATTGATCACCCCCCTGTAAGGCTCCATTCAGACATTTCTTTGGCCCAAGTTAGCGGAATTTTTTTATTTTATTTTTTTTTCTTACAAAGTCTCATATTCCACTAACTTGTGTCAAAAAATAAAATCTTACATGAACTCACCATACCCCTCACGGAATCCAAATGCGTAAAATTTTTTCGACATTTATATTCCAGACTTCTTTTCACGCTTTAGGGCCCCTAAAATGCCAGGGCAGTATAAATACCACACATGTGACCCCATTTCGGAAAGAAGACACCCCAAGGTATTCCGTGAGGGGCATATTGAGTCCATGAAAGATTTAAATTTTTGTCCCAAGTTAGCGGAAAGGGAGACTTTGTGAGAAAAAAAAAAAATCAATTTCCGCTAACTTGTGCCCAAAAAAAATATTCTATGAACTCGCCATGCCCCTCATTAAATACCTTGGGGTGTCTTCTTTCCAAAATGGGGTCACATGTGGGGTATTTATACTGCCCTGGCTTTTTAGGTGCCCGAAAGCGTGAGACGAAGTCTGGGATCCAAATTTCTAAAAATGCCCTCCTAAAAGGAATTTGGGCCGCTTTGCGCATCTAGGCTGCAAAAAAGTGTCACACATGTGGTATTGCCGTACTCAGGAGAAGTTGGGGAATGTGTTTTGGGGTGTCATTTTACATATACCCATGCTGGGTGAGAGAAATATCTTGGTCAAATGCCAACTTTGTATAAAAAAAAGGGAAAAGTTGTCTTTTGCCAAGATATTTCTCTCACCCAGCATGGGTATATGTAAAATGACACCCCAAAACACATTCCCCAACTTCTCCTGAGTACGGCGATACCGCATGTGTGACACTTTTTTGCCGCCTAGGTGGGCAAAGGGGCACACATTCCAAAGAGCACCTTTAGGATTTCACAGGTCATTTTTTACACATTTTGATTTCAAACTACTTACCACACATTAGGGCCCCTAGAATGCTAGGGAAGTATAACTACCCCACAAGTGACCCCATTTTGGAAAGAAGACACCCCAAGGTATTCCGTGAGGGGCATGACGAGTTCCTAGAATTTTTTATTATTTGTCACAAGTTAGCGGAAAATTATGTTTTTTTTTTGTTTTGTTTTTTCTTACAAAGTCTCATATTCCACTAATTTGTGACAAAAAATAAAAAATTCTAGGAACTCGCCATGCCCCTCACGGAATACCTTGGGGTGTCTTCTTTCCAAAATGGGGTCACTTGTGGGGTACTTATACTGCCCTGGCATTTTAGGGGCCCTAATGTGTGCAAAGTAGTTTTAAATCAAAATCTGTAAAAAATGGCCGGTGAAATCCTAAAGGTGCTCTTTGGAATGTGGGCCCCTTTGCCCACCTAGGCTGCAAAAAAGTGTCACACATGTGGTATCGCCGTACTTGGGAGAAATTGGGGAATGTGTTTTGGGGTGTCATTTTACATATACCCATGCTGGGTGAGATAAATATCTTGGTCAAATGTCAACTTTTTATAAAAAAATGGGAAAAGTTGTCTTTTGCCAAGATATTTCTCTCACCCAGCATGGGTATATGTAAAATGACACCCCAAAACACATTCCCCAACTTCTCCTTATTGATCCTCCTGAACGCCCCATTTTTTCGGGTTCAGACTCTATATTTAGTCACTTTTTGGGATAAAATATTGTGCAGTTATGCAATTGGGGGGATTTCTTATATACGTGACACCTCATATTTTTTGACAAAGTTAGGGGATCTTGAGGTATCACATATAAAAATGTTGATTTTGGCATCATTTGATTGACTTCGTTATATACATCTATTGATCATGACAAAGGCATTTCTGCGGTGACACAAATTTAACATTTGTCTTCTCTCTCCAGTCCAGCCTGTGATTTCATTGTGGCTCTTTGGAATATAATTTTGAAATACAATTACTTTTTGTTTCAGGATACGTTCTACACAAAAAAAAAGGGGTGCGGCCATGGGGTCTAATATGGCCCCAACTTACGCTAATCTATACATGAGAGCTTTTGAGGAGAACGTCGTCTATCAGTCTCACCACTTCAAGCATGTTTTGAGGTGGTGGAGATATATAGACGACATCTTCCTCATTTGGATTGGAAATGAGAGTCAATTATTTGATTTTCATAAAGCTTTGAACAGTGTTGATAATGCCCTACAGTTTACTTTGGTTTATTCCACCACGGAATTAAAATTTTTAGATGGTATATTACACACTGAACTGTACACAAAACCCACTGATAAAAATACGATTCTTACTTATAGCAGTTGCCATCCTAGGAAGATGATCAGACACCTCCCGTACTCACAAATGTTAGGGGGTAGACGTGTAGAATTAGAGCCCAGTAGATTTGAGACCACATTGAACACAATGGTGAATAAATTTGTACAACGGGGATATCCACGTAGACTTTTAGATGAACACAGAGAAGCACTTATTGATCAGAGAAGTATATCTAGGTCGACTAGGCTTCCGTTTATTTCCACTTATATGGAAGCAAGTATTGCCATTAGTAACATCATTAGACGACATTGGCATATTCTTTAGATATCCCGCATTATTTTCTTACCATAGATCTAAGAGTCTACGGGATCAATTGGTCAGAGATGATATTGGACCCAGAAGAAACATCAGGCAGACTACATTCATACAGCCAGGGTCGGAGTGTGATAGTGGAGCTTTGTCAGTCTGGGTGTTGGAGCCTGAGAGTTTGGGCCGGGACTAAGGCCTGCTATATTGTTTAGGAAAAAGCTTGTGGACTTCTGCTTCACCCAATGACTTATGTGCTGCAGCCTGGTGTGAACAAACACCAGACTCAAGGTGACTGGTTTTCCCTGAAACTGCCTTTTTTGTTGTCACTTTACGTATGTGTGAATAAAACACTGCACTGTTTAAGTTAAAGACGTTGTCATTGCCTCTGTACTGCGTCCACAAGTCTGTCTACCAGAGCAAATCTCCACAGGTGTTACAGAAGGGTGGCCAGTGATGCCACAGGCAGAAGGGAAGGACCGGGTAGCGAAATGGGGAGAAGCTTGGATTGAGAGAAGAAGTTGGCTTAGGCTCCTTGAAAGTTTGAAAATGCCCAGATGGACACTTGGTGTCTCATTTTCTTATCCATCAAAATTCTTTGTCTGGGGATTGCAATTGGCAATGAAATTACCAAAGGTGTGATTTGACTGATGTGGACCATAGCAGCTATATATGCTACATAGAGGCGACAAACTCCCTTTAATGGCTCATGCACACGACTGCATGTGTTTTGCGGTCTGCAAAACACAGAATCCACTAAAAATACAGATGATGTCTGTGTGCAATGCGTATTTTGGGGAACAGCTGGCTTCTAATAGAACAGTACTATCCTTGTCCATTATGCGGAAAATTAGGCCTCATGCACACTGGCGTGGCCCTATTGCGGCCTGCAAACAGCAGGTCGGCAATATATGGGCACTGGCCGGGTGCTCACCGCATCACGAATGCGGACCTATTCACTTGAATGGGTCCCCAATCCGGAAGGTGCGGTGTATAACGGATGTTATATTTTTTTGAGGTGTGGACGGATCAAGAACCCATTCAAGTTACATGGGTCTGGATCTGTCGCGACAGCCGCACAAATGGCGCCCATGCATTCGGGACTGCAAATTGTAGTCCCCAATGCATGTAACGGCCGTGTGCATGAGGCCTAATAGGACATGTTCTATTTTTTGGCGGAATGGACATATGGAAACGGAATGCGCACAGAGTAACTTCCACTTTTTTAAATGAATTGTTCCACATACGGCCTGCAAAAAACATGGAACGAACACGGAAAGAAAATACGTTCGTGTGCGTGAGCCCTAAGGGTTTTCTTCTGTTAAGAAATCATTCAGATTGTATTTTATTGAGCCGTCTCCTCGTATGCGCCCAAACTTCTGTACACATCCTCATCCATATCTCAGGGTCTCACACTGTCTGAGGGGCTTCCCTGAAATACCCATAAATGTCTTGATCTGTCTAACGCACACCACAAGGTTCCTCAGCCCGCCAGCTGTAGAGGTAGCTGCTAAGATGGTTCTCCTTCTGCCATATGAGTGCCTCCTCCTCGTCAGTGTGTTACAAGGGCAGGAATTAGGCTAATTTAATCTAATAAGTATATACACAGGGAGGTACCGTGTTTGTCTCCGGCTGTCTGCAGTGCACGTGTATGTAATACTACTGCAGAAGGAGCAGACAGTCTTGCAGAGACTCCATATGGCCTGGTGCCTAATTCTGACAGATTCATACGAGGTGACCTTCCCAGTGATAAAGAGAATGATACTTTCACAACAGGATGAGCGCAACCATCGATATCTGCCACCAGCAATGATAATCTGCCTTCACTTCCTTTATCAGGGGACTTTTTACTGCCAAGTAACATACTGCCACACTTTTCTGTAACAGCTACGGTAGTATAAAATGTCGATCGTATCCTTATATTACATTCTAAGGCTGGAAAAAAAATATTTCTCCTTAGAAAGTCCTGCTGTGATATCATTCATCTACTCTTCTCGTAATGGTGGGTTGACATCTGTTGTAGAAGATACTATACTATAGAAACATCGTATTGTAACAGTATATTGTTTTATGGACAGGGTCATATGTACACCTTATTTATCCCAAAATGTGCATTTATTAAAAAATTAGCAATTCTTTTTTTGTATCAAGGATAAACATTGACTTCAGACTTCATAATGAGCATATTGCCCAACAGTACTGGTAAAGGCAATGCATTCAGTTGCAGAATACCAAAATTTGTAAATGGGGCACAATACTGCTGCCCAACAATTGTAATTTGAAAGCTATACAACTTTATTAGGCCTCATGCACACAAACGTATTTTCTTTCCTTGTCCGTTGCGTTTTTTTGGCAGACCGTATACGGAACCATTCATTTCAATGGGTCCGCAAAAAAACGGAAGTTACTCCGTGTGCATCCCGTTTCCGTATATCCGTATTTCCGTTCCACCAAAAAAATAGAACATGTCCTATTATTGTCCGCATTACGGACAACGATCGTACTGTTCTATTAGGGGCCAGCTGTTCCGTTCGGCAAAATACGAAATGCACACAGACTTCATCCGTATTTTTTGAGGACCGGACAATACATACGGTCGTGCGCATGAGGCCTTAACCAGAGGTTTTTTTTAATTTTCCCGTTCACATAGCTGTATGAGGTCTTAAACATGCGTATAGCAAAACATGTGTTTTCTGTGAAAAATACTTCATTTTCTTAAAAAATTTCAGGGGTGCCAACATTTACGTCCATGACTGTATATTGGCATGCTGGTGTTTCCTAGGTTTGATTTGTTAGGAATAAAAGTACAAAGTTTCCTTACTAACCCGTGTGGCCTTGCTGTATACTGGGGAGCCCTTCCCATCCATGACTTACACTGCATCCCCATTCCGTTCAATGGCTACACTACTACGCAACGATCTTTGGTTGTGCGACAGCCAAGAACGCCATGTAGTCCCCCAGTCTTAGGCGACGTAAAGTTTGCAATGTCACATGATGATGCATTGCGACATCGCATCTAATGATTGTCAGCGGGGTCCCGATGTGACACTCAACATGGCGCGAGCCAAAAAAAAAATCCGTTTTTGGTCGCAAGTTGCACACAGTTTTGCCATTATAGACCACAATGCAGGTTGTGTGCGACTTGCTGCCAACTTTTTTTGAAGGCAAATCACAGCATAAACATAGTTGTGCGGCAGCACATTGCAGACAAGAAGCACAAATGGTTTTGCTTGTGCTACTTTTCTGGGATGTGTTGTTGTGTGGCACATTGTCATGTAGCCTTAAAAGGGTTGTCTGGGTTCAGAGCTTACCACAGACATATCCCCTTCTGCACCTACGCTATATCGCCCACGGCAAGGGCTTTTTTGTTTACATACTTACACTACTAGGCGGAGGCTTCCACCTAGGAGTGTTCCCGGTGATGTCATCGGCACTAATGGGCAGGCTTTAGTGCTGCCCTAGCTGTTTTACAGGGTTGGGTAGCACTAAAGCCCACCCATTAGTATTGGTGACGTCACCGGAAACACTGCTAGGCGGAATCCTTCGCCTAGGTTACCCATGGAGAGAGCTCTGTACGTCACCGGATCTCCAGAAAAAAACCTTGCCCTGTGCGATTCAGCAGGGGAACGGAGAGCATTGGAGCATGAAATACTCTGATGCTCATCTCAGGGGGACTGCCTGGGTGAAGAAGGGGATATGTCGGGGTTGAGCTCTGAATCCGGACAACCCCTATAATCTTGGGACAACTTATTTATTATCATATGACAGGGTGACCATAAATATAGTGGCTTTCCACGGATTCCCACGGTTTCATGGTAAGTAGTATAGGTAAAGCACATGACTGCATCGGTTGCACAGTTCTCAGGCGCACGGCTGTCTCCGCCAGATCTCTGAGATATTCTGACAGACGTTCTTCAGTACCTCCTGCATGGTGTTCTTTTGTTTTGGTTTCGCTTTGACATCTCTTCTCCCTCTCCCAGCTGTCATCTATTAGCAGTGATTGCCTCCCTTTATATCCCCTCCCATACTGCCTCACTTTGCAGTTTATACTACTTCCTGGATTGTGCTCACTGCTAGAAGTTTGCTACTGCTGCTTCCTCAGATAAGTCTATCCCTTTATTTGTGTTTTCCTGTTGGCTTGATTCTAGGTGACCCTGACTCCCTCCATATTAAGTGCAGAGAGCCGGTGGTCGTGTCCCCTCACTATTATAAGGTTTTCAGGTGTCACTCAATCTAGGTACGTGGACATGCAACTTTCTATCACAGAGATCTTTGCATGGGCTGAGCAGTCAGGGAGAGCTCTAGGGCTTTAATAGGGCTCACCCTTTTGTTCCTTAGTTTGGGATCAAGTCAGTCGGATCTTTATTTGTTACTTCTTGTTTTCTGCAACACCATCCGTGACAACGGCATAGTACCACCCCAAGGCTGCATTCCGTATGGCCACCGTTATAAGAGCTCTCTCTTGTAATGAGCACCTTAGTCCATCACATGACCATGGAGAGGATTGCATCCACTGGATTTATGAGCTATATGGTTTTATTAGGGTGGAGTCACAGCTTTTGATGGAGCTTTGATGTAGTTAGTTTTTTTTTAGTCTGGAGTGGATACAACAGTAAATAAAAGGATGATGTAAACTGATACTTTATATCCACTCCTACAGTATGTTTGGCTCCAGTCCTATCCACACTTCTGGCATAGTTTTGCAAACTTTTGGCAATATTCTTTCACTCCACAATATATATTCTACAAAATATTGTGTAAAGGCCGCTTAGAAGTGGTTCTTATGATCCTCAGTGTGTTTTTTTTAAAATATTTTAAAAATTAACAAAAGAAACCTTTCTGAACTTGGTCTGGTACGTTTCTCTCTTATTTGATTCATTCTTGGTTTAAGTCAAACAAAAAATGTAATCGACAGCTGCAGGTGTGGATTCAGTGTTATGGTACAGACCAACAGTGCAGCTGGCCCCATACAGTCAAGCCACGCACTCCTGCAGCAACCAGTTGCCACATGAAAATTCGTATTGTCATTGGTTGCCATGGGAGGACATGGCTTGGCTGCATGGGGTTATACCCTTAGGCTGGAAACAAACATGCTATCTTTGCTGCAGTCTAAGGTATAGTTTTTGTTGCCAATGTTGGAAGTGAATCCAGAGGGAAAGAGAAGTCTTTCCTTTGTTTTTTCCATTCCTTTTCAATCCACGTCTAGCTTTGGCTCAAAAACTGCATGAAAAACTGCCACAAAAAAAAGACGTGTAATTCTAGCCATAGGGTTGTATTCACACAGTGCCAAATAAATTGACAAAGACTTGCACTACTACCCAGGGCTTGGATGAGGGGTACGCACGGGTTAGTGACCACCTACAGCACCAATACATATTACATTTTTTGTCACATTTTTGCAGCAAATTGCAGCAAAAGACATTATGGAACTATAACGTTCAATGGTGCAAAATGTGTGCAGGACATGCAAATGTTGAAGCATCTACACAGATAAGGTCACATGACCAATTCTGTGCAGGTTCTCAAGCCATTAGATGGAGCTGTGCCTAGAATATTTGGGCTCCAGACATGCCCACAACTGATCCTCTGAACCCTTGTCCACTACCCCAATAGCCCTTACGCTAAACCTAACACAATACAGCACTTTCCTAAATGCTACTTAGGCTTTGCCCTTCATGGAGGACTAGAGTGTGAGCTGCTGTCTGATTGTTTCTAGGGTCTGGTCTAGGGTCTGTATTTATTTTGTGGTCTTTTTATTTTGGGGTATTGGGGTTGTATTCTGTGGTCTAATCAGAGATATTTATTCTAGGGTTTGTATTTATTTAAGATGTCTGGTATGAAGCTCTATAGTTATTTTTGGGGTCTGACTTCTTAGGTCTAATATGAGGAATATATTTATTATGGAGTGTACAGTTATTTACAAGTCTGGTCTGGTGCCTGTGTATGTTTTAAAGTCTGGTCCGCCTGTATTTATTTAGAAGTTTTGCTCTCTGGATCTGTGTTTTGGGGTGCATTCTGAGGTTATTCTGTATTTAGCCTAAGGTTTTTATTAATTTAAGGGTGTAATGAAAGTTATATGTACCACTTCTGATTGGAACTGGTTAAGAATAATTGCGGCATGCCATCCCCCAGGGCCGATCGTGTCCCAGTGTTAAGGAAAGCCGGTGTTGTGGCCTGATAGTTTTGTGTCACGATGTTCCTACCTGGAGACTGTCGCCTCCCGGGGTTAGGCTCAGCAGCAACAAAGTAGTTGTAGTTGGTGGAATAAGTAGAGTCCAGACTTGGTGAAGTTCAATGGTTTTACTTGATTAAACTTGCGATAACCTTGTGTCATCCAAACAATGCTTGTTCTTTCTCTTGGCTCCTGCAGGCTAAGGGTAAATTGGCAGGTGGACTTGAATGCCTTGCTTCCTCTTTCTCTGCTGTGCTAATCTCTGGCTTCAGTCTGGTTACTGGACTTTCTAGCAGTTCTGGTACCTTTTAGTGGGGTGCCTTTGGCTGTAGACCCCCTCATAATACTCAGTCTATGAACTGCCTGGAGCTGTGGTGCCATGTCTAGTCCCTTTGGACTAAAACTCAACTCCCTAGCTTCCTGCAACCCGTACCTTGGTAGGAAGCAGGACTAGCCCACTTCTGCCCAAAAGCCTTCTCACAGATCTAGTTGGGACACCAAACAGCACTGGTGCCTCGGGAGGTGAACAAAGCACTGCACAACAGGTACTTGACTTAAAAATGTGCCCAATAACCCATTCACTGAGATAGTCTTCCAGTTCCAATAACTTCATCTCTACCAATGACCTAGCCACTTTAATTTCAAATTATTTAATATTTTTTTAGATGGAAGGGGACGATTTTTCCAATCTGCTTAGGGCACCAAAATGCCTTCGTAATGCCATGAAGTAAGGGTATTTGGGCTATGGACATTCACCCTATTGCTACTATGCAGAGCGATCAAATCCCTACTTTATTGCACTTTGAAGGGTTAACTTGTGATTTATGTTGTTGTTTATACTTATAATGTTTTATATGGTTGAACTGCATTTTATATGTTCATTGTAATATACAGTTGCAAGAAAAAGTATGTGAACCCTTTGGAATGATATGGATTTCTGCACAAATTGGTCATAAAATGTGATCTGGTCTTCATCTAAGTCACAACAATAGACAATCACAGTCTGCTTAAACTAATAACACACAAAGAATTAAATGTTACTATGTTCTTATTGAACACACCATGTAAACATTCACAGTGCAGGTGGAAAAAGTATGTGAACCCCTAGACTAATGACATCTCCAAGAGCTAATTGGAGTGAGGTATCAGCCAACTGGAGTCCAATCAATGAGATGAGACTGGATGTGTTTGTTAAAGCTGCCCTGCCCTATAAAAAAACACACCAGTTCTGGGTTTGCTTTTCGCAAGAACCATTGCCTGATGTGGATGATGCCTCGCACAAAAGAGCTCTCAGAAGACCTACGATTAAGAATTGTTGACTTGCATAAAGCTGGAAAGGGTTATAAAAGTATCTCCAAAAGCCTTGCTGTTCATCAGTCCACGGTAAGACAAATTGTCTATAAATTGAAAAAGTTCAGCACTGCTGCTACTCTCCCTAGGAGTGGCCTTCCTGTAAAGATGACTGCAAGAGCACAGCACAGACTGCTCAATGAGGTAAAGAAGAATCCTAGAGTGTCAGTGTAATGCAAGGCACCAACAAACAGACCAGTGATGAAAGCAAAAAGGTGTTTATTCACCAGAAACATAAACGTCCAGGACACTTGCTGGTAACAAGGAATAATAACAAAAAAACAGGCAAGTAGATTCCAGGAATAGTCCCAACCAGTGCTGAATGATGCTGTGCACTTGGCAGTCGAGTCACTCCAGATCTTGGGTCCGCTGTAAGGACAAAGTTCCTGGCAGTCTTCAGTCACTAGGAGTTGTGACCTATACCTGGTTGAGGGAAAATAACAGTGGGCACTGATCACCCTGAGAAACCTCCTTTTAAATGCCTGCTGACCAATCCCAGGGTGCCAAGTGTCCACTACCATAGGTGAACAAATTGCCCTGCACCTGAGGACAAGGCCTAAGGCAATCACAAGTTGATTAACCCATGGCTGGCTCCCTAATCCACTTTGCTCTTGTGAGTCAGTATAATATGCGCCACTGGTCGACGAAGTGCATAAGAAGCGCGTACTCGCGACCGTGTATCCCTTTGCGAACCTGCCCTCGTGCGTACGCACGGACGCATGATTGACTCAGCGCGAGTATGCGAGCGCGTGGACCCAGATGCGGAAACGGAAGTCGCAGGAGACACCGGAGACAACCCTGGCCGCGGCGTCTTGTCACTCGCCTGGCCACTCTGTCCCCGGGACTCCGACGGTCCTCCCCTCCGATGTCCACGCGAACGCATCTCCGCACTGGCTCGCAAAGGGGTCAGCGCTGGTGCATCAGAGACACGCATAACCTGTCCCGCAACTCCACGAGGACCCCTCTTGGTTCCCCTGGAGTGCAAAGCAGGTGAGGATCTTACAGTCAGCTAAAGACTTACAAAAGTCTCTGGCATATGTTAACACCCCTGTTAGCGAATCTAAGATACGTAAAATACTAAACAAGAAGAGATTTCATGGGAGGATACCACAGAGGAGGCCACTGTTTACAGTTTGCACAAGAGCACCTGGATGTTCCACAGCAGTACTGGCAAAATATTCTGTGGACAGATGAAACCAAAGTTGAGTTGTTTGGAAGAAACACACAACACTAATGTGTGGAGAAAAAGAGGCACAGCACACCAACATCAAAACCTCATCCCAACTGTGAAGTATGGTGGTGGGGGCATCATGGTTTGGGGCTGCTTTTCTGCGTCAGGGCCTGGACGGATTGCTATCATCGAAGGAAAAATGAATTCCCAAGTTTATCAAGTCATTTTGCAGGAGAACTTAAGGCCATCTGTCCACCAGCTGAAGCTCAACAGAAGATGGGTGTTGCAACAGGACAACGACCCAAAGCATAGAAGTAAATCAACAACAGAATGGCTTAAACAGAAGAAAATACGCCTTCTGGAGTGGCCCAGTCAGAGCCCTGACCTCTACCTGATTGAGATGCTGTGGCATGACCTCAAGAAAGCGATTCACACCAGACATCCTAAGAATATTGCTGAACTGAAACAGTTCAGTAAAGAGGAATGGTCAAGAATTACTCCTGACCGTTGTGCACGTCTTATCTGCAGCTACAGGAAACGTTTTATTGAAGTTCTTGCTGCCAAAGGAGGTTCAACCAGTTATTAAATCCAAGGGTTCACATACTTTTTCCACCTGCACTGTGAATGTTTATATGATGTGTTCAATAAAAACATGGTAACATTTAATTCTTTGTGTGTTATTAGTTTAGGCAGACTGTGATTGTCTATTGTTGTGACAGATGAAGATCAGATCACATTTTATGACCAATTTGTGCAGAAATCCATATCATTCCAAAGGTTTCACATACTTTTTCTTGCAACTGTATACTGTTCATTTGCACTGTTATTGCACTGTATTTGTACTGCTCTGTGGAAAGGTTATTGCGCAGCTAGCTAATACTGAGAGACTTTAGGACTTTTTATCTATGCACTGAGAAGCTAGTCATTTTTCATAGTTACTATAAGAGAATATTAAGAGTTACGTTTTGACTGTCTGGTTAAGCTCTGTTTAGATGGTTGTTTATGTCTGAAAACTGCTTTATCATGCCTATTGTCTTATATTGAGGCTCAATACAAGTCTATGGCAGACTGAAATTGCAACATTGTTTCTGTTAGTCTGTGTTTATCCAGCTTCACCCTCCAACTAGAAGGTTCTAGTTTAGTTAGAAAATGTATAAAAAAGAGAGCAGTCAGTGCACCTAGCTGTCTGCAGATAGGGACCAGCAGCCCTTTGGCCAGGGTCCCAACTTTCTAAGAGGGAGAGAGAGGTACAGCTAGCGCAGGCCTTCCCTCAGCAGAAAACCTTCTTCTGACAGGGAGGAGACTGGAGAAGCCAGCTCAGTGCCTTGCTTTTGTTACTTTGCACTTGAGTTCCTCCAATAAAGAAGTACACTGGTTTACTGCCAACCCTGACTTTCTGGACTTATTTCTCATTGGGTTTACTACGCCTTACCATTCTCTCTGGAGAACAGCAACACATGGTGACACCTCGATGATGTCTGGAGGACCCCGTGTAGCATTGGGGCCACCTCAAACATGGCCACTGGATCTTTCCTAGCTCTGCTGCAACCACCTGAACTGTGGCAAAACTACATGAAAAGGTCCATTGCAGACTTCTATGGGAGCATTGTAATGCAGAAGTGGAGTGTGGATAACCCCACAATTAGCTGGTTGAAAGGGGACTGCTTAGGGTAAGAAAATACTGGCTTTTTAATTTTCCTAAGATTTTTTTAATGCAGTAGATTGACCAACAGTTTTGTGTAACTGAGGCACAGAAATAATTCTGGCACTGCATGCAGCAGTCTCTCACCTCTCCGCTCACTACGGTTTGTCCTTGGTCCTGTAAGAAGGAGGGGGACTGGAGACAGACGTTATGGGGGTGGGGTGACAACATTCTATTTGCATATGTAATTTATATGCTAATTGGGGGAGGGATAGAACAAAAAAATGTTCAAGACAAAGATTTTAATCTGAATTTTACAAACTCGTGTCCCAATTACAAGTGCAGTTGCACATTGTACATGAGCGAAGACAGTCATGCTTGGTTAATTCGCATGCAATGAATCATGGTAATTTAAATAAAGAATCAACACATGGAAAAACTGGGTTTATGAATAAAAACATTCCTGTGGACTATGGTCATTGAAATCTGACATTGGGAGTGCCAATGTAAAACGATATGTTCCAATCAATGATTAAACAGTTAGTGTGCGTAGAAAGCATCCAGGTAGCAGAAACTGGACATATAGAGGTGCACAGCAGCCCACCTTAATCCCCCCTAGGTATCTGGTATATACTAGTGTATTCCTGTAGCTGCTACTTTCCTGAGCTCAGACAACGCTCTGAAGTAACCTTGATGCAAAGAGATGTCTTGTGAGTGACCTTGATACAAAAAGATGTGCTGTGAATACAAGAAATGTTTACTGCTCTATCAATTCCCCCCTTTTTCTCATTCACACACATTTACAGTCGAGTACTTTCCATTACCCTAAGGGCAATAGAGGAACTTGGTCGAATCTTCACCCATTTATCAAACTGTATCCTGTATGGAAAGAGCATTATACATGGGAGGAGGAGTAGTATCAGTCGCTTCTCATTCTGCGTACTTGGATTGTACTACATACTTAGCCTTTTTTGCAAGCCAAAACTATATATATATGTATATATTTATGTATATATTAGTGATGAACAAAGCGAGCTTCGGATCCTAGATCTGAAGTAGCTTCGCTCAAAACTTTGGTTTAATCCTGTATGGAGATCCGTCTCCATACAGCGCCAAAATGTATGGCCTCCAACAAGGCGAAGTCGGTTACGAGGCGAAGTCAAACTGGTACCTCGGTACTGAAGCCGAGTTCAGATACAAGTTTTAAAATAATTTTTTCAGTTTAAAAATCAAATACAGAAGTTATTCACCGAAGTCTCGCAAGACTTTGGGTAAAAACTGACTCCGCGTCGTTGGAGGCCGTACATTTTAATGCTGTAAGGAGACAGATCTCTGTACAGCATTAAACCGAAGTTTTGAGCGACGCAACTTTGGATCTAGGATCCAAAGCTCGCTTTGCTCATCCCTAATATACTTCAAAAAGCTACCGTATAAGACCTGAAATACAAGCTGCAGTATTCCCATAATAGAGCCCACCCCTCCAAGGTCCCCCTGATATGTTTGTCACCACCCAATATCCTGGATTCAAATTGTGTGTTCTCTGCATGCAAATAGCATCTGGGATGGAAGAAAGAACATGAGTTTCAGTTAGATGCTTATATAGTCCCTGTACATACTGAGACAATGAACCATGAGCAGCTTGCAGCTGCTGGGGAAAGTACAGATTGGTCTTTGGGACACTACCAAAAAGTATTTTATATGGAGATAGGTTCTCCTTTCCTCTAGGGGTGACTTGGACTGAGTACAAAGCAGTAGGTAGACACCCCACCCAGCGCAACCTCCATAAACTTCTAAACTTTTAATTTCAGGGTGCCGTTTAAGCATTCCACCCTGTCACTAATTTGTGGGTGCTAGGGCACACAGAAGGCCTGTTCTGTCCCTAGGGTTACCATAATATCTTTCATGAGTTCACCTGTGAAATTTTATAAGTTAAATTTTATAAGTTAAGTGGTCTGTAGATATGGGATCCTAGAGCCAATAGAAAGTGATAGGGGTATACACCCCTATCACTTTCTATTGGCTCTAGGATCCCATATCTACAGACCACTTAACTTATAAATTTTTTGACTGTGGTTTTACCAGTTGTGTTGGCCACCAGTTAGGCTTGATGCCTAATGAGAACAAGTCCAGGACATACACGTAGGTATCCACCTTAGGTAGCTGTATGTAGTCCACCTGCATTCTTTGGAACCAGTAATCTGGTCTCAAGGTACTTGGGTAGGCATACCAGTGTTATGTCTTGCACACATAAAGCATCTCTGTACAAATTTGTAGCCGCATTCTGAAAGCCTGGGGCAAACCAGTTCTGTAAAATCATAGCACACATTACTCCCTTGAAGTTACGGATCACTGACTCAATATCAACATCTTCATATTTTCTCTCCTACAAATAATAAAGTTTTTCCTAGAAAGTTATGCAAACAGAAAAAAAAACATATATAAAAAATAACAAAATGAATAAAATGCCATGTGGACTTAATGATATATATATATATATATATATATATATATATATATACACACAATGGTAATGCACATATATAAGAACAGTATATGAAAGGTGCTTGTGGCTGTGAAATAAAAGGCAAATAAAAATTACTGATTAATCTTCACTATATTTCTTCTTCTACTCCACAATCTGTATTAAACAAAAAAAAAAGAAAATTCCTGACCAACATTTTAAGTCTTAGTTTCATCTCTTACTTCATCACGGCATATTCACCTACTTTTCTTTTACTTTTCACAACCTTCCACTACTGTTTTCCCTTTCATTCTTTCTACCGACTGACATGCTGGAACATAGACACTAGTCCGGTGTCCACAACTGCACTGTCAACTTAGGGTTGACCATAGCACCTTGGTCTGGCTGCCAACTTGGAGTTAACTGTATTATCTTTTCTGGATGCCACATTTAGAGTTAACCGCAGAACTCTTGGTTATGTCTCAACCGTAGGGTGCTGAAAAGTGCATCTCTCCTCCCAGTATCAACATAAATCACAGTGAGTGAGAGAGCTTCAAGGCTGTCTCCACACCAGGTGTCTTTGTTCTGTTCTTCACTTATCTTAAAGCAATGCCAAATAACCAATGCTTCTGCTCTCCAATGTAACCTGCTTATTCACAGTAACCTTCTTGCTCTTCACGCAACACTGGGTAGGAATGACCTAGGGGACAGATGTAGATAAGTATTTTTTTTTAGCTTTCTTAGGATCAATATACAAAGGATTACTTTTAGTGACACTGGAACGTGTGAACTGGACTCAGGGCACTGCAAGGTCATGATGGAAGACATTAACAATGCAGTAGTTCTCTTTCTATAGGTCACACTACATTGGCAGTCTTACTCATATATGTACTTAGTTGCTGTTGTGACTACTGTGCTTGTTGACACTCCAGGAACACCCAGCGGCAGTTACCAAAACAGAGTCCTGAAACACGTGGACCCCCACGTGTAGAGACTGTGTCAACGCCACACTCGAGTTAGTGACAATAACTGAATGCAACAAACAAATAATAACAATAAGGGTCCATTCACATGTCCGCAAAATGGGTCTGCATCCGTTCCGCAATTTTGTTCGCAGCCATGGACAAGAAAAGGCATTTCTATTACAGGGCCGGCCATGTGCAGAACGCACATGGCCGGTTTCCGTGTTTTGTGGATCCACAATTTGTGGACCGCAAAACAGTTGCGGACGCGTAAATGAACCCTAATACAAATACACTGACAGAGGTTCTTCCGCAGAAAGCCCTGTACACCTTTACATACCCATCATGGACTACCAGTGAAGACTGAAAAGACTTAGTAACACTAGGGGTCACTCACCACGTGGTATTTCTGATTTTACTGTTCCTTGATGGATCCTCCTGGCGAGGTATAAGAAACCTGCTGACTTTCCAGAGTTTTGGCACCATAAACTGTTATACAAATCCTATTAACTGGAATTACCTGCCCCGAAGTAACCTTGATACAAAGGGATGTGTAGTAAGTGACCTTGATACAAAAGATGGGATGTGCTCTATCACCCTCATAGGCAGTCTCCTCCTCTGTACCAGTCTGTCACTCTGTTCATCCAAGTTAGGCCGGGTTCATATCAGCGTTATAGAATTCCGTTATAGGTTCCGTCATAACAGAGTTATAACGGAATAAAACGGAATTCTAGGACGGAATTCCAAAAGTAAAACTTTAAGAGGCATTCCATTTTGCCCCATCCTAATGTATGTCTATGGAGGCACATAACGGTTCAGTTTGTTTCTGTTATACAGTCCTGTTGACTAATTGTTGGGAGGTCTATAAAAGCTGTCTGACAGAAGAACTGTCTTTGCTGCCCATAGGAACCAGTTACAGCACAGCTTTCATTTTCCAGAGCATGTTAAGAAAATAAAAGCTGTGTTGTCATGAGTTGCTATGGACAACAAAGACAGTTCTCCTGTCAGACAGTTTACAGAAATCTCCCAAAAGTTTTTAATGCAAAATGACTATACTCATTTACTTTATGACCATTTGTCAACACAGTCATGTTTCACCCTCATAGCTATAGCTATTATGCACATGACAATTTGTTGAGTTGTGTTATTACACTCCGCTTCCCCGCTATTATCTCATAGGAGCCTTTATACTGTCAACTGATGTGATTTTGCTCATGTCTTCACAACTGTGCATGCAGAACTATGTTAAATGCAATTGTTCATGTAATTTGCCTGGTTACCAGTAGGTGGCAGCCACTCATTGGAAAGTACAAGCTACAGTTTAGTGTATCTGAGCTGAAATTGATTATTCCAGCTTAGCTCCCCATCTGTGGAGAGGTGGGCTGGTCCAACATACTGCAGCAGGGGTGGAGAAGGAAGTTAGAGAGGAGTGTAGCCCACCCCCTGCTAGGGGTAAGGCGTGTGTGTGTGGAATTCCCCTGCATAGGGAAGACAGCAAGGACCTAGTCTCGGCTGAGACTTCGCCATATTCCCAGTCTGAGCACCTTCAGCTCTGCTGGATGAGGAAAGCAGAAACTACAGACAACTCCAGAGTACCAGAAAGAAAGCATCCCTTGAGAATCCATCTGTGAGATAAGTCCAGTGCCTAGGAGAAGCCTATTCCTCCTCAGCTAGTCTGTCCCCATACAGCAGAAGGTACCAGATAAGTGTAAAAGCTAATCCTTTCATAGTTACAGAGCTACCAAGCAGACATTTTATCCTGCAAGCTCCACATTTAAAGCAGAAGTACTCATTCCTGCCAATTATTGCCAAAACCTGCTGGTGAGCCAGGAGTCTGGCCGTACCAGGTAGGAAACACCGTGACACAACTACCACCAAACTACAGAGACATTATAGGTCATTACACCACTTTGGCATTCCTAATCTGGGATGTGCGTTATAACGTCTTGGAAGGGCCCTGGGATAGTACCCTATGCATGCTGCAATTGGCATGACGACAAATACAGCATATATTATCCACCTGACCCCGCCACTGCACTTAAAGTGGTGTCAGCGAACAAGTTCCTGGTCACTGCAAATTCATATGCACATGATATGATATAGTATAGCTTGAAGCATCTTGGATGGTGCAAAATCTGTAACATTAACCCTTGATCACCTGTGCTGGTGTATTCAGCATCCCGCTGCCAGCCACTGGTCTGCTTTTTCGCCCTCGCCGTGGTTTTAACACATCTGCCAACTCTCGGTCTCTTGAAGCGCCAGCATTTACAAATTGGTCCTGACTTCAGCCAATGCCCAGGTTTCTACTTGCTTGAGTAATAAGGTCCATATAGTTCCTGTTACCTGCTATTGTGTTTATCCTGATTCTCTTGTTTTCAGCTTCATTTGTATATTTGGCCTCATCTACCTATCTGCTACATGCCCTGACCTGCGCCTGACTACCATCTATGTCCAAATTCTCTCTGCCTTGACCTGTGCACTCTCTACTTACAATCCCAGTCTTCGACCTTGGTGCCAATTCTTATGAATGCCTAACAGAAACTACTCAAGGGGTTTTTACCTGGGGACTACCTATGGGAAAGTCCTCCTTGCCAGGGTTTAGGGTGAAAAGTTCACAACCTCTTAGGCCACATGTACACGTTGCCTATTACGTGCCACATAGATTTGCATGTGGAAAATCTGCAGGGCAATGCAATACCAGCTTAGGTGAGATTCTAAGAATCTCCTCTACACGGTGCAGACATTTTCTGCTTATAAGTAGATCTGTGGTGCATGTCCTCTGCATGTCAAAACTTTCAGTGGATTTTCACTGCAGATTTCACCCTTTGTAATGCATCAAATTAGCATCAAAATCCGCATGTAACACAGGCAGAATATGCCACGGGTAGGTTGCGGAAAGGTAGAGAAATCACATGCAAATCTGCATGGAAAATAGGCATCAGATCATATATATTCCTGTGTGCGTGTAGCCTTAGGGCATGTCCACACGGGACTGATATGCAATGGAAAAATCTGCCCCGTGTGGCTGTACTCTGGTCCCTGGTTTAGTCCTGTGCCACATCCATTAGTGACTCGGTGGGTTCACATCTCCGATAGACCATTGTTACAAGATGCGCCTATAGCTATGCTGCTGACTCAAAAACTATGGTGCAAATAGTTATATCAAGACAGCAATGGTACAAAAAGACAAATCCTAACACAGAAATGTATAATACGACTGAGCTCCCATAGCAAGCATATCCACATAGATGAGACGAGCTGTAATAGTCTCAGTACCACTGAGCAGCCTATGCCCATGTAAGTTACAATGTAGTACAGTACATATAACAAGTTATACCCCATTCACCTCCAATGCATCACCAATTGCTAAGGGGGTGACAGCTGTCACTATAAAAAAAAAAAAAGAAACCAAAAAGTGAGGCATGGAAGCCGCAGGCTCAGTGAGCTGGCTGTAGGTTCCCGCCTGTGCTGTTCTGTATGCTACGTGATAGAAAACAGATGGATTCTCTTCACACACTGTCGGACAGTCAGACTGCCGGGAGCTGTCAGCTGGATATTTCTGAGAGCTCCCTATGCCTCTCGGTCTTGGGCAAATCTACCGCTCTCCCATTTTATAAAGGAGAACTAGTTATCACATGTCTGACATTTACGTGTCATTCTCTTCCAACATAACACTCGTTCTTAGCAATCATACAGATTGCATAATTTAGTGCAAATTATTTGATTTTACCCTAGTATTTTTTGCAGCTTTGTAGTTTGTTCCATAGCTTACTGCCTTATGCACACTACCGTATTTTCGGTCCACATCAGATCCGCATTTTTTGAGGATGCAAGTGAACCCATTAATTTCTGTAGGGCATGCTGCAAATTATAGAGTATGTCCTATTCTTGTCCGTTTTGCTGATAGAACAGACATTTTGACAATGGGGCTTGCGGAAAGTGAGGAGTGTACACGGCCGGTATCTGAATTTTCTAGACATGGCTGGATGCATGAGGCCTAAATAAGGCATTTATGTATATAAAAGAAACACTATATCGAGAAACTTATTGAGACACACATCTTAATCATAGATTTTTGTGTTTACTTCAGTTCCATTGCCAAAGATGTATAAAATCCAGCTCCTAGCCATGCAGTCCGCCTTACAAACATTTGTAAAAGAATGACTCATTGAAATAAATAAGGCATTTATGGATAAAAAGTACACTGTAGTGTCCCACTAGGTGAATGTGGGCACTACACAAGGGTCAATTGGGCCACGTGGTACTCCTACTCCTGAGGAACAGTGGCAGTGTATTTAACAGTCCATTTTTCATGTATTTCCATATGCTTTTATGTGTATTCTCCCCTGTTAGCTGTGCAGCAGGCCTATTAGGGTATATTTCATCATCCTAGACACTAGAGGGAGATAGGGAGCCCCTAGTATATATATTCAGGCCCAGACAGGGAGGAGGGAGTCTATGTAGTCAGGAGTCTGTGGAGAGACAGAAGTGAGAGGGCACCAGCCAGAGACAAGCTGAGGGCCTCCTCCTGACATGCAGCTAGACAGCCCAGGCTTCTAGTTGCCTCCAGGAGGCTAGTGGATGCAGACCAGCCTGCCTGAGGATATTGAGCCTGAGTTAGCTCAGAAGATTTACCCCAGGAGAAGGGTTTGCCTCCTGGGAGAAAACCTGCAGTTCCCACAGAGCAAAGAGCAGAGCAGAAGAGTATTCCAGCTAGACAAGTAAGCTGAAGGGCAGAAGGATTATTAACCTAAAGCAAGGGATATATACCTGAGGAAGTTTGTTACCAAGTATAATGCCAGCATTGGGGCATACGGGCCTTGGGATTGAGACAGCCAGGAGTTCTGAGGAATAGTGCAGCCTGATCTGTTTTTACCCTCTGAGTATCTTGCAAAGAACATTACCTGCCATTGATGTAAAAGCCTGCTATTGATTGCTGCTGCAAAGTGGAACTGAACTCAAACTGTATAAAGTTGAACTGTTTCCAGTAAAGAAAGTTTGGTTCACCACAACACCGTGTTCCTCACTTCTTATTACTATAAACCGGTGTGCCACCGTTACAGGCATTGGCGTCACGATCACGAACCTTAAAGGCACCTTGCCCCAGGCACATTAAACACCTGCAACATCCAGGGCACCTCATCCACCATCAGGCCTGGTCCCTAAATACAGAGAGTGCCCCAGAGGACCCCTGTGTCAGCCTCTCCATCACTGCTGTACGCCTGCCCAGGGTCTCCCTACAAACTGTGAGTAACCCTCGTTTGCCCATTAACTGTGACCTCACATCGCAACACCCTGCAGGTCTGCGTACTGCACACTATATGGAGAAACTTATTGGGACACACATCTTATTTATTGAATTTCGGTGTTTACTTCAGTTCCATTGCCACAGGAGTATAAAATCCATGCAGTCTGCCTTTACAAACATTTGTGAAAGAATGATTCATTCTAAAAAGCTCACTGAATTCCAGAGTGGTCCTGTAATAGGATGTCACCGCTGTCAGTTTTAGAAATTTCTTTCCTCCTAGGTATTCCGCCATTATCTGTGAGCGGTATTCTTGTAAAGTGGAAGTGCTTAGGAATCACTGCAACTCAGCCACAAAGTGGAGACCACACAGAGAGGGGTCGGCGAAGTGCTGAGGCGCATAATGCATAAAAGTCACCAATACTCTGCTGACTCAATTCAGCGGTACACTGCAAAGAGGTTCAAAATAGCACTTTTTATGTGGTATATGCATTTACTGTATTGACTGCATGCAAGGCGTTAATAAGCTGTATTTACATTCACCACTAGTTTGGGCTTTTATTACTCTCTATATTGAGAGCAACAGTTAGGGAGAGTTCACATCGCCGTTATTTTTCCGTTCTTCTGATCTGTCAGAAGAACAGAAAAATAAAATAAAAAAAGGATCCTGTAAAAAAAAAAAAAAAAAAACTTTTTTTACAGGATCCGTTTTTTTCTTTTTTTTCTTCTGACGGATCAGAAGAATGGAAAAATAATGGTGATGTGAACTCATCCTTACCCAGTCTGAGAAAGAGAGTGAGTGAAAAGACCAGACAGAGCACATGCTTGTGTTAGGGCTGAGAGTACAATTAACCCTGGATTAGGCATCAACCAGAGCAAGGCCAGAAAAGAACTGCATATTCTTGAAAAGCATTCCACCCCCATAACTTTCTCGCAACCCTCATCTTCTATCCAAGTCAAGATCTCTCTCTCAGACCAGGCCCAGACAAATTGCAAATCTTTGGGGGAAATTTATCAAAACCAGCACTTTCTGTGCCAGTATTAATGTCCCCTGTGCTTCCAGAAGTGGCGCCTTATCATAATTTAGGTGCATCCTCCAGCAGTTAATGCTCGTAAAAAGAAATCTACGAAAGTTCAGAGCTGCAGTAGATTTCTGGCTTCATTTGAAAACTGGTATAAACGAAGATAAATTTGTTGGGGTGGCTGGCCACACCCACTTCTGTCCTTGCCACATATACTTTAAAGGGAATCTGTCACCTGCTTTTAGCATTTTAAGATGTCTCCATTGCCATGTTCACCCAAGTACCTTATTTCCTGCAGTGGTCTTTTTACTTTATTTCATTTTGTCATTTTGATAAAAAAAAGCTCTTTTTCTGATATGCTAATGAAGCTCCAAGGTGCCCAGAGGGGCGTTTTTTTTCCCTCTCTGGAGCCCAGTGACGCCCCCCTGCAGTGCCCAGCCCGCCTTAATTTGAAGCCCAAGAACGCCTCCTGATCCTGAAATAACCTCCCACAGCCCTGGCAAACGGTTCCGCCCCCTCCCCACGTCATCTTTTACCTTCAAGAAATGCCCCGTTCTTCTTCCTGTCAGCGGCCAGAAATCTCGCGCAGGCGCAGTACCGCCTGCGCGATTATCAAGCTCCTGAGGGCAACAGCCTCAAAAGTCTCACTGGGCATGCGCCAAGCCCAGTGACGTAATCTGAGCGCTGTTGACCTCAGGAGCTTGATGATCGTGCAGGCGGTACTGCGCCTGCGCAAGATTTCTGGCCGCTGACAGGAAGAAGAACAGGGCATTTCTTGAAGGTAGAAGATGACGTGGGGAGGGGGCGGAACCATTTTCCGGGGCTGTGAGAGGTTATTTCAGGATCAGGAGGCGTTCTTGGTCTTCAAATTAAGGCGGGCTGGGCTCTGCAGGGGGGCATCACTGGGCACCAGAGAGGAAAAAAACGCCCCTCGGAGCTTGGAGCTTCATTAGCATATCAGAAAAATAGCTTTTTTTTAATCAAAATGACAAAACAAAATAAAGTAAGAAGAAGACTGCAGAAAATAAGGTACTTTAGTGAACATGGCAATGGTGACAGCTTAAAATGGTAAAAGCAGGTGACAGATTCCCTTTAAGGAAAGTTGACCACAACATCTCAGGAGTTAAATGTATGGACATTTCCTCTGGGTGTCTGTTCTGAAAAAGGAGATATCTGGCAGCTACAACACTTGCTCAGCTTCTGAGCAGGTGCAGTGTTTAAACCCCTGACTACCGCTGTTCATGTGTTACGGAAGTTCCCGTGAAAGGTGGCAGGAGGTCGGTGAGACTGGCAACACGTGGTTTGATCTGACATGTTTTCCGTTTGGATCAAATGACGTCTGTGTTGTTTCTGGTGCTGGCCTCACCTTCTATCCCCAGATGTGGCTATTAGGGTCATTTAATCTTCTCTATTTATTGGTGTTTCTCCTACTATGCTATGCAGTTTATAGCTTCTGTTTGAGTTGTAAATAGCTGGTGCGTGGATCTCGGCTGAGTTCCTGGTGCTGCCATAGCCACTTAAAGTTAAGTGTTTTCTTTCCCTTCTGTATTTTATTTGGGTTATTTTGTGTGTTGCAATTTCCTGTCATTCCTGTTTGTCCTTCTTATGGAGGAACAGGTTGTCTCAGTCCTGACATTATTACCAGGGTCCTATAGGGTGAGTTAGGATACTAGGTATTCCGGTGTATGAACTCACTTACCTCTGGGGTCTGTTCATACTGGTAGTTAGTCAGGACTTTGATTAGGGTTTTACTAGGAGGTGTCCATCTCCTTTCCCTAGTTTCCAGGCCTTATTCCCTTACCCCTTTCCCTCTTATGTTCGGTGTGGTGTTTTCCTCCCACACCCGAACGTGACATCATGTATAGCGGAGCTCCTGAAGGAGTTAAAACCCTTTTTATCCCTCTACAGGGCTTTTCATCCCCAAAAAGCAGGGTGAAGAAACAGCTGAATACAGTGATCAACAACAGGCAGGAATTTACCCACCTGGAGGCTGAAAGTGGACTTGAGGCAGACAGTATTAGTCAGGGCTGCAGACTGAGCAATGTGTGGACTGTGATGACAGTGCACATATAGGACTTTCAACCAGCTTCAGATTACGAAGCAGCTGTTTTCTCTATTTCCCTGATAGCTACACCACTGTACAGTGCTGTGTTTGGTGAGCAGGGAGAAGGCCACCGTGCTACTGTGAGCACTGCTGCCTTCTCTAACCTGGGTGTCGGACCACTACCAATCAGATACTGATAACCTATCCAGAGGATATGTTCTCAGTATGTAAGTCTTGGAAAACCCTTTTAACTGTGATTATGGCAATCTGTGCTAAAGGTGCAGAGCATAGTCTTACATTGGGGTCTGCCCTGTGGTTGCATTGTACAAGAGAAAGTGGAACACTCCTATTTCTAGATGCTTATGAAAAAGTGAGGTAGAGAAGAGCAGTGTAAGGAGAATCATTTTAAAGAGTCATCTTGGTCTATTAACTACATTTGCAGCCATGTAACTTGTAAGATCTGTCGAAAGTGAACTTTTGTGTATCATCTGCCAGTCCATGCATGTTGAGAACTTTAACTATTGTAGCTGAACTTCATTCTTCATTAAAGAACTCTTCTACTGCAAAACGGCCTCATCTTTGTAGTCTCCAACAGTGCAGGGGACCCTGCCTTACATCTCCCTATTTATCACCATCAAGGACACCTGGAATCACCATCAGGCAGGAGAAACCCCAGGACCAGGGTGTGCCCCAAAGGGAAGAAAGGTGTTCTTTTCCAATCATTGCATGCCCCAGAGAAGTGGCAGAACGAGTACCAACTACAACCACCTCTACATGAATGGGCAAAATTTCCCACGGACACACTCCAAAATCTTGTAGAAAGCCTTTACAGAGGAGCAAAGGAAGGACCCACTTTATATTAATCCCTATGGACTTAAAATGGGGTGTCAAAAAAAGCTCTTGTTGGTGTAATGTCTAGGAGTCCCAATGCTTGAGTTCATACAGTGTACATATATAGCAAAAGGGCCCCTGACATGGCAGTACAAGGAAAAAAAATAATTCTGACAGCTTTCACTACAGGGAGCTCTCTGTATGATGATTCATATTGCTCTCATTGAGTTGAATAGGAGCTGTATAAATCTCTATGCACAAAGCTCCCCCTAGTGGTAGATTCAGGCTGCTAGAATTCTATTATTTGGAACTATCACATTATTAAAATGTCTCATCTAGATAATTACCATTATTTTGTGTGAATCATGGAACAGATTCAGAAGTGAACTAACGCAGTTCATGAGAAAATAGCATAAGAAGAACCGCAGCTCACAGACAGTGAAAAGAAGTATTAATCAATGAGTCGAGGGGTAATGATCACTTTATTCAAGTACATTTAAGACCAGAAATGGGATCCCACAATTTGTGAACTCAAGGTCGTCAGTCGTTTCCTCCAGAATAGAAGCTGCTCATACAGTACAAGGGTTCTGTATAGTAGGTTTCATGTATAATTAATCAGATTGGAATCTTACACAAGGAGGCAAAAGCTGCCACTTTCTGACCAATGTCCAGGTTATTGAGATGTTTCATCCATTTCCATGGATAGCTGAATTCCTGGAAGCCCTTATTCAGATATTATTATAGAAGACCAATAATTACAGCTATATCACACCAATGGCAAAGATATGGGTGGTCGAAATGGTTCTTTACAGTATGGGCAAAGTATAGACTCTTGTGCATCATGTGTGAATTTGACAGAATAACGGATAGAATCTAACACTATGGCATTTAATACATATGAATGGTACAGCAGAAAGACTACAGATCTAGAACAATTTGTCTTCTTGCTCCCTACAGTAGAGAATATATAAATTTCACAAAGATCCATTTACCTTCTAGAAACCAGACTGAAAGGCATTGTAGGTACAGCGCCTCCCTTGTCCGTTGGCCGTGGCATGCATGATTCCCACTCCTTTCACTTCTATGCTCGGTGCTATCTCCAGCATGCTCATAGAAGTGTATCGAACAGCAGTTGTGAATGTACACCCTATTCTCATAGGGGTCTCTGCGAGATCTTTTTTCACGATCGCTGGGGGTCCTAGCTCTAGGACACATCCACAAGCTTAATCTCTTTCAGAGAGTTTTTTTTTTACTTATCATCAGTATCTGATCGGCGGGGGTCCGACACCCATGATCCCTGCTGATCTGCTGTTTGAGAAGGCAGCGGCGCTCGCCGCGGTCTTCTCTCAGCTCACCAAGCACAGCGCCGTACAATGTTTAGTGGCTGTGAATGGTATTGCACCCCAGCCCCATTCACTTCTATGGGGCTGAGCTGTGCCTAGGCCATGTGACTGATGAACATGACATCACACGGCCTAGGCAAAGCTTGAGGAGGCTGTGGCGCTGCTGCAAGCGCCCCTGCCTTCTCAAACGGCTAATCTGCCAGGTGTTAGACCCTCACCGATCAGATACTGGGTCCGAGTGGTCAGAAAAAAACTCTTTACAGGTGTTTTCAGGGAGTTCAATATTGATAGCCTATCCTCAGGATAGGTCATCAATATCTGATTGGTGGGGGTCCAGCTTCCGGCAGCCCCACCGATCAGCTGTTTGAAGAAGCAGCGGTGTTCAGTTGCTCATGAGTTGGGTTTTATGGCTTTATATTTTTGCCCACAATGGTGCTGTAGACTGTTTTAATCATTTTTCATGTGACTATACTGTATTTGCGCATTTTTACCCAGACTTGACTTTCTACACACACAGATTTTTGCCTTCGCATACTAGGTAAAATATTTACTACTGCTATCAGATTTCCATTTATCATATAGTATGAATGAAACATCTTTGTCATTATTAGCCATGAACCTAACAGTTCTGGTAAGTAATCGCCTCCATGACAAATAGCTGATCTGTTTAGGCGTCAGATAACGGCTTCTTCAGCCGTCAGACATAGTAATATGCAGTTTTCTGCTGTATCATAAATCACTCTAAGCCTCACATTCATTTTTTTGTGCCTAAAGACGGCTTTTAGGTTGATGTCCAGTGGAGAAGATAGGCTTTCTTACACCAAAAATTCCATGAGGTTTTCCACCCTCATAAAGTAATACATATGAATCCCCTAGATCAGGGATGCCCAACCTGCGGCGCTCCAGCTGTTGCAAAACTACAACTCCCAGCATGCCTGGACAGCCTACCGCTACTAGGGCATGCTGGGGGTTGTAGTTTTGCAACAGCTGGAGGGCCGCATGCCTGCCCTAGACTAACATGCATACATATACATGTAGTTCATCAGTCTACCCTGTATTGTTGCTGCTACTGCTGGGAGATAATCCTGCTCTACTCCAACATGACGCTGCTGTCTAAACATTATACATCCCCCGTTACTAACATTATTAGAGGGGTTGTCTGTTTGTTCAATCCCTTTTGTTTGAAAGGTCCCCCAAATATAAGTTGAACACGACAATCAGCTGTAAATCTACAGAGGAACCTGGCTACAGGTGTTTAA
The DNA here is from genome assembly GCF_014858855.1 of Bufo gargarizans. Taxonomy (NCBI): domain Eukaryota; kingdom Metazoa; phylum Chordata; class Amphibia; order Anura; family Bufonidae; genus Bufo; species Bufo gargarizans. Next base: position 62,880,357 of record NC_058085.1, on the reverse strand, counting down.
TATCCGTGCAGCGTCCCCACAGGAAAAAGGAAGCACTGCAAGGTGCCATCATGCAATGTCAATGCTAATGCATGAATGTGCTAGGTCTCACAGAAAGTGAGACATTCTCTGAAGCCAATCTCTGCTCCAGGTAGTCAAAAGGATTTTCTGGGATTTTCATATTGATAGCCTATCCTCAGAACCATCAATATGAGATTGTGAGGGTTCGATTCCCGGCATCCCCCAAATAGATGTTTGAGGAAGCTCACCGGAGCTTCCATGAATGCCATGACCTTCTTGCAGCTTACTAAGCACAGCGCCGTCCATTTGAGAGCGGCCGTGCTTGGTATCGCAGCTCAGCCCGATTTAGAAACTGTTTATACTCTAACCTATCTATAAACTAGTATACATTATAATCAACTGTTCCTCTACAGCTTTCAGATTCATTCATTTGCCGACTATTGCATTCTGCATTACAGGGAATCTGTCATGGAGCTGCTCTGATCGCTTAAAGGGTTTGTACACCTATGGAGGCACTTTTTGTTTATGATTGCATTTTACTTATTTTTGGCTAAAAATCATATTTTAAAATTGTCCTTTTAAAAAAAATATTGAGCTGTTCTTTTACAAAGGGTTAACTGTTTTTCTAGCTGTGTGACTGGTACTTTCACTTTGTGTCAATCATTTAATAAACCTTATCTCTAAACTACTAAAAGGTCATAAACACTTATTTAAGCCACATTCTTATCAGTAAGATTAGAACTGAGCTATAATGAGTCTTTATAATGTCAGAGATAAGGAGCCCGTCAGCTCCCCAACTGATGGAAAAGAGAAAAAATCCACAGGCTGCTGCTAGAGCATCTTAGCTACGTACATAAAAAAGGATTCCATATTTTCAATCAAGACAAATTTAAAAAATGATTTTTAGCTCAAAATAAGTACAATGCAATAATAATAATAAAAAAAATTGCCCCAAAGGTGTCCATAGCCTTTAATCTGTTGCCCTTATCTCTGAAGTCCTGGAAAGGAAAAACTGTTGATTTTTTTTCTAGCAAAGACTAAAAAAAATTCTTTATAGCCCAAAACTGGTAAAATGCAAACTTTCACCAAAGGTGTCCATAGCCTTTAACTATTGCTATATAGGCTATGGCACATGGCTTCCTTCTCTTACTCAGATATGCCCTTGATATTAGCAACAAATATAAAATTCTCTATTTTAAAAGGCAAATAAGAAGAAATTGTACAATGTAAGAGCCTCTATGGATAAAATTTATGGTTCTCTCCTAGGTTGCTGGGTGATATAAATGGCACATAAATTTTTATGACCTTGCATTAATTATAATTATTGGCCAATTAGTGATGGTAAATTTATGGTGGGTGTATATTCATGTGCTCAGTCAGTTATTCAGTTACTTAAGAAACCGCCGAAGGAGCCGAGAACTTCTGAGTAATAGGAAGTATTGCTTTATGTATTGCTTCTGATACACTGAGTTCACAGGGCAACAATTAAAATACACTACTAATAATGTGCATTGAAATAAAAAAAATATTAGATTGGAAACAGTTATAAATAGTTACTGTTTTGCTCCTGGTGGTGGAACAATCTTTTTCTTCTTGAATACTACAAATTACAACCTGTTCTCACATTCCCTAATAGCTCAGTGTCTTATTAGGTTGATTCCCAAATGAAAGTTCACTGGTTCGAATAGCCATGAAGAAGATTTCCCAAGAAAAGAGAAACCGCATCATCCAACTCATCGATAGTGGTATCTCAGCCACCTCATCATGTGAGGCCATGACAACTGGAAGAATACAAAATGAAGTCCATTCATTCCAAAGCCAAGAGGTGGACGTCCAGGCATAATATCGGAGTCAACAAGTCGGCTCATCACAAGGTCTATCAGTTCTGGAGCGACAAACACGGCAGTGGAGGAGGCTTCATAATAGTGAGATCACAGACGTTGATGCAAGCAACATGCATTACACAAGTCTGGAATGGTGGCCCCAAAAAAAGGTGAAGAAGCCTTGGCTTCAATATTGTCATAAGAAGAGTCGGGCTTGAGTTTGCAAGAAAGTACGAACAGTAGAAGATTGGAAATGGGTGATTTGGAGTGATGAGACTAAAGTCAATAGACTGGGCTCTGATGGGTGCAAATGGGTCTGGAAGGAACAAGGGAAAAGGGGGTAATGGATCGAGAAATTGAAGAAACTGTCAAGTTCATTGGAGGAAGTCTGATGATATGGGGTTGTTTCACAGCCAAAGGTGTTGGATACTTGACCAGGATGGATGGTGGTCTCAATGCTAAGCTAAGTGTGAGTATCCTGCAAGACGAGTTACTTCGTACACTTGAGTACTATGGTTATGAAAAGGACGACATAGTGTTCCAGCAGGACAACGACCCGAAGCATACGTTGAGATTGGCAAATAAATGGTTCAATGACCATAAAGTAGAGGTGCTGGATTGGCCCCCACAGTCCTCAGACCTCAACCCAATCAAATACTTGTGGGTAGAGTTGAAGAAAAAGCTATTTTCGTACCCAAGTGAGTTGAGCAGTACGCACCAACATTGGGAACGTGTAGAAGAGACCTGGTAACAGATTTCAGTTGAGACATGGTTGATTGAGAGCATGCCCAGAAGAATTCAGGCAGTGTTGAAAGCCAAGGGTGGATTTACAAAATACTAATAAAAATTAAAATCTTAGAATCTTAGGAGGAAAACAGTAACAATGCAGTTACATGACAAGAATCTGCATAACTAATCATATGCTAAATAGTTGTAAGTCCAATTTATGTATAAGATAGCCAAGATGATTGTCTATAAAATGATGGTAGTCTCATGTTCGAAGCTGTAGTGAATGGTAAGATATGGAGCCTGAAAGTCAAAAGTTCAAAACATTATTACCCTTATGGTTATCAATGTTTTTTTTTTCAGACTCCTTGTGGGACTGATTATGGCCTGTGCCAATCATAACTGGAAGAACCTAGTGGTGTACAGAGAAAAGATAGAGCCCAGAGCAGCAATCAAAATATATCTCCCATTACACCCTTTCCATAACGCTTGAGGCAATTACCCATCTATGGAAATGATTATTACCTTTTTATTGCGTGTGATACTTTCGGTCTACAGTCAAATACTGAAACAGCATTGATATTTCATCTTGACATTAAAAAATGGCTAAATTAACTGCAGGTATAAAAATAAGTATCTATATATAGGTGACTGAGCGTTAACTGTAGATAGACTTCAGTTGGTTGATATTGCTACTTGACTAGATGGCAGATTTTTTACTTTGGCATAAAGAAATAGAAGGTTTCTATGGAAGAAGATTGGAAGACCTATAAGATAAGGGTATCTCAGTCAGTCTGGACCATAAAAGGCACCTTAAAGGGGTTGTCCGGGTTCAGAGCTGAACCCGGACATACCCTTATTTTCACCCAGGCATCACCCCTGATGTTGGCATCAGAGCATTTAATGCTCCGATGTGCTCCCTTGCCCTGCGCTACATTGCGGCAAAGGCTCTTTTGTTTACAACAACACACTGCCGGGCGGAAGTGTGTTCTGTGACGTCACCGGCTCAAATGGGCGTGCTTTAGCGCTGCCCTAGCTGTTTTACTGGCTAGGGCAGTGCTAAAGCCCGCCCATCAGTGCCGCTGACGCCACCGGGCTTCCTGGCAGCCCCATGGAGATCCCCGCTACGTCACCGGAACTCTTGAAAATGCCTTTTTTCTGCGCGATTTAGCGCAGGGCAAAGGAGAGCACCGAAGCATGAACTGCTCCGATGCTCAAGTCAGGGGGGCTGCCTGGGTGAAAATGGAGGTATGTCTGGATTCAGCTCTGAACCCCGACAACCCCTTTAACTAGCTGGTGGATAAATGCATTTGTTTGACTAGAAGAAAAATAAAAACCCCCACCTCAGCTAATGCATATAGCATAGTTCAGTGCTTGATCGGGTCCCTCTTCAAAATGGTTTCTGAGTTGGGATGAGAAAATTGATTTGTTAATCTGAACAAGTTTTTGCATCTGTGAGGGAACCTCCATCTACAACAGATCATTCTCTAATGTGCCGGCAAATTAACATGGCTGCACATCTCACGTGGCCATGATCATCTCGCACATGTGCCGTTACTGCGAGTATGGGTGAATGCACAAAGGATCTGCCTAGTAAACTGAATCAGCATTTGTGCAAGTTTTCTCGAGTTGTGTGGCCTTGTTAATCTGCCAGAGGAGGGAGCGTCCAGACCGGTGGGGACACTCTCTCAAAAGTGTATATTTGTTCAGCTGAACAAATCTATTTGCTCGTCCCTAGTTCTGAGAAATCTGAATATCTTACTTTAGGGCTTGGTACAATGTGTTTTGCTCCATGTATCTAAAACAGCAAAACAAAGCAAGTTTGCAAATATTCTTAATTGAAAATCTATCCTTTTGTGTACACAGCTCCTATGCAGACTTATGCCTCATGCACACAACCGTATGTATTTATCCACCCTCAAAAAACGGATCCGGATAAAAAAATTGATGACATCCGTGTGCATTCCATATTTTGCAGAACGGAACAGCGGGCCCCTAATAGAACAGTCCTACCCATGTCCGTAATGCGGACAATAATAGGACATGTTCTATTTTTTTAAAGAACGGAAATACAGACCTACGGAAACGGAATGCACACAGAGTTTTTTTCCGTTTTTTTTTGTGGACCCATTGAAATAAATGGTTCCGTATACGGTCCGCAAAAAAAATGGAGAGGACACGGAATGAAAATGCGTTTGTGTACATGAGGCCTTATGTATACAGAGTGCCTCCATAGTCTGATCCTACTTTCCTTCTTCTTCCTCTACCTCTTGACAATATATATTCAATGCATTAGCAGTAAGCGTACAACAGACATGAAGGGGTTTCGGCAGTTATTTTAAACTGATGATCTATTTTCTGGATAGATCATCAGCATCTGATCGTCGGGGGTCAGACACCCGGGAACCCCGCCGATCAGCTGTTTGAGAAGGTAGCGGCGCTGGCAGTAGCGCCGTGGCCTTTTCGCTGTATACCTGGGCGGGGCTAAGTTCCATTCAAGTGAACAGAGCTTAGTCCCGCCCAGGCCAGTGATACTAGTCGTGACGTCACTGGGCCAGCGGTAAACAGCGAGAAGACCACGGCGCTACTGCCAGCGCCGCTGCCTTCTCAAACAGCTGATCGGCGGGGGTCCCGGGTGTCGAACCCCCGACGATCAGATGCTGATGATCTATCCAGAGGACAGATCATCAGTTTAAAATAACTGTAGAACTCCTTTAAAGATAGAAAAATGAGATTCCTTAGTGGTTGATATGTTTTAGTTGCTAAATGAAAAGATGATGACAAAATTGCAAGCCTTCAAGACAACTCAGGTCTCTTCCTCAGAATTAACACCGTATCTGAAGATTCACATATTTACACACAAAAATACAGGAGAATAGTGAGGTAGATGAGAGAACTGATGTAAAACAGATCAATATGAGGATATTTGGTACATATAATCAGGTAGACCACATTTGGTTTGGTGCAGGTGAAGATACCTGAGACCTTGTAGTCCTCCTGGAAATCTATACCTTGTCAGTGGTCTACTGGTCTTTATGAATGGACAGGTCTTACATTTTGTCTGGTTGCACAGAAATATTCCTGTTGTTGGAAAGGCAAATACCATTCATCATGTAGAAGAAGTTAACACAAGCCACTTTCTAATGTATTGTTATTACCCATATTGTTTCCTTTGCTGTCTGGATTCATTTTTCCATCATATTATACACTGCTCGTTTCCATGGTTATGACCACCCTGCAATCCATCAGTGGTGGTCCTGCTTGCACTCTATTGGAAAAAATGCCGGCCTCTCTGGTGGCCTGGACTGTGGGACTGCACATAGGCAGGTGCATTTTTCTAGAGTGTGCAAGCACGACCACTGCTGCTGGATTGCAGGGCGGTCATAACCATGGAAAGGATCAGTGTAAAATGATGGAAAAATGAATCCAGTCAGCAAAGGAAGCAATATGGACAATCACAGTACATTAGTAAGTACCCTGTATTAACTTTCTGTACATGATAAATACCATTTGATTAAGTAAGATATACCCTTGGGGATATATATATATATATATATATATATATATATTAGGGGACAATAAAACTTTCTCACTCTTATCTCTAACTGCTAAAACAATTTACTGCTACAAATGTTTGTTTCCCCTTCCACCCGCATTGATCTGCTCTACATCAGTTATCTCATCTATCTGACTATTCTCCTGTATTTTTATGTATAAATATGTGAATCTTCAATTACTATTATAACACGCCTGAAGAAGAGACCCGAGTAGCCTCAAAAGCTTGCAATTTTGTCATCATCTTTTCGGTTAGCCATTAAAAGGTATCAACCACGAAGGAATCTGATTTTATACTTTCTATTTACTGGTTAACACAGTATAAAGATATTTTTTACTTCGACAGAGTAAAGTATGACTTGCCTGCAGGACTAAACAGAGCTTGTAGTTTTTAACCATGGAGACACATAGTTCTGCCTGGGAGCTGAAGACAATCAAAGTGCCCATAAACCTTCAATAGCTGACCACCAACAGCTATCTCTCTCATAGACATGGACACTTTGTTCAGCCAAGTGTATATGTTTCCTATATGCAGAGAGTAGAAAGCTGCTGCCAGACATCTCCATCAGCAGTTTATCTCCTGGGAGAACCAAAGGATTGAGTGGTATAATTCAACGGACCCGATCCTTCTCTTCTACCCAATAACATTTCATAGGAGAGAGTCAGGATCTCCCCATACACATTCAATTGTCAGCCAGTCCCACCAAAAATTAGTATGGACTAAAGTGTATTCAGGGTGGATTTTACCACCACACATATTAACCCCTCTAGGAAGGGGCCATTTTCCGTTTTTTAATAACAGCCTTACCATAGCCATAACTTTTATTTTATTTTTCAGTTCACGTTGCTGTAGGAGGGCTTGTTTTTTGTAGGACTTTCTTATGGTTGCATGCAATGTAGTGGGAAGCTGGAAAAACTATTTCAAATGAGGTTGAATTATAAAAAAAATAAATAAAAAATTTATGGGTTTTGTTTTTACAGGATTTCCTATGCAGTAAAACTGACCTATTACCCTCATTCTCTGGGTCAGTACGATTATAACGATACCACATTTAAGTAGTTTTTCTTGCATTTTAATACTGTGAAAAATAAAAACTTTTCTTTGCATCACCATATTGAAACCCCCATAACTTTTTTATTTTCATGTAGTTGAAGCAATGGAAAATGGGAATGCACACTTGATTTTGATGTTTTTTTTATCCCATTACACCAATCGCCGTATGTGATAAATATTTTTATATTTTAAAACAATGGGCATTTTTGCATAAGGTGCCTATGATTTTTTTTTTTTTTATTAAAATTTTGGGGAAAGGAGGTGATTTTAATTTTCTGTATTTTTTTTAATGCTTTTTCTTCTTTTTTTTTTTACATTCATTAGATTGCTTCTCTCATACTGTAGACCCTAATGCATTAGCATTGGAGTCTATGAGCATTTTACTATGTTCCTATGGAGCTCTGCCACAGACAGGCTGATGGGGCAGAGCTTAATGGTGCCAAGGGGACCCCAAGACATAACTTTGCTTGGGGTCCCAGATGTGCCAAATTAAAACTGTTTACAAAGTTGCTTAATTTTAGATTCATTGGAGCAATAAAACAAATTGTTGCGAAGGTGGACATAGACCTTTAGTGGAACAGCTTCCACAAGACTACACTTAGCACTGATCCTTGTTAATAAAAATATGTTAATATCTCAATAAAAATATATTTAAAATAGGTATGTTAAAGAGTTTGTCCAGGATTTAAAAAATGGCAAAAAGCAGGGAGTGTGATCAGGTGAAAATCTATTCTCACCTGTTCAATCCACTCCAGCACCACTGCTCTCATGGTCCCTGCCAATCACTGTTTACCTGCCCTGCAGCTATGACCTGCTGTACATGTGCACTGGACTGTTGCAGCCAATTATTGGCTTCAGCAGTGGTGTTGCATAGATGATATGAGACTGCTTAAGCCAGTGACTGGCTGCAGCGATCAAATGCACATGTACTGCAAGTCATCAATGCAGCACAAGTAAATACAATAACAGGGACCACTGGAGTGGCTGCGTGGGAGCAGTGGGGGATTGAACAGGTAAATTATGTTTTTGTATATTTTATTACATTTACTGCTCTTTGCCAACTTTTTGGAAATCCCAGAATCCCATTTATATTCCTCCAAGCAGAATTACATTTCACCTGGCACAGATACTAATATACATAAATGGCGTTTTTTATTCTTTTGCGATATAATCCTGTAATCATTCAATATAATGGCACTTTAACTAAACTTCCAAATAAAGAGACAGAAATCCCTGGCAAGATTACAATAATAGGAACTAATTTTTTCGGATTAAGATGGCAGATGAAGCAGATGTACCTACTGTATAACATCTCACTTTTGGTCCTGTAGGAGTGAGTATACTCATAAGGTTATATTGCTGCCCTTTATGATTGCACAAAAATGGTGGACATCTTTGAAGACCATTTTCCAGTTTACATATAGAACCAGGTAAGTAATTGTAAATCCTTTGTATTATTTATCCTGATTTTGAATCACACTCAGCCGACCCCCTGCCGCTCCCAATTTACTAGGTTCCTGGATTATACTTCCTTTTGACACCCATGAAATTCCTGGAGCTACCTTCTTATCCAGTCTCTGGCCTTAATGGTGATCCGACTAAGCCACAACCTCAGCATTTCCTGAATATTGAGTCGGGACCAGGTAGAAGAGACCAGCGAGGACCCTGTAAACATTGGAACGGGGGTGGCTAGGAATCAGTGAGGGTGAGTATGCCATCTTTTATTTTTAACTCACTTCAAGCTCTTTCTAAAGTATTTCCCCCCTCAACCCTATCAAAGTCCTGGAGCCTTCAGAGCTGAAACCCCACAACAATCCTTGCTTGCTCTGGTAATTTGCATTTTGGAAAGTGTAGGGGCAAAAAAAACCTCTACTACTACATTACTGGAGCTCATCTAAGCTTAAAGGGATCTGACGACGAGCTTATTGACTGTTTCCAATGGCAACCAGCAGAACTATGAATGCAGCTCTAGCCATACTAACTCAGGATCCGTATAACATAAACAGAATATGACCCAAGTTACTTAACTCTTTAGTTTGACTCTACCTATATACCAGCTTTAAAATGTGATCAAATGTGGACGTACCCTTTAATGTAAAGTGACAATATGATAGTTCCAATTCATACCTAATCCATTCCATTGATTACACCACAAAATACTTTTTATGGATAGGTATAAAGAATTCCACAGACCTCCCTCTACATGTCCTGCACCTGAGAGTCAGCAGTCAAATGTGATCTTTATAATCTGTCAGAGTTCCTATTGTGATAGTATACACAGGTATTTTCATAAATGTCACACTTCTGACTCCCAGCTAATTCTCCTCCATGTTTCAGTAGGGTGGTGGGTTCCTGCACTGCCACCTGGAAATGTTCCTAAAGATGAAGAGGAAGGATTCCTATTATTTCCCATGTGGGAGTAACATGCAGTCCTTCCTAGAGTAGCCATGCTAAAAACAGTGTGCATGTCTCTGTTGGTTAAGGTGGATGGCATGACATGTGTGGAGGTTGTCTCCTGAAAACATGCTTCATTTTGGGAAGACTTATAGGGAACAGGATTACACAATTTACCGCCTCTATTTCTCATAGGATAGCTATTGCTGTTGCTGCAGAAAGGGCACACATGAGAGGTATGAGGAAGAGAACAGTAAAAAGGTCCACCACAACGTTGTTGTAGCCTCCAGTCTTCCCTTTGGAGGGAATCGCACAGCAGGTAAGGTCTTCTTGATACTCGCCTTGGAATAGGGGATGGGCACCAAGCTCTGCAGTGCGGAGAGCCTACTTTGGAAGTGGTCGGTGGTTTGTGCATCGGCTCCAGTCTTTTGCTTACTGTCAGGTGGGAAATATCACAAGGGCTGCTGCCAATGCCTAGTTTTTTGTCTTGTAGGCTTCCATTCTGTGAAATGAGGGACACTTGCGGGACATTCTCCTGACGCAGGAATGTATGTGTTATTGATGAGGGATCTATCTCCTCTGGTGAAAAGCAAGCAGAAGCATGAGAAGACCTTAATGCAGGAGAAAGAAGAGGTCCAATTGGAGCATGGTTTACAGTTGCCACTGGTTTGGTGATGACACCACACTGAGGGGAAGAAATGGTTTGAGTTGGCTGCTGTGATCCTTGCACAGAGAAAGCAACTTGAAGACTCGCACTCCGCTGTCTCCATGTACGTAGAGCATGAGATGCAGTCTCCAGGGAACCTCCAACTCCAGAGGAAGAAACCAGATCCCTTGCTGTTTGGAGTACCCTCAAAACATTGGCTGGTACGGGAGTCCCTGTCACATCTGGGTTAGGGCAAGCAGTTCCACGGGATGGACTTTGGACACCACGAAAACAACTGTAAATCCCCTATAGATTTAAGAACAGACATGAGAAAACTGATATACTAAACAATTATTTTTATAATTGTAATTTCGCAAACATATTTCATGAATAGCCTGAGATCTCAAATCTACAGCTGCACAGAAAGTCCTGTAGTTATGTGTCTCTTGGGCTGGGGCTACACGGCAACTCTGGCTGTGACAAACACGCACGGAAAAAGTTCATCACAAAATAATGAAAGTAAATGAGGTTGTGTTGCGACATGACAGTTGTATTTTTTGCAACTCTCAGGATACATCTTGCAAGTCACAATGCAACCCCATTCACGTTGTCATGTACAGTAAATAGTTCTGCGATCTTTGGCAGTGTTGCGTTCTAAGTTTCCATATAACCTGAGCCTTACCGCATCTATGAAAATCAAATGTACATCTCCACTAACCACAGAAAAAGTATTACTATTACAAATTCAAAATGGACCTCTCATTATGGTGCCAGGTTTTGCCATGCAGAACAGAAGGGTCTCGCGTTTACTTTGTCCTCCATACCCTTTCCAAGACCCTTGAGCTAACTCCTCACCAAGTTCCTCAAGAAAGGGAAGTCCTGCACAGGTTCTTTCCATCCAGTCCCAACAGCAAATGGGTTGTGACCAATCAGGGATAAACCTATCTCTCCAAAGGAGCTATAGCACCTGTAAATTTTGCCTCTGTGGTACTTATTCCCTTTTTTAATATGTTATGCCAGTCATTGAGTGATTTGTGCCAAATACATTAAGCAGTGCCATATTCTGGCTTTCTACTTAATAAATGTAATCACAGAGTACCTTCACCAGTGTAAAACTGATGATCATAAAAAATCACCCAATTTGTGCCCTTAAAAAGCAATTAACAATGAGGCTGGACAGGACAAGGAAAGGAAAATTGACTCACTCTCACGCTTGCCCTATCAAGCTATAGGCCCTGCCTAGCAAAATAGGAATGGCCGGCCCAATAGGGGCGATCCCGTGTCAGGCACCTCCTGGTAGGCCCTATATGTCCCTGACAAGGGATAGATTCCGCCACCTGAGAAGAGTAATATGACTACAGTCCAATAGTAATGTCATAATTCAATGCATGTATCAGAAAAAAATAAAGTTACAACAAAAATAATCGCACATAATACATATATGCTCCCAAAAAAACCGGTGGCGTCCAGGTTTTGATCACCAGTGGACAGAGACTAGACTTTCCATCAAGATGGCCACCACTGCACCACCAATGCTCCTGTGCTGACCCAGACTGATCCCTTATCGTACCCTCTCCAGGCTTGCCATCTCATTTGGGATTATGGGAAGTATAGTCATATCCTCCCTTTTCTGTCATAGCGATTGTTATGTTTATTGGACTATCCTGCTGTTATTTCGATTTTATTGAATAGCCATACTTTCATTATCAGTATTTAAATGGTGTGTGGTAGATTTTTAAAAGGGTCTCAGTAGTAGCAGCACTGTGGACATTTGGTATGTGATGCAGATGCATCATATTTGGTCCCAAATATGATAGGAATTGTCTTTCTTTATTGCCATGAGATTTATTATTATCATTTGGGTATTACTGCAAGAATATAATCTGATTCGCACAGATATTATTGTTTTTTGGAGTTTTTATTTTTGTTATATGTGGTCCCCTGATGAACTGACCCCAAAGAACGGTTCAGAGAAATATGTCAGGACAAAATTTACATTCCTGGGACATATGTTATGTGCTCGTTTCTTTTCCACTGGTGATCAAAACCTGGACACCACTGGTTTATTTAGGAGCATATATGTATTATGTGTGATTATTTTTGTTGTAACTTTATTATTAGAGATGAGCGAATTTTTCAAAAGTTCAATTCGGCTGATTTGACGATTAAAAAAAAAAAATAATAGCTTTGTGACGAATAACATTTTTTAAATCAAACTTACCGCCTCCATTTGCTTGCAATGGGCCGGCCGCCGCCATTTTGCTTGAAGATCTGGCGCAAAATCTTACTCTGTGCGATATTACGTCATCACACCCAAGAGATCTTCAACCAAGATGGCGACTGGCGACCCATCGCAAGCAACTGGAGGAGGTAAGTATGAATCTTTTTATTTTTTACACTATTTAAGGTTAAATCGATTTGCTTACACGAAGCACGAGGAAATTCGACTTTGAGGCGAATCGAATTTATCCTGAAATTCGGATCGAATTCCACTTCGTGGGATTCGATTCGCTCATCTCTATTTATTTTTTTCTGATACATGCATTGACTTATGACATTACTATTGGACTGTGGTCATATTAGGTCTCTTCTCGGGTGGCTGTATCTATCCCTTGTCAGGGACATAAAGGGCCTATTAAGAGTTTCCTAACACGGGATCGCCCTTATTGGGCCTGCCATTCCGTTTTGCTAGGCAGGGATCATAGCTTGATTGTAAGTCATAGCTTGATTGTGAGGGTGAGTCAATTTTCCTTTCCTAGTCCAGCCGGGTGTCACCACCAGATCTTTGAGAAGTTCTGATAGACGCTCTTCAGTACCACCTGCATGATCTTCTTTTGTTTTGCTTTCGTTTTGACATCTCTCCTCCCTCTCCCAGCTGTCATCTATTAGCAGTGATTGCCTCCCTATATATCTCCTCCCCATACTACCTCACCTTGCGGTTTATACAACTTCCTGGAGTGTGCTCATGCTGCAAACTGCAACTGATGCTTCTACAGATAAGTCTGTTCATTTATTTGTGTTTTCTTGTTGCCTTGATCCTAGGTGACCCTGACTCCCTCCGTATTAAGTGTAGGGAGCCGGTGGTCGTGTCCCCTCACTATTATAGGGTGTTCAGGTGTCATACAGTCGAGGCACGAGGGCATGCAATTTTCTATCATAGAGATCTTTGCATGGGCTGAGAAGACAGGGAGAGTTTCAGGGCTTAAATAGGGGTCACCCTTTTGTTCCTTAGTTTTGGATCAAGCCAGTCGGATCCTTATTTGTAACTTCTTGTTTTCTGTTACACCATCCGTGACACCGAGCCTCATTGTTAATTGCTTTTTAAGGGCACAAATTGGGTGATTTTTAATAATCATCAGTAAAGGTTATGTTTTATACTGGTGAAGGTACTCTGTGATTACATTATAATTAAGTTACACTAGTGACTACCTGACATCTGATGTCTTTATCTATTAGAACTGTGAAAAATACTTAATAAATATGTCTAAAACTAAGGTAGTAATTTACTATTCTGAAATGCACCTAAATTAGGCGCATTTCAGGCGCAAATGATGGGTCTAAAATTATGTGGGTGTGGCTTAGGCAGGAAAGGGTCGGCAGACCTGTCTCATTTATCATTTTCTATGCCTGGTTTAGGCGTAGAAAATGGTCTAAATGTAACCTGTGCCACTTTAAAACTTTGCCGGAATCACCGCCAGACATGGGCCTTTATTAAGACCGGTGTCTAAAACACAGGTCCTAATAAAAGTGCTCCTAAGTCTTCTTGGAGAACACACCCACGTTTCTCATCAAATTTGGCAAGTGACAAAAATTAGTCATTTCTAGTGGCACGTTTTTATATTTTGTGACAGATTTGGTACACTTGACACCATCTGATGCATCTTACTGTAGATCTTTTTGACAATATCTTCTTCTTGTTCACGTACTCAAGGCAACGTGTTGTGAAGCAGAACCTGCTCCTTCGTCAACTAGAGCACTTAGCAGGTTCTGCTCTGAAACGTGTCACCTTGTGCACATGAAAATAAGTATTGTCAAAAAGATCTGATACAAAGTCAGATGTGATTCTTCTCCAAGGGAGCAAGTTACTTTCTTTGAAGTTCTATTTGCTTACTACTTCTTGCTTACCCGACTGATTCCCAGCAGACTCTGTTCCACACAAGAGCTGGGCAAACAGTGTCTCATCCTCCAGTAGACAAGATGTTCCCAAGAGAAGACCAGAAGACTCAACCCCATAGCCACCAGTAGCATATAGAAGACTCCGGCCATGTTGTCGATGTCCAGTTTACTGCTCACCGCCTCATTCTTCTCATTTTGACAAATGCCTGATAACCACACTGTCTCCAGTCTCTGTGTGTCACCTAGAAGAAAAATATGGAATTACTATGGATAAAAAAATGATTGAGCACCCACCATTTCAATTTAGACTAGCTAGCAACTAAGTACGACTTGGTGAGCTGTGTTATAATCTTGTAAACCTGTTTAGAAATTACAGTAAGGCGCTATAGTTGGGGTAATCTAGATTAGTTTCCCTCACTGACATGTTCTGTACTTAGTATAAAGCTGCTTAATCTGTATTTCATGATTGTAGTAGGGAGGAATTATCATGAGAGCGTTTTTTTGGGCATTTTTTAGGCTAGTCATTCTGATGTGTTCTAATAGAAATTGCAACTGATGCATGGCATTTAGTGCCAACACTTTCCTGCCAAAGTTGGAGTGCCCTGTTTTTTCTCTGAATGCTAAAGCTTTGTCTGGGGACCCCGGTTACTTTACTCTGCCTGGAGAATCTAAACTGATGTTACTGACCAATTTAGGTTAACTGTCCACATACTCACATTAAAGGCTATGTACACTTTCGGAGTAAAATTTTCTTTATGACTGTATTTTACTCATTTTGGCCTAAAAATCATTTTTTCCATTGGTCTTTATTAAAAATATTAAGTCGTTCAGTAACAAAGGGTTAATTGTCTGTCTAACTTTGTGAATGTACTCTTTACTTACACTTTGTGCCAAAAACCCTTATCTCTAACTTACTAAGAGGTCATAAACACTTATTTAGTCCCCAGCCAGCTGGCTGACGGGCCAGAGAGATTATTCAGATCCCTCTATTAGAGCATCTCAGCCCTGTACAGAGAAAAGGGCTCCATGTTTGTAATAAAGACCAATAAAAAAAAAATGTTTAGCTCTAAATGAGTACAATGCAAAAAAAATGTATAATGCCCAAAGGTGTACATACCCTTTAACTTCACAAAAGCATCCCTGGACGTATGAGCTAAAGCAGCCTAGGTCTCCGGACAATGCATCAGGATGCATAGAGGGTACTACAGACACCAGCTGTAGCTTGAAGAGGTGGTGGTAGTGGTGGGGGCAGTAATGAGGCATATCTAATTTGACTGCTTTACTAGTGGGGGGAGTACTATTGCACAAAAATCTGAAATTTTTCTTCACAGTCACTAATGTTAAATTTGGCATACTTCATACCAAGCTATGCCCATTTTGTTCACCAAAAAACAAAAGTGACTAGACAGGTTACATAAGGAAGGAAGGTGCAAGTAAATAATATAGTAATTTTAATAATAAATAATAAAAATTATGTTTGAAAATAAAGATGCAAAAAAGGAACAAATTATGTGGATTAAAAAATGGATAATAAATCCCACACAGTGTTAGCTTCAGAGCTTCTACTGTGAAAGGCAGGATTGAAATGTTTTTTCTTTTGATTAGATAAAAAAAAAATGCATTAAAACTGTGGCTTTTTATTTTAAATAAAACCCATAAGTGGGTTGATGCATAGGTATTATCAGGGCCGTCGCTAACAGACAGGCAAAACAAGCAATTGCTTGTGGCCCCGAGCTGGCCCGGGGCCCCAAGCAGATCCGGTGCTTGTTTTGCTTCCTTTAAGGCTGCAGCCGCCTGAGCGCTCTATAGAGAGCCTCAGGAGGCTGCAGCACTCCTGGTTACCTCCCGAGTTCCTCCTCTGCTGTGCTGACTGCTGCTCTGTAGCGTGGCCGAGCTCTCCTCCTCTACCTCCTGGCTGTCACTCAGTCCGGCCGGGTACCGCGCGGTACAGGAACAGGGGATTCAGTTTCCTGTTCCCGGCCGGACTGACAGGAAGTGTACACTGAGTGAGTGCTCACCTCCTTTCAGTCCGGCCGCGGCCGGGAACAGGAAACTGAATCTCCTGACCTGTACCACGTGGTTCCCGGCCGGACTGAATGACAGCCAGGAGGTAGAGGAGGAGAGCTCGGTAGAGGAGGTAGAGAAGGACACAGGGAGGGGGAGGGGGGGCTAAGAAGGACATGGGGTAGTGGAATAAGAAGGGAGGGGGGAATAAGAAGCACACGGGGAGGGGAATAAGAAGGACACAGGGAGGGGGAGTAAGAGGACAGGGGAAGGGGGAGTAAGAAGGACATGGGTGGGGGAATAAGAAAGAAACATGGAGGGGGAGGGGGGAGTAAGAAGGACAAAGGGGGGGAGGAGATGAGGAGAACACAGGGAAGGGGGTGAGGAGAACACAGAGAGGGGGCCGGTGCAGAGCTCTAAGGGACGAAAGAGAGAGCTCTATAGGAAAGGGGGCAGGACAGGGAGCTCTTTCACACTACGCCGCCGCGCACACACACATAATGCATCAGTAAAGTGACACTTTTATTATCCCTCCTCAAGGGGGCCCCTCTCTCAGCAGCCAAACAGACATTTTCTTGTAGTGTTTTTTCTAGTTGCAGAATGCTCTTGGGTCTGGCATATTTTTCTCTCTCTCATTATCTGGTGTTTCCTCCCACAGACCTCCATTGTTTTCGTATGCTACCTCAAAAACAACAACAACAACAAAAAAAACACTTGTGCATTGCATGGAGTTTTTGCATGGTATTTGTTTTGTTTTAACAAAATCTTTTTTTCCTATACAGCTCTCTAGAGAATGCGACATCACATGGGGCCACATATTTTCCTCTAAAAAAGACACTAAGCATCCAGCACTCTTACAGAACACCAGGTGCTGAAACACACTATATGGAAAAAAAGAAAACGTAAAAATGCTACAAAAATTGTTGATCAAGTCAGGCGTTTTTGAGGCCAAAAATAATCCTGTCAGGGACAAAACTACGTGTGAAGGATTGGATCAACACTGGATGGGTCATTTCAACCTGTCTACTTCGCTATGTGACACATATCTATCATCCACGATCCTCCATTGAACCCTCTTACCCTCATTAGGTTTTTTAAAAGTTGGGTGGTACAGTATGTGTGTAGAGTATATATGGGGTATTTATGTATGTGTACCATGTATATATGGTGTATTTATGTGTATGTATGTTGCATATACAGTACAGACCAAAAGTTTGGACACACCTTCTCATTCAAAGAGTTTTCTTCATTTTCATGACTATGAAAATTGTAGATTCACACTGAAGGCATCAAAACTATTAATTAACACATGTGGAACTATATAACAAAAAAGTGTGAAACAACTGAAAATATGTCATATTCTAGGTTCTTCAAAGTAGCCACCTTTTGCTCTGATTACTGCTTTGCACACTCTTGGAATTCTCTTGATGAGCTTCAAGAGGTAGTCACCTGAAATGGTCTTCCAACAGTCTTGAAGGAGTTCCCAGAGATGCTTAGCACTTGTTGGCCCTTTTGCCTTCACTCTGCGGTCCAGCTCACCCTAAACCATCTTAATTGGGTTCAGGTCCGATGACTGTGGAGGCCGGGTCATCTGGCGCAGCACCCCATCACTCTCCTTCATGGTCAAATAGCCCTTCCACAGCCTGGAGGTGTGTTTGGGGTCATTGTCCTGTTGAAAAATAAATGATGGTCCAACTAAACGCAAACCGGATGGAATAGCATGCCGCTGCAAGATGCTGCGGTAGCCATGCTGGTTCAGTATGCCTTCAATTTTTAATAAATCCCCAACAGTGTCACCAGCAAAGCACCCCAACACCATCACACCTCTTCCTCCATGCTTCACGGTGGGAACCAGGTATGTAGAATCCATCCGTTCACCTTTTCTGCGTCGCACAAAGACACGGTGGTTGGAACCAAAGATCTCAAATTTGGACTCATCAGACCAAAGCACAGATTTCCACTGGTCTAATGTCCATTCCTTGTGTTCTTTAGCCCAAACAAGTCTCTTCTGCTTGTTGCCTGTCCTTAGCAGTGGTTTCCTAGCAGATATTCTACCATGAAGGCCTGATTCACACAGTCTCCTCTTAACAGTTGTTCTAGAAATGTGTCTGCTGCTAGAACTCTGTGTGGCATTGACCTGGTCTCTAATCTGAGCTGCTGTTAACCTGCAATTTCTGAGGCTGGTGACTCGGATGAACTTATCCTCCGCAGCAGAGGTGACTCTTGGTCTTCCTTTCCTGGGGCGGTCCACATGTGAGCCAGTTTCTTTGTAGCGCTTGATGGTTTTTGTGACTGCACTTGGGGACACTTTCAATGTTTTCCCAATTTTTCGGCCTGACTGACCTTTATTTCTTAAAGTAATGATGGCCACTCGTTTTTCTTTACTTGCTGCTTTTTTCTTGCCATAATACAAATTCTAACAGTCTATTCAGTAGGACTATCAGCTGTGTATCCACCTGACTTCTCCACAATGCAACTGATGGTACCAACCCCATTTATAAGGCAAGAAATCCCACTTATTAAACCTGACAGGGCACACCTGTGAAGTGAAAACCATTTCAGGTGACTACCTCTTGAAGCTCATCAAGAGAATGGCAAAAGTGTGCAAAGCAGTAATCAAAGCAAAAGGTGGCTACTTTGAAGAACCTAGAATATGACATATTTTCAGTTATTTCACACTTTTTTTGTTAAGTATATAATTCCACATGTGTTAATTCATAGTTTTGATGCCTTCAGTGTGAATCTACAATTTTCATAGTCATGAAAATGAAGAAAACTCTTTGAATGAGAAGGTGTATCCAAACTTTTGGTCTGTACTGTATATATATATATATATATATATATATATATATATATATAGTGTATGTACAAACCGGATTCCCAAAAAGTTGGGACACTAAACAAATTGTGAATAAAAACTGAATGCAATGATGTGGAGATGGCAAATGTCAATATTTTATTTGTAATAGAACGTAGATGACAGATCAAACGTTTAATCCGAGTAAATGTACCATTTTAAAGGAAAAATACGTTGATTCAAATTTTCACGGTGTCAACAAATCCCAAAAAAGTTGGGACAAGTAGCAATAAGAGGCTGGAAAAAGTAAATTTGAGCATAACGAAGAGCTGGAAGACCAATTAACACTAATTAGATCAATTGGCAACATGGTTCGGTATAAAAAGAGCTTCTCAGAGTGGCAGTGTCTGTCAGAAGCCAAGATGGGTAGAGGATCACCAATTCCCACAATGTTGCGCAGAAAGATAGTGGAGCAATATCAGAAAGGTGTTACACAGCGAAAAATTGCAAAGACTTTGCATCTATCATCATCAACTGTGCATAACATCATCCGAAGATTCAGAGAACAATCTCTGTGCGTAAGGGTCAAGGCCGTAAAACCATACTGGATGCCCGTGATCTCCGGGCCCTTAAACGACACTGCACCACAAACAGGAATGCTACTGTAAAGGAAATCACAGAATGGGCTCAGGAATACTTCCAGAAACCATTGTCAGTGAACACAATCCACCGTGCCATCCGCCGTTGCCAGCTGAAACTCTACAGTGCAAAGAAGAAGCCATTTCAAGATCCACAAGCTCAGGCATTTTCACTGGATCAGGGATCATTTAAAATGGAGTGTGGCAAAATGGAAGACTGTTCTGTGGTCAGACGAGTCACGATTCGAAGTTCTTTTTGGAAATCTGGGACGCCATGTCATCCGGACCAAAGAGGACAAGGACAACCTAAGTTGTTATCAACGCTCAGTTCAGAAGCCTGCATCTCTGATGGTATGGGGTTGCATGAGTGCGTGTGGCATGGGCAGCTTGCATGTCTGGAAAGGCACCATCAATGCAGAAAAATATATTCAGGTTCTAGAACAACATATGCTCCCATCCAGATGTCATCTCTTTCAGGGAAAACCCTGCATTTTTCAACAAGATAATGCCAGACCACATTCTGCATCAATCGCAACATCATGGCTGCGTAGGAGAAGGATCCGGGTACTGAAATGGCCAGTCTGCAGTCCAGATCTTTCACCTATAGAGAACATTTGGCGCATCATAAAGAGGAAGGTGCAACAAAGAAGGCCCAAGACGATGGAACAGTTAGAGGCCTGTATTAAACAAGAATGGGAGAGCATTCCTATTTCTAAACTTGAGAAACTGGTCTCCTCGGTCCCCAGACGTCTGTTGAGTGTTGTAAGAAGAAGGGGAGATGCCACACAGTGGTGAAAATGGCCTTGTCCCAACTTTTTGGGGATTTGTTGACACCATGAAATTCTGATTCAACATATTTTTCCCTTAAAATGGTACATTTTCTCAGTTTAAACTTTTTGTTCCGTGATTTATGTTCTATTCTGAATAAAATATTAGAAGTTGGCACCTCCATATCATTGCATTCAGTTTTTATTTACGATTTATATAGTGTCCCAACTTTTTGGGAATCCAGTTTGTATATGTAAACATGTGTCGTGACGCCACGTGCCCGCTGTTGAGTAGGGAACCTGTTGTTAAAAATTTGAATCCCACCCCTGGACAGAACAGATAAAACAGTATGTCTCCCTTCCCAAGATATGAGAGACATGGCTATATGCAAATTATAGAACCCACCACAAACAATGTAAGTCATTACAATCAATTGCAGCTACTGCTTTCTAACCCCCTCCTGGCATTGATACAGGGTACTCTGAGTGCCACCATACAGCCTCCTGCACAAGGCTTTGCAGTGGATGGACACAAGGGTTAACTGATCACCATACAATGCACAGTGTACCACAGGCCACCATGGACAGGTGATGATAGGTCACTATTATTTCTTGGAAAGTCTACTGTAAATACCAATGAACTGTAATTCCATAACAATAGAAATATGCCTCCGAGCAGTCAGACGGTGCCAATAAAAGTGACAAATATCTTCGACTTCTATAGGAATGACACTGAATTACAAGCCCCTTCAGTTTGCAGGTTTGAAGAATCGATCTATCCGTACCAGATTGATTTGGATGCAGTTTGTCAAGAGACTCTTAAAAAAATGGCTCTACTGAAAGAAAGTTCCATGTGCTGTCTACTATACAAATGAATTCTAGTCTGAAGCTGTGATTGATAGCCAGGGCTTCACAATCTATATGCATGATGTAAAAGGAATTCAAACTGTACAGCAAATACAGTGTCGCCCTATTTTTTATTAAATTTAATCCTGGATAATTTATATGCATCGAAATAGAAACAACAGCACGGTGCTCTCAATTATGCTAAACAAACTACATGGCAATACGTCAGGATTAGAGACGCCGAAACATTTACTGACCCTGTATGGTGGCACAGCAAAGTCCTATGATTCCGCATTATTAACCGTGGGCACTTGAAGTGCCTTCTTATGGTGAATCTATGAAGGCACTTGATGCGCCTCCCTATGGTGCATCTATGAAGGCACTTGATATGCCTCCCTGTGATCCAGGAAGGGAGTAGGGTAGAGTACAGGAGAGGCAGAAGTGACACTGATAGTGGTTGTAGTACTCATGGTGGCAGTCCTCACTCTGGTGCACCCTGGGCTGTGCAGTGGAGGGGTACCTCCCTTGCTTTCATTGGGGATAACCCTGGGTATGGTTGGGGGGTCTCCTGCCTGGTGGTGGCCTCCAGTGGGTTTTGAGGTGCAAGGCAGGGTAAGATGTGGTGCAATACAATGCTGTGGCAATGCAGGTAGTGGTACAATGCAATGATAGGGTTAGGTTAAAGGGAATCTGTCACCCCAATTTTGGACAAATGTCTGCAGTCATACATGCATTGTACTGCAGATAAAGAGTCCAGATCAACCTTTTTTTTTTTTCCTACTGTCTCAGGTTCCCCGCTGTCAGCACTCAAAGCTGCAGTAAAATACATAGCCTGGACTGCTGTGCTGTTCCTGTTCTAACATAATGGAGAGGACTCATAGGTGTATGCGCAGCAGTCCTGACAATGTATTTTAAAACAGCTCTGAGGGCTAACAATGAGGCAAGGGGGGGAGGGGGGGGGGGGGTATTGAAGTAGGAAAAAAAATTGTGATCTGGCCTCCATATCATGTATTACAGCAGATTATAGTCCACAATCAGGGTGAGAGATTCCCTTTATGGTGGAACCAAGTCCACTGAACTTACAAGTCCACTGCAGTTACAAACATGCTCTTGCTAGAAAAGGCACAGTTCTTACACGTTGCATAAATCAGCATTCCGAAGGCTGCACATAGGGCATAGGCAGTGGGTTCCCTCTAAGTACCTTTCCAGACAAGCTATACAATCTTCCTAATTTGGCCAAAAAGTGCAAGTTCTCTCAATAATTTTGTTTCTCCCTGCTCACCAATATGGTACTACAATATCCAGCTGAGGGGTGCAGCCCCTTTAACAGAAGGCCAGCTTGTCTCTTAAGTATGGTAGGGAGCCTGAAACTCCTATTCCTACCAAATTGCAGTGAAGTCCAGAGTAAATACTCGTGTTACCTTCACTGGTTTTCTGTCCAGGAACTGTCCCTTTGTAATGGACCTTCTCTCTCCCTGCTGCCTCATGTTCATGTTTCACAGGGCTGGAGTATCTCCATTTGCTGCTATTTCCTCTCACACGCAGACACACTCTAACTTTGTTAGCTCCGTACACAACATAAAAAGGTGAGACCAGCAACTACATAGCAACTGAGTCATGGGGTTGGCTAGTTAACCTCCTCTACCCCATGTACAGCTTTTGGCATAACAAGTGCACAGTAAAGTTGCATTAACCCCTTATGCAGTCATCCGCCAACACACTGCAGTACTACCTCAATTTTACCCCCAAGATCATGAAGCCATTGCTCACCGCGTGTGGGTGGAGTTTTTATCTTATGCAGATGCCACAATGAGTGTCCCTACCCTTATGGGCAATTTCCTGATATACGGTAATTTTTTGCAAGCAGAAACATTTCTAATTATCCGGCTGGAAGAAATATTTGTTTAAATACAATTGCCTGCCCACACATCTCGGCAACCTGTTTGAGTGACAGATGGTGGTGGTACACAGCACCTGTATTCGGGTGACTGTGCCTGCAGGGTTACTAATATTCTACAGCACTGTGTGAGTATTATCATGGAGCAAGACGGAGATAAAAAAAAAAACATACAGTATAAGTGCTTAACCCCTTCCTGACACAGTCATTTTTTCATTTTGTTTTTCACTCCCTGCCTTCCAGGACCTATAACTTTTTTTTGTTCACATGGTTACGACCACCCTGCAATTCAGCAGCAGTGGTTGTGCTTGCATTCCGTAGGAAAAAGCACTAGTCTATATGTGCTCCCACAGTCCTGGCCACCAGAGAGGTTGGCACCTTTTCCTATAGTGTGCAAGCACGGCCACCGCTGCTGGATTGCAGGGTGGTCGTAACCATGAAAATGAGCAGTGTATAATGTGATGGAAAAACGAATCCAGCCAGCAAAGGAAGCAATACGGACAATCACAATATATTAGTAAGTGTGGTGTGTTAACGTCCTCTACATAATAAATGCCACTTCCAGAGGAAAAAAAGCAGTCTGGTTTGAGAGCTGCATTTATACAAGCAGATCAAATAACATGAGTTTGTGAGCATTCGAGTGTTTGAGTTCAAGTGTGTGTTTGTATTAAGTGTGAGACATTAGATTACGTGATTTGAGATTCAGAGACTTTAGGAGGGGACTACAGTAAGTTAGATTCTTATCACTGCACTATATTGTATTTTTCTCTTTTCTTGCGTAATCCCCATTTAGTATGTGTTCCTTTACTGAAAGCGCAGTCTAGCGCACATCTAATGTACGCAGTCCTGGAACAGCCCTTTTGAGGGTGCATATCTTTGTTCAAAATGTGAGCAAATTGCCCATTTGGAATCGCACATCGAGTATCTAAATGGGCAAATTTCCACACTGAGAAGCGTTGACAATTTGGAAAAAAGTTTGCTGCTCACTGAGCAAGCACTCTATGGGGCAGATGGAGGGTGGTGCTATTAGCGAGGAGGCTGAGGAAAGTGAGGTAGCTAGCTGGGTAAAAGTTAGAAATCAGGGTAGAGGGAAGAGTGCCAGGGAGGCTAGCCCGGATCGGACACACCCCAACACGTTTGTACGGTTGGCAGATGAGGGGGATGTCAGTTCAGGGAGAGCACAAAACTGGAGAGCGGGAGGGGTCTGCCTTTATGTAAAGTCCTGTCTAAAGCCCACACTCTGGGAAGATATAAGTGAGGGACATGAACATGTGAAGTCTCTGTGGGTAGAGATACATGGAGCTAAAAACAATAATAAATTACTAATAGGAGTTTACAATAAACCACCTAATATACCAGAGTCCACAGAAAATCTGCTAGTAAACGAGATAGACAAGGCGGCAAATCATAATGAGGTGGTGATTATGGGGGACTTCAACTACTCAGATATAGACTGGGAAACTGAAACTTGTATATCTCATAAAGGAAACAGGTTCTTGGCAATAACCAAAGACAATTACCTTTCCCAACTGGTTCAGGACCCGACTAGAGGGACGGCCATACTGGACTTAGTATTAACCAATAAGCCTGACAGAACAACAGACGTGCAGGTCGGGGGACACCTGGGAAATAGTGACCATAAAGTAATAACCTTCCAATTATCATTCAAAAGAGTGTTTCTTCGGGGAGGAACAAAAATAACAATCTTCAAAAAAGCTAAATTTAGCCAACTAAGAGGGGCCATAGGCGTAACTAACTGGGACAAAGTCCTCAAAAATAAAAATACAGCCACATGAGGATATTGGGATATTTTTAAAAGCATCCTAAAATCTAATTGTGAAAGGTACATACCATATGGGAATAAAAGGTTAGGGAACATCAAAAAAACTATGTGGATAAATAGAATTGTAAAGAAAGCAATAAATGACAAAAAAAAGCATTTCAATCACTAAAACAGGAGTGTAGCGAGGAAGCACTGAAAAACTATAAGGGAAAAAACTAATAGAAGCAGCCAAACTAGAGACCGATATATATATATATATATATATATATATAAATGGTAAAAAGTATAAATCTGAAGGTGTCGGCCCTCTACAGAGTAATGAGGGGGGAGTTGCAGAGAGCGATGAGGAGAAAGCAAAGCTATTAAATATTTTTTTCTCCACTCTATTCACTGAAGAAAATAAACTGTCAGATGAAATGCAGATGTAAAAATTAATTCCCCATTAAACGTGACCTGTCTGACCCAGGAAGAAGTACAGCGGCTACTTAAAAAGATTAAAATAGACAAATCGCCAGGACCAGATGGCATACACCCCCGTATTCTAAGGGAATGTCATAAGTAATGTCATAGCCAGACGCTTATTTCTGATATTTGCTGACTCTATACTGACAGGATTGGCGCATAGCAAATGTATTGCCAAAATTAAAAAAAACAGAGCCCGGTAACTATAGGCCGGTAAGTTTAGCATCTGTCGTGGGTAAACAGTTTGAAAGTTTTCTAAGCGATGCTATCTTGGAGTACCTCAAGGAAAATAAGCAAATAATGCTATATCAGCATGGCTTCATGAGGGATCGGTCATGTCAAACTAATTTAATCAGTTTCTATGAGGAGGTAAGTTCTAGACTTGGCAGCGTTTAATCAATGGATGTCGTATATCTGGACTTCTCCAAAGCATTTGACACTGTACCACATAAAAGGTTAGTATACTGTATAAAATGAGAATGCTTGAAATGGGAGAAAATGTCTGTATGTGGGTAAGTAACTGGCTGAGGGATATAAAACAGAGGGTGGTTATTAACAGTACACACTCGGATTGGGTCACTGTCACTAGTGGAGTACCTCAGGGGTCAGTATTGGGCCCTATTCTCTTCAATATATTTATTAATGATCTTGTACAGTAAAATACATTTTTTGCAGATGACACTAAACTGTGATGTAATTGACAAGGAAGAGGACAGTATACTACTACACATTGATCTGGATAGAATGGAGGCTTGGGCAGATAAGTGGCAGATGAGGTTTAACACTGACAAATGTAAGGTTATACACATGGGAAGGAATAATGCAAGTCACCCGTACATACTAAATGGTAAAACACTGGGTAACACTGACACGGAAAGGGACCTAGGAATTTTAGTGAACAGCAACCTAATCTGTAAAAATCAGTGTCAGGCAGCTGCTGCCAAGGCCAATAAGATAATGGGTTGCATCAAAAGGGGCATAGGTGCCCGCAATGGGAACATAGTCCTACCATTATACAAATCACTAGTCAGACCACACATGGAGTACTGTGTACAGTTCTGGGCTCCTGTGAACAAGGCAGACATAGCAGAGCTGGAGAGGGTTCAGAGGAGGGCAACTAAAGTAATAACTGGAATGGGGGGACTACAGTACCCTGAAAGATTATCAAAATTAAGGTTAATCACTTTAGAAAAAAGACGACTGAGGGGAGATCTAATTACTATGTATAAATATATCAGGGGTCAGTACAGAGATCTCTCCCATCATCTATTTATCTCCAGGACTGTGACTGTGACGAGGGGACATCCTCTGCATCTGGAGGAAAGAAGGTTTGTACACAAACATAAAAGAGGATTCTTTACGGTAAGAGCAGTGAGACTATGGAACTCTCTGCCTGAGGAGGTGGTGATGGTGAGTTCACTAAAAGAGTTCAAGAGGGGCCTGGATGTATTTTGGGAGGTGCTGAAACCCACATGCAGTTGTGCATATATATACAGTGGAGCAAATCCTGCACTTGTGACCCGTTGCTAATGACGATCCCCAGCAAAAATGCATACAGTGGAGGATGCCCGCAGTGAACCACAAGTACCACATCAGACATCCTACACAAGATAGCAATTATGTGGATGTGATAATCAATATAACAATATAACAATAGCAAAGACAGGTGCACTCTGCGGTCTTACTAAACCCTCAAAATGATTTTAAAATTAGGAGATTAGCCAACATGTCCTATGGCCCACTGGCCCCTGGTATTGCCCATACGGCACAGGTAGGTAAGTGTTAGGTACCGAGCTACTTGAGAAACCTTGGCGCGGTGCTCGGGCTCAGACATGTCCTACACCGTAGGACATTTTGGCTAATCTCTCAATTTTAAAATCAGTTTGAGGGTTTAGTAAGACCGCAGAGTGCACCTGTCTTTGCTATTGTTATATTATTAATAATATTACAGGCTATAGCTACTAGAGAGGGGTCGTTGATCCAGGGAGTTATTGTGATTGCCTGATTGGAGTCGGGAAGGAATTTTTTATTCCCCTTAAGTGGGGAAAATTGGCTTCTACCTCACATTTTTTTTTTTTGCCTTCCTCTGGATCAACTTGCAGGATAACAGGCCGAACTGGATGGACAAATGTCTTTTTTTTGGCCTAAACATACAGTATCTAATATAACATATAGTGATGCATTGCACTTAAAGTAGTAGTCCAACTAATAAATAGAGTATAGGCCATCAATGTAAAAGTAGTGGAAATCCTCTTTAGCACAGAGTAAAGTCTCAGAGACTTTGTTGAACTGTGTTGTAAAGGATCACTCTGTGTAAAACATATGCACTGTATTATGCCTAATACAAGACTTAAAGTCTCGTCCCAGACAATGGGGGCATATCGCTAGGATATGTCCCCATTGTCTTATAGGTGCGGGTCACACCGCTGGGACCCACATCTATATCAGGAACGGAGCCCTAAAAGTGGTGGCTGGAGGACTCTGGTCCGGCCATCACCAAGTGCTCTCCTCATAGAAGTGAATAGGAGTGCACCATGCATGACCAGCCACCGCTCCTATTCACTTCTATGGGCCCGATGTACACTGTACACTGACCAAAAATATAAACGCAACACTTTCGGTTTTGCTCCCATTTTGCATGAGCTGAACTCAAAGATCTGAAACATTTTCTACATACATAAAAGACCCATTACGCTCAAATATTGTTCACAAATCTGTCTAAATCTGTGCTAGTGAGCACTTCTCCTTTGCCGAGATAATACATCCCACCTCACAGATGTGGCATATCAAAGTGCTGATTAGACAGCATGAATATAGCACAGGTGTGCCTTAGACTGCCCACAATAAAAGATCACTCTGAAATGTGCAGTTTGATCACACAGCACAATGCCACAGATGTCGCAACATTTGAGGGAGCATGGAATTGGCATGCTGACTGCAGGAATGTCTACCAGAGCTGTTGCCCGTGCAATGAATGTTCATTTCTCTACCATAAGCCATCTCCAAAGGCGTTTCAGAAAATTTGGCAGTACATCCAACCGGCCTCACAACCGCAGACCTCGTGTAACCACACCAGCCCAGGACCTCCACATCCAGCATGTTCACCTCCATGATCGTCTGAGACCAGCCACCCAGACAGCTGCAGCAACAATCGGTTTGCATAACCAAAGAATTTCTGCACAAACTGTCAAAAACCGTCTCAGGTAATCTCATCTGCATGCTCGTCGTCCTCATCGGGGTCTGGACCTGACTGCAGTTCGTCGTCGTAACCGACTTGAGCGGGCAAATGCTCACATTCGATGGTGTCTGGCACGTAGGAGAGGCGTTCTGTTCACGGATGAGTCCCGGTTTTCACTGTTCAAGGCAGATGGCAGACAGCGTGTGTGGCGTCGTGCGGGTGAGCGGTTTGCTGATGTCAACGTTGTGGATCGAGTAGCCCATGGTGGCGGTGGGGTTATGGTATGGGCAGTCGTATGTTATGAACAACTAACACAGGTGTATTTTATTGATGGCATTTTGAATGCACAGAGATACCGTGACGAGATCCTGAGGCCCATTGTTGTGCCATTCACCCACCACCATCACCTGATGTTGCAGCATGATAATGCACAGACCCATATTGCAAGGATCTGTACACAATTTCTGGAAGCTGAAAACATCCCAGTTCTTGCATGGCCAGCATACTCACCGGACATGTCACACATTGAGCATGTTTGGGATGCTCTGGATCGGCGTATACGACAGCGTGTTCCAGTTCCTGACAATATTCTGCAACTTCGCACAGCTATTGAAGAGGAGTGGACCAACATTCCACAGGCCACAATTAACAACCTGATCTACTGTATGCAACGGAGATGTGTTGCACTGCGTGAGGCAAATGGTGGCCACACCAGATACTGACTGGTTTTCTGACTCCCCCCCAGTAAGGCAAAACTGTGCACATTTCAGAGTGGTCTTTCATTGTGGGCAGTCTAAGGCACACCTGTGCAATATTCATGCTGTTTAATTAGCACCTTGATCTGCCACACCTGAGAAGTGGGATGGATTGTCTCGGCAAAGGAGAAGTGCTCACTAACACAGATTTAGACAGATTTGTGAACAATATTTGAGAGTAATGATTCTTTTGTGTATGTAGAAAATCGTTCAGATCTTTCAGTTCAGCTCATGCAAAATGGTAGCAAAACAGAAAGTGTTGCGTTATTATTTTTGGTCAGTGTAAATAGCTGAGCCATAGAAAATGAATGGAGTGTGGCTGCGCATGCGCAGTGCACCCTCCACCACTTTCGAGCTCCGTTCTCGATATAGGTGTGGGTCCCAGCGGTGGGCCCCCCATCTATTAGACAATGGGGTCATATCCTAGCGATATGCCCCCATTGTCTGAGATGAGACAACCTCTTTAAAGGAGTTGTCTCATAAACGACTTTTCACTTTAAAGTATATTTTCATCAGTTACTCTAGCTCTCATTCCTCTTTAAAAAAAATATATTTTTTTCAAATTTACCTCTTTTACCATTTTCTCTTATCCCCCATGCTTGAATCCTACTTCCTGGTTTCTCATGTTTCTGCTGTCCCATCATGCCTTAGGGCAGCGAGATGTGTCCTGAGACATCAGCAGATTGTGACACTAGTCATGTCCCTCGTTCTTACCCGTGACACTTGCTAAGTTCTACATTACAAGGCTCCAATGCAGGACGCACCCAACAGCAACTGAACATCTAAACTGATTTCCCACAGGTCACAATGGTAGACTAATAACTGTAGAATAAAGCAGTTTTGATGAATGGTGGTATTTGGGGGAAGTGATTGAACAGCGATATCTCTTGGACATTTATATTAGTGGCACAACCCCTTTAAAGGAATGATGCTTGACACAGAGATTCAAAAAAACATCTTACTCAATTATTTAGCTTCATCTCAGAATAAAGCTATTTTTGTGCAGGATTAAAAGAAATACAATCAGTCATCCTAATGATATAGTTATTACTGTCGGATTTAGACATAGGGGGACATTCATCAAGACTGGCGTTTCCATATGCCACTCATGATTTCTGTGCGTTGGAGTAAGATGTGACTAGTTTATTAAGAGACAGATGCCTCTTAATAAATTAGACGCCTCTTTGGCACTTCATGCACCAGAAACTCAAGCCTACGCCAATGCAGGGGCTGGCATAGACGTGAGCTATAGTTTATGCCAGTTTCTGGTGCAAGTTATAGTACATCCATCATGCCGTTATAGACTCCGGCCCTCAGCTAAGCCCAACTCCTTTTCCCACCACATCTGAAATGTGGTGAGAAGCTCAAAAAGGCTCAAATTATGGTGTGCACCATAATTTGAGACTTTTACGCCAAAATAGTGCCATAAAAGCTTTAATAAATGTCAACCTATGGTTCAACCTTCTGTCTTGCAACGTTGATTCACAAAAAGGTAAACATCTTCATGAGACAAGAGACAATTCTCATCACCTCAGGGCAAAAGACCCTTTTTAAATCCAGATCTGGCAATCAAAATAAATCTCTAGATCAATGTCCCTTCTCCAGGGATCGAATACAAATAACTTGTAAAAAAATGTCTTTGCTTCAATGTCAAGTGGAACTTTTACATTTTTACTGTGTTCATGACTTAAAGGGGTTGTCTTATCTCAGACAATGGGGGCATACTGCTAGGATATGCCACCAATGTCTGGTAGGTGCGGGTCCCACCACAGGGACCCGCAACTTCACCGAGAACGGAGCGGGGAAGGTGGCGGAGGGCGCTGGCTCGGCTATTTCCGTCGGGCCCATCGAAGTGAATTGGAGGGGTGGCCAGTCATGTGTGGTGCGCTCCCATTTACTTCTTTGGGGAGCTCGCTTGGTGATGGACAGACCAGAGTCCTCCAGCCACCACTTTGCGGGGCTCCGTTCCCGATATAGGTGTGGATCCCAGCGGTGGGACCTGCATGTAGAAGACAATGGGGGAATATCCTAGTGATATGTACCCATTGTCTGTGATGAGACAACCCCTTTAACTTTTTCATGGAAGTATTATACAAGAAACACCAAAAAGTGATGTTATAGAGGTTGACACCTACCATCTCCTAGAAACTGTAGTAATGCCAGGTCAATGGGTCGCTTCCACCGCGAGTTCTTCTGTAGAGCAATACCATACCCTGTTGTAGCAAAGACCTTCCCACTTCCAATTGTCACCAGCTTACACCCTTCATCCTTGCCTGCCATGTAATTCAGCACTGCTGCATCATAAATGAAGGCGTCCAACTTTCTGTGGGAAAACACAAGGCCTAAGATATCACCTGGCAATACTATAGAAGAAGATATAAAGTGTTATCCAGAGTACAGGGTATAGTATAGAGCAGAGGTTAACTAACCTTTTTCTACATTGTGAGCCATGTTTAACTTCAAGTGGTGGTCAGGACTCACAACCTCTGCCTGCCCTCGGCCTCTCCCTGACTACGGTCTCTCCCTCACTACGGTTTTGCCTGATCCCTTGGTGCTCCAGACTCGTGTCTGTTGACCCTCATGTGTCAGCTTTCAATTGAACAGAGACTTCACCAAGAGGTCTGATGGTTCCCCTGCAGCAAAGTCCAGATCCCTGTATAAGGGTTAAAGGGTGAATACCAGGGAGGCCACATAGATAACACCCTTAAAAGTGACCCCAAGCCAAATCTGTTCAAGTGACACAGGGGATCCACAGCCACTTTGCAAAAAATAGCAAACATTTTCAAATATTTTAGCATAAAATTTGTATTGTAACCAGTACATCCGTACAAATAGCAAGCCACACAGGTAGGGTCAAGAGCTACAAGTGGCTCCTAAGATACTGTTTGAGGACCACTGGTATAGAAACATTTATTACAATTAATGTAAAACTATTTCAGGCTTGGTAGCACATAACTGATTGAGATAATAAAGGCATGCCCTTTTTGGGTGGTTAGGGTTAGGTTAGAGTGAGTAGGATATAAAGCAACCAAATAATCATATATGTCAAGGTTCAACCTAATCGGCATGTGCACTGGGTGGTGTATGTTTTTGCCTGTATGGAATAGTGCACCATTCTACATGAAAAAGGTATATTGACGTATATCAGCCCAACAGAGGACAACGGGACACTCTTTTGGCCATTGGCTAAATGGGGGCTTATGGATTCATCAAGAGCTTCTCTGGCGTGTATGGCACACTACAAATGAAGTATGAATCTAGCTTCACTATGTAACTACATAAGTGCCAACATATTATCTACCCTTATATTCACATGGGAATTGTAATCTGTAAAATAGTCCTCACCCAGACTTCAAGCTGGCAAGAGCATCTTCCACTGATCGCTGGTTGTATCTCACCATGTAACTGTGCATGTCAGGATAATTGGTGCGGATGTTACGCTCAGTGCTGCCATTTGGGACAGTTCCAAATCTAAAAGGCGGGTAATGCTCTTGCGGCTTCTGGAACTGCAGACACAGAAAAGATCATAAGCCTGCTAAAATAAAACATCTGGCAGGTAACATGCTAAGATTTACTGGTATTCTGGGATGTATTGTGGGAATGGCCTTGATCACCAAGTCCTTGTTCCTCTGGGACCTTGAGGCTGTCATAAGGAGGACCAGCCCAGGAAGAGATATGATTAGACATGTTGAGAGAGTCGGCTTCTTCAATGTAGCCACGGACATAGAGAGTAATAGCAAGGACTATAAATCCCCACAATTTACAGGCCTGCCAATAATACGGTAAATAGTGAAATGTGTGTTAAAGTGACCCTCGGGAACGCACAGAACACTTACCTGGTGCCCTCCTTTTCAGTTGCAGATCTGCTAATTCCTGGGCTTTTCTTCTGTCTTCCAAGTTGGTCACACCACTTCCCAGACTACGTGACACATACTGTGCATTTGCAGTACCCCAGTAGGAATATTGCAAAGGAGCAACTGATACCAACTGACACAATGCAATCTTTTTTTACACTGTATCAGCAACCTATCAGTTAACGTTTGGCAGACTGTTTCTATTACCAGGGGATGGACTAGGTCCGCCACCTGGTTAGTGAGAATAGGGAGTCTACTCTGAGGAAAGCTACAGAAAAGACGTGTATGTGGAGAGTTCCTGCAGAAGCTATGCCCAAGCTCAGAGCATCCTTGTCTCTGAGCCTACAGCTGCTGGAAAAGCTACTTTACTATCAGAGTAATCGTGAAGGAAAAGAGATCAGACATCCTGGAAGGCCCAAGACTCACAAGGCCATGCATTGAACTCAGACAGCAAGTTATTGTGCACGTTTATGGCAGTAAGATGTTACTGCTGTGGAGGAAATACTGCTAAAGCACACTTTTAGATGGCTGGGCCGCCTGTATCTAAGTTCTGCTCCCCTCAGTCCGAGAACTGCAGAAGGAGAGACTGCAAAGTGGCCTTTAGAGAGACAGCAAAGAAGTACTACAACCAACATCATTGTTGATGCCTACACATTGTTGCTGTGATATTCATTGGAACTGTGCCTTCGATGCTACAGGTATTTATACTACTACTTCTCTCATTAACTTCAGTAAAGAGAAGCGGTATGTATTGCAATCAGCAGGCCTGGTTATTGTCTCCACCATCCATTGGCTTCTACCTCCACACTCCTGCCTTCCACCCAGCCAAACATCTACCAACAAGTCCACCTGACTACAATCAAGCAGGAGCCCCAATACCAGGGTGTGCCAGCCTAGGGAGAACTGCCACTGTGAACTGTGGGTACTACTACCACCCTCAGAGCAACAACTACCACTCCCATCCTCTCTGCCCTGCACCTCCACTCCGGGTCGCTTCATTACCTGCTGCCCTCAGACTGGTCAGCACTGGTTGTGTGAACAGTGCTGGCCCATCCAAGAGCAGGGAGGGCTGAACAAGCAGGAAGTGTCTTGGACTACCAATGCCCGGTGTCCATCAGGTGGTCTGAGAGGTGTTGTGGCCATCTTGGATGACAGAAGAGGAGCCTGGAAACTGACCGATCTGCAGCTGAAAACATGACCAGGAGGTCACCAGGTAAGTGTTCTGTTCTTTCCTCTATTAATATGATTACAATGAAAGGTAACGCATACACATATATAGATATGGGACTGGATAAATAGATAGATAGATACCTGTAGATAGACAGATAGATATAGATAGATAGATACCTGTAGATAGATGATAGATAGATAGATAGATATAGATAGCTGTAGATAGATAGAAAGATAGCTAGATACCTGTAGATAGATAGATAGATAGATAGATAGATACCTGTAGATAGATAGATAGATAGATAGATAGATAGATAGATACCTGTAGATAGATGATAGATAGATAAATATATAGATATAGATAGATATATAGATAGATAGCTGTAGATAGATAGATAGATAGATAGATAGATAGACAGACCCACCATTCACTATAGGTGACATCAGTGGCGTACACACAATCCATGGGGCCCCGGTGCAAAGCTGAATCATGGGGCCCCCCTCCCCGTCGCCGCCCCCCCAACCTCCCTCCACCAGCAGCAGAGTTAGGCTACTTTCACACCTGCGTTAGGTGCGGATCCATCTGGCATCTGCACAGACGGATCCGCACCTATAATACAAACGCTTGTATCCGTTCTGAACGGATCCGTTTGCATTACCACGGAAAAAAAAAAAAAAAAGATAATGCAAACGGATCCGTTTTGACTTACACTAAAAGTCAATGGGAGGCAGATCCGTTTTCAATTGCACCATATTGTGTCAGTGAAAACGGATCCGTCCCCATTGACTTACATTGTAAGTCAGGACGGATCCGTTTGGCTCTGCATCGCCAGGCGGACACCAAAATGAATCTGCACAGACGGATCCGCACCTATAATGCAAATGCTTGTATCTGTTCAGAACGGATCCGTTTGTCTGCAAGCAGCGTTTTGATGTCCGCCTCCAGAGCGGAATGGAGGCTGAACGGAGGCAAACTGATGCATTCTGAACGGATCCTTATCCATTCAGAATGCATTGGGGCCGAACTGATCCGTTTTGCACTGTTTGTGAGAGCCCTGAAACAGATCTCACAAGCAGACCCAGAAACGCCAGTTTCTCCGTGAACGGATACAAGCGTTTGCATTATAGGTGCGGATCCGTCTGTGCAGACACCAGATGGATCCGCTCCGAACGCAAGTGTGAAAGTAGCCTAACTCTGCTATATTTCTGTAGCCTGCAACCTCCAACTGCCCAGTTGGGCTGAAACTACTACACCCAACATGTTTTGGCAGTAATAGTAAATGGATATTGGTGCAATTCTGAGCTATTAGTCTATATAATACATATGTAGCCTACATATGTATTATTTAGACTAATAGCTCAGAATTGCACCAATATCCATTTACTATTACTGCCAAAACATGTTGGGTGTAGTAGTTTCAGCCCAACTGGGCAGTTGGAGGTTGCAGGCTACAGAAATGTAGGAGCGCTAGTTATAAAGCCAGCCCCTGCCAGCCCCCAGCAGAGCCTACTCTGAACTCACTCACTTTTTTCTAATCTTATCTTATCTTAACTTCAGGACCGGCATCGGCTTCTTCGCGCTCTCCAGAAAGCGCCTTCTCCCTGCTGTGTCTCGGCGTCATGTCTGATGCGGCCGCACAGGGAGGAGAATCAGGGGGTGGAGACTCAAGGAGGGTAGGGCTGGCCTGGCACTGACTATGCAGCGCAGAAACATAACACTGGGCGGCGGGCCCCGGGTCGGCTGCCTGGGTTAAACAGGCAGGCACAGCACTACTGCAGGGCGGGGCCAGGGTGAGGGGTCCACAGGCGGCCGGGCCCCCTGGAGTGCCGGGCCCGGTCGCAACTGCGACCCCTGCGACCCCTGTATGTACGCCCCTGGCGTGACATCACAACTTACCCACTCCCCCGCCCTGCACAATGACCTCTGCACATACCCTCCCCGAGAAATCAATAAGGTCAGCGGCAGTCTATTGTGTCTATGACCCACCCATGTTGCTGCTGTAAAACATATCTATAAATATATGTTGTAACATATTACTAGTCTTAGTGGCCAGCGTGAAAATTGCAGGATTTTAGCCATAGAGAGTGATATAGAAATGTTTTTAAAAAAAACACCCAAAAAATTAATATATATTTTAACATAAAAACTTGAATTAAATAATAGGTAATTTTTTAATGACACATTCCCTATATGTAATACCATCTTAGTCTACTTTCACACTGGCGTTTTGGCTCAGGGCTCTCACAAGCGGTCCAAAACGGATCAGTTTGCATTCTAATGCATTCTGAATGGAAAAGGATCCGCTCAGAATGCCTCAGTTTGCCTCCGTTCAGTCTCCATTCCGCTTTGGAGACGGACACCAAAACACTGCTTGCAGCGTTTTGGTGTCCGTCTGATGAAACTGAGCCAAACGGATCCGTCCTGGCACACAATGTAAGTCAATGGAGAACGGATCCGTTTTCACTGACACAATCTGGCACAATAGGAAACGGATCCGTCCTCCATTGACTTTCAATGGTGTTCAAGACGGATCCGTCTTGGCTATGTTACAGATAATACAAACGGATCCGCTCTGAACGGATGCAGACGGTTGTATTATCCATGTCCATGACTGATCCGCACAAAACGCGAGTGTGAAAGTAGCTTTACTATGTCATATGTTTAGAATGTAGAAAATGGAACAGTTTTGCTCCGTTGGGGTGCAGTGGACTGCGACTGAATATCCATTCCGTTCATCTGAATGGGGCCGTGTTGGTGGCAAGCACCTGGATTTCGGCAAGACCCATTCAGGTGAATAGAACTGATTTTCAGTCGCAGAAAATTTCTGTAAGAAAATTTGCCGCACTTGAAGACATCTTTAGGATCATTTACCCATTGAAGCCTCTTTAGTAACTAGACATGAAACCTGTACTGCATTTGTAATTTCCCATCCACAATCTGCACACCGCTACATCAATGCTCAGCATCCTGCAGCAGCAGGCGGGATGATAGCAGTCTGACAATTAACAACATGTGTTAATGAGAGCTTAATCACGAACATAATGAGGAATGTCTGGCTTTTTCACCCTCCTAGGAACATTGTAACCTGCCTTTTCTTTCCATCCTGCTAATGTTTCCCTCTGTCTCCTTCATTTAGGCTTTCTGCGGTATGTCTATATCTGTTTTGTACCTATGTTGATCCAATGTGCATTCTGTTCTGTGTATCCTATTGACCCCCACTGCTCCAAATAAACCACCTATTTTTAGTTCAGATATGAACAATGTTTGCCTTTATTCATCATTATCTATGAAGCAAAAGCAACAGGAATATGTAAGTCAGATCTATATAGAGGATTGCTGAAAGGGGGCAAATGTTACTGTTCGGGGATATCATAACCTGGGTAATGTATGATATATTGGTATAATATGTAATCTACTTCCTGAACACCCCTTGGCACTATCTGGGCACTGTACACACTAGTTATCTGAGCACTGTATGGAGCTATCTGGGCAATGAGTGCATTATTTATCTCGCAACTGTATAGCACTCTCAGAGCAGTGAAAGTACTAGTTATCTGGGCAGTGAAAGTACTAGTTATCTGGGCAGTGAAAGTACTAGTTATCTGGGCAGTGAAAGTACTAGTTATCTGGGCAGTGAAAGTACTAGTTATCTGGGCAGTGAAAGTACTATTTATCTGGGCAGTGAAAGTACTAATCTGGGCAGTAAAAGTACTACTTATCTGGGCAGTGAAAGTACTACTTATCTGGGCAGTGAAAGTACTATTTACCTGGGCACTGTATGAAACTATCTAGACAATGAGTGCATTATTATAAGTGTATGATGCTATGTGGACAATGTACAGGGAGTGCAGAATTATTAGGCAAGTTGTATTTTTGAGGATTAATTTTATTATTGAACAACAACCATGTTCTCAATGAACCCAAAAAACTCATTAATATCAAAGCTGAATATTTTTGGAAGTAGTTTTTAGTTTGTTTTTAGTTTCAGCTATTTTAGGGGGATATCTGTGTGTGCGGGTGACTATTACTGTGCATAATTATTAGGCAACTTAACAAAAAACAAATATATACCCATTTCAATTATTTATTTTTACCAGTGAAACCAATATAACATCTCAACATTCACAAATATACATTTCTGACATTCAAAAACAAAACAAAAACAAATCAGTGACCAATATAGCCACCTTTCTTTGCAAGGACACTCAAAAGCCTGCCATCCATGGATTCTGTCAGTGTTTTGATCTGTTCACCATCAACATTGCGTGCAGCAGCAACCACAGCCTCCCAGACACTGTTCAGAGAGGTGTACTGTTTTCCCTCCTTGTAAATCTCACATTTGATGATGGACCACAGGTTCTCAATGGGGTTCAGATCAGGTGAACAAGGAAGCCATGTCATTAGATTTTCTTCTTTTATACCCTTTCTTGCCAGCCACGCTGTGGAGTACTTGGACGCGTGTGATGGAGCATTGTCCTGCATGAAAATCATGTTTTTCTTGAAGGATGCAGACTTCTTCCTGTACCACTGCTTGAAGAAGGTGTCTTCCAGAAACTGGCAGTAGGACTGGGAGTTGAGCTTGACTCCATCCTCAACCCGAAAAGGCCCCACAAGCTCATCTTTGATGATACCAGCCCAAACCAGTACTCCACCTCCACCTTGCTGGCGTCTGAGTCGGACTGGAGCTCTCTGCCCTTTACCAATCCAGCCATCTGGCCCATCCATCTGGTCCATCAAGACTCACTCTCATTTCATCAGTCCATAAAACCTTAGAAAAATCAGTCTTGAGATATTTCTTGGCCCAGTCTTGACGTTTCAGCTTGTGTGTCTTGTTCAGTGGTGGTCGTCTTTCAGCCTTTCTTACCTTGGCCATGTCTCTGAGTATTGCACACCTTGTGCTTTTGGGCACTCCAGTGATGTTGCAGCTCTGAAATATGGCCAAACTGGTGGCAAGTGGCATCTTGGCAGCTGCACGCTTGACTTTTCTCAGTTCATGGGCAGTTATTTTGCGCCTTGGTTTTTCCACACGCTTCTTGCGACCCTGTTGACTATTTTGAATGAAACGCTTGATTGTTCGATGATCACGCTTCAGAAGCTTTGCAATTTTAAAAGTGCTGCATCCCTCTGCAAGATATCTCACTATTTTTGACTTTTCTGAGCCTGTCAAGTCCTTCTTTTGACCCATTTTGCCAAAGGAAAGGAAGTTGCCTAATAATTATGCACACCTGATATAGGGTGTTGATGTCATTAGACCACACCCCTTCTCATTACAGAGATGCACATCACCTAATATGCTTAATTGGTAGTAGGCTTTCGAGCCTATACAGCTTGGAGTAAGACAACATGCATAAAGAGGATGATGTGGTCAAAATACTCATTTGCCTAATAATTCTGCACTCCCTGTATGGACTATTTACCTTGGCACTGTATGACATTGTGGACAATGAGTACATTATTTATCTGAGCACTGAATGGCACTATCTGGCTAATGTATGAATTTTATTTATCTGGGCACTGTGTGGCGCTATCTGTACAATGTATGGACTATTTACCTGGGCACTGTATGACATTGTGGACAATGAGTACATTATTTATCTGAGCACTGAATGGCACTATCTGTATAAGGTATGTATTATTTATCTGGGCACTGTGTGGCGCTATCTGTACAATGTATGGACTATTTACCTGGGCACTGTATGTTACTCTCTGGACAATGAGGGCATTATTATGGACACTGTAAGAAGCTATATGGACAATTCATGTACTATTTACCTGGGCACTGCATGATACTGTGGACATTATTTTTTACAAGCACTGAATGGTACTATCTGGATAATGTATGTATTATTTATCTGACCATTGTACAATACTATCTGGACAATGTATGGACTATTTACCTAGGCCCTGTATGGCACTCTCTGGACATTGTATGGACTATTTACCTGGACACTCTCTGGAAAATGAGTGCATTATTTATTTGGGCATCATCTGTTACTGGATAATGGTCTATACAATACATGGCTAATGTATGGACCATTTATCTGGGCACTGTGAGGCACTATCTGGATAAAGTATGCACATTTTATTTGGACACTGACACCCTTTGGACAACATATTTACTTTTTTACCTGGCCATTCTAAG
Organism: Bufo gargarizans; assembly: GCF_014858855.1. Taxonomy (NCBI): domain Eukaryota; kingdom Metazoa; phylum Chordata; class Amphibia; order Anura; family Bufonidae; genus Bufo; species Bufo gargarizans. Next base: position 62,839,749 of record NC_058085.1, on the reverse strand, counting down.
GCACTCTCTGGACAATAAGTTCATTTTCTATCTGACCGCTATATTGTACTATTTGGACAATGTATGGGATATTTACCTCAGCACTGTATGGCACTCTCTCAACAACAAATGCATGATTTATCTCCGCACTATATGGCACTGTCTGAACAATGTTTGTAATATTCACATGTGCAATGTTAAGCACTTTCTGGACCATGAGTGCATTATTTATCTGGGCACTGTATAGCACTATCTGGACTATGTATGGATTACCTAAACTATTTATGGAATATTTACCTGGACACTGTATGGTGCTATGTGGATAATGCAAGCATAGTATTATTTGAGTGTATAATACCAGTTTTCCAGCTTTGTAAAATTGATGGTCTATCCTCAGAATAAGGCCTCATACACACGACCGTGGTGTGTTTTGCGGTCCACAAATCGCGGATCCGCAAAACACGGATGGCGTCCGTGCGCGTTCCGCAATTTGCGGAAAGGACAGCCTTTAATATAAATGCCTATTCTTCCACACAGAGTGCTGTCCGCATCTTTTGCGGCCCCATTGAAGTGAATAGGTCCGCATCCGAGCCGCCAAAACGGCGGCTCGGATGTGGACCAAAACAACGGCCGTGTGCATGAGGCCATAGTATTATAATATTTTGCCCTCTTTAGATGATTAGACTGAGGCCTAGAACTTATTTTTAAAATCTTTCCATAGATTTTTTTCATTACTTCCTTTTAGCGTACTGACAGTTGTGTAGTCACTGATTTCCACGGGTGGACGTCCAGTGGCTGTACCCTTGTGGGGCATTTCAAAGTTTGACTTCTCTAACCATAAAGAGCTCTTTACTGTGTTCCCTAGTTTATTCCCATTGACCTTCAGTGAACATCTAGAGCAGGGATGGCCAACCTGCGGCACTCCAGCTGTTGCAAAACTACAACTCCCAGCATGCACAGACTGCCTAAAGGCTGGCATGGTGGGAGTTGTAGTTTTACAACAGCTGGAGAGCCGCAGGTTGGCCATTCCTGATCTAGAGTTAACATTTTTACCTCAAAAAAGCACACAAAAAAATATGTAAAATAAAATGCAAAAGTCAGCAAAACACCATAAATAAACTGTGTGTGAACCCAGCCTAAAGGCATTTTCCTAGCACTCCTATATCCACAGTTCTCGGCTACCTCCAGCAATCTCATAGTGTTGCCACCCCATTCAAACATGGGGCCCACATTCTTGATATCAGTGGAGGTCCCAGGGGTTTGCCCTCCGCTGATCAGACATCTAACCTGTGGGGCTACGGGATACATTTTGATCCTTGGAAAACACTCCATGTACTCCTATATCCATTGTGTGCTGTCGAGCATAAAACTGTACACCATATTTAAAGGAGTTGTCCCATAAAAATATTCTATGTCTTTCAAACCACCACCTGAATCTGAATACTTTTGCAATTGCATGTACTGTAATTATAAATTTAGTATAACCGCTGAGTTATTTACTACAGTGATATCTTACTACTGAAGATATTGCTGTCATTCTGGTATTGTTTGAAAGTTTGGAATGCCATCTCTAGCTGGTACCAAACCAGAGATATGTGCAGCTAAAGCAGGTGCCCCCCTCCCCTTCAGTCTGAAGGAGAATTAAAAATATTCAGAAGAAAAAATTTAAAAGTTATGACTGCTAGAGGGGTAAAGGGGGAAAATATTATTGGTCCTTAAGGCTAAAATTATGCGTTATGCGTTAAAAATGCAATAGTGTCCCCTTAATTGTGCGCCAACAATATTTACTGCAGACACACTTTAAAAATCTACAATAAAAAAGTGACATTTTTGGGAGTGTTTTTCCAATTTTAACGTGACTGTTAAGAAGTGGTCTGAAGGGCCGTATTACAGCTGAACTTCTGTTTTCCATGCATATTCTTTGCAGGTATACCTCTTTGTGATATTGAATTCAATTTACACAGTATTACTACATTATTACTGTGGTCTTGGTGGATTACTTTACATTCATCATCATTAAATTTTATCTGCCATTTACCTGCGCAGGCTGCCAGCATATCAAGGTCTTTCTGTAATATTTCAGTATTAAAGCCTTTCATACAAATCTTACAGAGCTCCAAATATCCTTTCTTCACACAGATATAGAGATAAATCAGAAAATGATGGGTGTTTGCAGCCATATTTTGTGTTGCTTCTCCAGGCTGCCTGTTTTAGAGCAGGAGAAGCTGTGCAGATTGATATATAGTTTTGTGGGTAAAGATTCAGTATAACTTGTATTTTATTCATTGAAATCCCTGCCAGTGGGTGGTCTTCTCAGTGATTGACAGCTCTGTATATAGGGAAGGCCGTCAATCACTGAGTAGGCCCGTCCACTGGACTCCTAAGCATAGAAAGAGCAGAGATCTAAACGCATAAAATACGACTTAGGGCTCATGCACACCATCGTATGCCCTCTGAGACATACGGTCCGTGAGCGGGCAATATGTCCCGGAGTGGCATACATCGTGCACACGGGAGCGCACAAAATCATAGGTTACTATGATACTGTGCGCATCGGGCCACCTGCGGGACTACTGTCCTGCACTCATATGATCATATGCAGGACAATAGTACCGCAGGCGGCCAGATGCGCACAGTATCATAGTAACCTATGATTCTGTGCGCTCCCGTTCGCACAATGTATGCCGCTTCGGGAGATATGGCCTGCTCACGGACCGTATGTCTCAGAGGGCATACGGTGGTGTGCATGAGCCCTTAGACTGAATATTTTCCCATAAAGCTATATATTAATCTGCTCAGCTCCTCTTGCTCTATAACAGGCAGCCTGCAGACAAGACACCATGTTCATCATGACAGGTTCCTTTTAAAGAAATTGGTGCAAATTGGTAAATTTTGGGTGCAATCTGGCACATCTAGTTCTTGAGAAATCCTGTGCACCTGCAGTAGCTCAACGGGGGAAATGCAGGCAGATAAATCAGGAATAAAGTACTCAGTAAGAAAATGAATGGCACTACTATCCATCTGATATAAACCTTACAAAGTGAGCAAAGGATAAACATTTTTCCCAGAGTGCTTTTTTTTGGGGACTTATTTAGAGAGCTCCCCCTAGTGGTGAATGCAGGCAGTCAGAAACCCATCCTTCCACTATATGGACTTGTGATTATTATGTGATAGACAGAATTGTAGATTAGGTTATATTAAGAAAAATACCCAGTATATAGAGTTTGAAAGGTAATAATCAACCAGGGATTGAGACCCCACTCACCTTCCTGTCACTCAAGCCAGACACAGTGTCTATATACTGCTCCTGAATCATGAAGGCAGCTAGATTGGCTGTGTAGCTAGCCAAGAATATTACTGCAAAGAAGGCCCAGACTAGCACCATGATCTTACTGGTAGTACCACGGGGATTCTGTATAGGAACTGAATTATTAAACACCAATGCCCATAGCAGCCATAAGGATTTACCGATGGTGAAACTTGGACCTCCTAAACCTGAAAAGACAACAAAAAAAATGTTATCGCTCGTTCCCTTTCAAAACCGTCCATCTCTTATCATTTTCTAACATCAGTTCCTGTCCTTTGCTGCACTGCAGAATAATTGATCTTTGTAGCTATTATTACTCACACCAGTCATGTTTCTCTTCAATGTTTTCAATTCTCAAAAAGAAATAAAACAATATAATAAAAATATATAGATCATATAAATGTTATCATTTAACATTTTATATCCAGGCTTGAAAAATTGCATGAAATTGTTGTCCGTAGGGAAGACACAGAGAGTGAGCCTTAAAGGGAACCCCGCCCACTTCCCCTGCCTATATGCAGTGCAAGCCCTAGGCGGCAAGTCCGCAACTGGTTGACGTTCCCCATCCTACTAAGGTGAACATACGAAACAGAGACAAAACCACACAAAAGAAGAGTCATACAGGAATGAGTCTGAACCAGGAGGATGATACAGTACCAAATCGAGAGTCAGAGAGTAGTCAAATAGCCAAGCCGAGATCAGAACCAGACGGTAGACACAGTGGCGTACTAAGGGGGGGAGGGCGTGGGGGGCGGCCCTCTCAGGGGGGTGCCAAAAGCAATGAGCGCTTTCATCAATACAGATCGAAGCGCTGATCGCTGGAGTGCAGGGAGCTGGGTCCTGTCACTCACCGCTCAGCTCCTTGCGCTCCTCCACTTCTTCAGGCTGGCGGCGCACAGAATGGTGAAGCAGGAAGACTTCTCCCTGCTCCACCATTCAGCCTGCAGACACAGATCGCGCTGCCAATCGGTGTGGGTTGAGCCTGCAGTCTGGAAATCTGCATAAGCTCCACCCACAAAGTGCTGCAAAAAGCGATCTGTGCCTGCAGGGAAGAGAGGACTGTGAGCTTCAGGAGCGGGACAAGGTGAGTAGTTAGTGTGTGTTTTTTTTTTACTATGGAGGGGGCACAGAGGGCTTTATTACTATGGAGGGGGCACAGACAGAGGACGTTATTACTATGGAGATGGCACAGAGGACTTTATTACTATGGAGAGGGCACAGAGGGCATTACTACTATGGAGGGGGGCACATAGGGCATTACTAATGTGAAGTGGGCACAATGGGCATTTTTACTATGGAGGGGACACAGAGCCTGAGGGCATTACTACAATGAAGGGGACACAGTGGCATTATTAACTGTGAAGGGGCACAGTGGGCATTATTACTGTGAAGAAGGCACAATGGGGATTTCTACTATGGAGGGGGCACAGAGGGCATTACTAGTGGGCATTATTACTATTAAGGGGAAACAATGGGCATTATTACTGTGAAGGGGGCACAATGGGCATTATTACTATGGGGGCACAGTGGGCATTATTACTATAAAGGGGGCACAATGGGGATTATTACTATGAAGGGGAAACAATGAGGATTATTACTATGAAGGGGGCACAATGGGGATTATTACTGTGAAGGGGGCACAATGGGAATTATTACTGTGAAGGGGACACAATGGGGATTATTACTATGAAGGGGAAACAATGAGGATTATTACTATGAAGGGGGCACAATGGGAATTATTACTGTGAAGGGGGCACAATGGGAATTATTACTGTGAAGGGGACACAATGGGGATTATTACTATGAAGGGGAAACAATGAGGATTATTACTATGAAGGGGGCACAATGGGGATTATTACTGTGAAGGGGGCACAATGGGAATTATTACTGTGAAGGGGACACAATGGGGATTATTACTATGAAGGGGAAACAATGAGGATTATTACTATGAAGGGGGCACAATGGGAATTATTACTGTGAAGGGGGCACAATGGGAATTATTACTGTGAAGGGGCACAATGGGGATTATTACTGGAAGGGGGCACAAAGAAGGTATGTGAAAGGGGTGCAGAAAGGGCATTACTACTGTGAGGGGGCACAATGTGGGCATAACTACTGTGAGAGGACACAATGTGGGCATAACTACTGTGAGGGTGCACACATCTGTACAAAACTACTGTGAAGGTTGCACAATTAAGGCAATACTACTGTGAGGTGGTACAATTTTTTTTAAAGTATTGGGGGGGATTCCAAACACCCTAGACACGCCACTGGGGAGACACAATACAAAAAAAACACTAGGCAGAGAGTGGTCAAAAGCAAGCCGAGGTCAATAATATGAGCAATCCAAATGCACAGACAGATTGGGACTGGGAGCACACACTGGGAGTCACATACTGTCACTGGTACTGGTGTATGGCTAGGAAGGGGTTTAAATAGAGCACTGAGTCCCTGGATCAGAACCTAATAGGTCATGACTCGGTGCTCCATTAGTCAGAACACTAGCACATAGGAGTAGAGCTGCTGAGCCCACTGCTAGTCTCCTCCATCACAGGCCCGCTGCAGGGAGAAACAGAGTATTGCATCCTGTTGCTAAGGATGCTGCCGCTTCACCGGGGGGCATGGCCATGTAGCACATCATGGGGCAGTGCGTCTCACCTGTGCGCCGAAGCCAGAAACCACAGCGTTGGAGCCTGTACAAGTAAATACCTCAGCAAGGTTTGCGGTCTATACAAATAAGACTGACTCTATTCAAATGAATATATGAATAATTATAGTGCTTGAAAAGGCACTATATTGTTATTCCTCATCTTATATTGGATTCTTCTCCAGTTTTCTGCAATTAATACAGCCTGAACCACTTAAAGTAAAGACTCCGTTCAAACTGTGCTTCAAATAGGGTGGCCAGACGTCCGGTTTTCAGGCTCCCTGTCCTCCGTCCGGCACAGAGCCTGGACTGACACAGGGATCTCCACCCTTTCAGTAGCTCACGCTCAGACAGCAGGATTGTGCTGTGTGAGCGTGATCTGCAGCAACTGTCTGAGGCTTCTTTCACCCGGGGCTCTGGGGAAGAATCGGGGGGAATCGTGGCACCATGCCTGCTCTTACTGGCAGGCAGCCATGCTAGGTAAGGGCAGCATGTTTCTGAACTGCCCCCCTGCAGCTCCGATCGCTGCTATTGGTCAGATTCCTTAAACATGAGCATCGCAGCTCCGGCTGCGATACGGAGCTGCAGGGGGGTGGGGGTGTCATGTGGAGGTGACCGATGCTGAACAAGTCAGCACCTGTCTCCTCCTAGGTCAGGTAGGGGACACCAGTGTTTTCGGTCCCCTGCCAGCGCTGCTATTGGCAGGAACAACTACAGTACAGACCAAAAGTTTGGACACACCTTCTCATTCAAAGAGTTTTCTTTATTTTCATGACTATGAAAATTGTAGATTCACACTGAAGGCATCAAAACTATGAATTAACACATGTGGAATTATATACATAACAAAAAAGTGTGAAACAACTGAAAATATGTCATATTCTAGGTTCTTCAAAGTAGCCACCTTTTGCTTTGATTACTGCTTTGCACACTCTTGGCATTCTCTTGATGAGCTTCAAGAGGTAGTCACCTGAAATGGTTTTCACTTCACAGGTGTGCCTTTAATAAGTGAGATTTCTTGCCTTATAAATGGGGTTGGGACCATCAGTTGCGTTGTGGAGAAGTCAGGTGAATACACAGCTGATAGTCCTACTGAATAGACTGTTAGAATTTGGATTATGGCAAGAAAAAAGCAGCTAAGTAAAGAAAAACGAGTGGCCATCATTACTTTAAGAAATGAAGGTCGGTCAGTCTGAAAAATTGGGAAAACTTTAAAAGTGTCCCCAAGTGCAGTCACAAAAACCATCAAGCGCTACAAAGAAACTGGCTCACATGCGGACCGCCCCAGGAAAGGAAGACCAAGAGTCACCTCTGCTGCGGAGGATAAGTTCATCCGAGTCACCAGCCTCAGAAATCACAGGTTAACAGCAGCTCAGATTAGAGACCAGGTCAATGCCACACAGAATTCTAGCAGCAGACACATCTCTAGAACAACTGTTAAGAGGAGACTGTGTGAATCAGGCCTTCATGGTAGAATATCTGCTAGGAAACCACTGCTAAGGACAGGCAACAAGCAGAAGAGACTTGTTTGGGCTAAAGAACACAAGGAATGGACATTAGATCAGTGGAAATCTGTGCTTTGGTCTGATGAGTCCAAATTTGAGATCTTTGGTTCCAACCACCGTGTCTTTGTGCGACGCAGAAAAGGTGAACGGATAGACTCTACATGTCTGGTTCCCACCGTGAAGCATGGAGGAGGAGGTGTGATGGTGTGGGGGTGCTTTGCTGGTGTCACTGTTGGGGATGTATTCAAAATTGAAGGCATACTGAACCAGCATGGCTACCACAGCATATTGCAGCTGCATGCTATTCCATCCGGTTTGCGTTTAGTTGGACCATCATTTATTTTTCAACAGGACAATGACCCCAAACACACCTCCAGGCTGTGTAAGGGCTATTTGACCATGAAGGAGAGTGATGGGGTGCTGCGCCAGATGACCTGGCCTCCACAGTCACCGGACCTGAACCCAATTGAGATGGTTTGGGGTGAGCTGGACCGCAGAGTGAAGGCAAAAGGGCCAACAAGTGCTAAGCATCTCTGGGAACTCCTTTAAGACTGTTAGAAGACCATTTCAGGTGACTACCTCTTGAAGCTCATCTAGAGAATGCCAAGAGTGTGCAAAGCAGTAATCAAAGCAAAAGGTGGCTACTTTGAAGAACCTAGAATATGACATATTGTCAGTTGTTTCACACTTTTTTGTTATGTATATAATTCCACATGTGTTAATTCATAGTTTTGATGCCTTCAGTGTGAATCTACAATTTTCATAATCATGAAAATAAAGAAAACTCTTTGAACGAGAAGGTGTGTCCAAACTTTTGGTCTGTACTGTATATCCTAACCATAGTGGATTATGCCACTAGGTAACCCGAAGCAGTAGAGGTGCCCAATATTGAGGCTGAGACAGTAGCAGATGCCCTGGTTAAGGTATTCTCAAGAGTAGAATAGGGAGGTGCCGCAGGAATCGATGGGCTTCTCGCCCTTTGAGCTGTTATACGGGAGGCAAATGAGGGGACCCCTCGATCTCATTAAGGAGCACTGGGAGGGGGCCACAGAGTCAGCAGGGACCCCAGTGGTACCATATGTGCTGGAGTTGAGAGACCATATGGAGGCATTGACTCAAAAGGTACGCGAGAAACTTCAGGTGGCCCAGCGGCGCCAGCGGGCATGGTATGACCGGAAAGCCCGATACCATAGTTTTCAAATTGGACAGAAGGTACTTAAACCGGTCCGGTATGACGAACTACAGGCTGCCTGGCAGGGACCATACCAGATTATTGGGAAGATATGTGACATTACTTACACTGTAACCAGTTGAGAGAACGAGGATGTGAAGCTCACATTTCACATCAACATGCTCAAGGAGTACAAAGGGAGAGAGGAAGAAGTGGCGGCCGTATGTGCCCCAGCTTCTGAGGATACGGATAACTTACTGTAACGGATCTCCTGGCACCCCGACCGGGTACCTCCGTTGATGGATGCTCCTAGTGCTTCCTGAGGGCTCCAAGCACTTAGATCGACACCATAACCACCACAGGAACAAGGAACAGGAACAGCTCTTACAAGAGCTAGGAGTTATAGCCAGGGGAGTAATCAGCGTATAACAATCCCCACACACATGATACGAGGCTCTATGTTGAATGTAAAACAGGAACTCTTTAATGGGTTATTTTTCAGCCTTTTATGCAGGTCTCCTAGCAAGGGACACTCCCCCTGGGGCCCTTGTAGAAGACTGTGACAGTTTATATATTAGCCAGTATTATAACCTTCCCAGCAATTGTACACAAAACCCCCTTCCCCCTGTCTGTAACGCAATCAACAAAATACAATGGGCATTGTCTTTGACGCAATCAACAAAATACAATTACCAAAACACAATAGGCTCTGCCTGTGATACAATTACCAAACATAATGGGGTAACTTCATCACTCATAGGCAGAAAACAAAATTTTTTCCCAAAACACAGAAAACACCTCAAAACCCCACATATCCCCATAATTTATACATCCATGGATAGCCCATGGAATTCACATTTGGCAAACTGCAAGCATGGCTTTCCTGCCCAAAACTGTTCCACAGATTTAGGCCTTCAAAGTTAGCATATGGGCCATAATCCTGAGGCAAGAGGCTGGCAAACAGGCCCCTCCAAAACTCAGTGGCGAGGTTATTTTTGCCACACATCTCCCCCTCCCAGGGAAGACTAACCAGATACCTGACCTCACGCCGGTCGGTACCTGAGTTAGTCTGGCAGTCCACCCACAACCAAATACTGGACCTGTTGAATTAGGTAGCCTGTCTCTGTCCAGTGAGTCCACCAAGGTTATGTTGGTAACTGGTACTCCCACTCTCTGTGTTGCTCCCTGGCTTAGAGTGGAGGTTGCTTTGTGGGCAGGGATCAGCGGTACTCTGCCCTGGTGCCAGCGCATCAACTAGGCTAGTCTGTGGGGAGTCAGACTCTGGACAAGAGGATAGGTGAGGCCAGAGGCCGACTTCGCTCTGCCCAGATGCCAGCTCTTCCGCTGGAATGGATTTAGGCAATCCTACCCCCAGGACCTTGTTGCGGATCGGCTGTGGAGAGGAGGGATTGCTTAAATCCTCCTCCTGGCATTCCTGTGGGGTTGGTGGGGGATCTGTACTGACTGTCCAGCATCCCTGTAGGTCTGGTGCAGAGACCGCGGTCCCCTGCACCATCGGAGTTAGGGGTGCTGTCCCCTTGTGGTTGGGGAGAGAGACCGGTTGTCTCTTCTCCCTTTACAACACACTGCTGCTGGGGAGTCAGACCGACTGTTTCGACTCTCGGTAACGCTGCCTGGTGCTGGGTAGTAGGTGCAACCATCTCCACTCCTAGTAATGCTGGTTGCTGCAGGGACCGATAATCTCCTCTCCCTGTGATCCTGTCTGCCGCTGGGGAGAGAGACCGGTTGTCATCTCTCCCTGTAAGATAAGCTGCGAATGGGGAGTCAGACCGACTGTCTGGACTCCGGGTAACGCTGGCTGTAGTTGGGGATCTGGGCCGGCTGCCCAGCATCCCTGTAGGGCCGGTGGAGAGACTTCGGCCCCATCTCTACCTCCTGTCGGGAGGTCCTTCCAGAACCAGTCGATGAAGTTCCCTACTTTGGGTGCTGGTAGGGTGGCAGGGGGTATCGCCGCCAAGTCTTCTCAGTTGTAGGGGGGCAGATCTGGCTCTGCTTGTCGGGTAGGTTGGGGATGAACGGAGCTGAGCAGGTGTTGGTAGGTCTGCTCCAGCTCCCACTCCCTCGTTACCATGTGGGTCATGTCTTTGCTCACCTCCCATCCGTCAGCATAAACATGTATGCCCATCCTGTAGTCGTAGATGTCCAAAAACCTAGACTCCTCCATGCTGCCGAGATCAATATCCTCCTCCAAGGCCTCCCATAGTAACCCAGGTCCATTATAATCCTTCCCTTCAGGTAAGTCATGCTCGCCCGTTCAGGGGGAATGTTGAATGACATGCCACCTTAGGGCCCGTTAAGTGTCCTATAGCCAAAGCTCCTTACATACCAGCCTCTGGAGCTCTGTTACCCACTCATCCAGGGGCTGCTCTCCCAAGAGACCCATCCGCATCGCCACGCGCTTCTGTAGCCGCTGCTCATAACTGGGGAGACTCTCACCTTGCCGCTGCTGGGCATTTTCCAGGGCATCATACCAGACTTCCTTTCTGTCTGCATCCCTGTAGTCCGCGGCTGCCTCCTCCTCCTCATCATGGAACGCTGTCCGAAGACTAGTTTATTCCATCCTGCTGTATCCAGGAACGCTGTACGGATACTAGCGTTGCCCTCAATTTTTTAAATCAACGTACGGTGTCTCCCAGCTGCTTCTCCTCTCACTAGGAAGCCATCCCACCGCTGTCACCAATATAACTGATCTCCTGGCACCCCGACTGGGTACCTCCGTTGATGGATGCACCTAGTGCTTTCCGAGGCCTCCAAGCACTCCGCTTGACACATAGCCAGGGGAGTACACAGCGTATAGCAATCCACTTTTTGGGGGTTTCCACTCAAGGGGTATCTCAGGGTGTGTTCAATTGCAACATGGCGCCTGTCAATTATTCCTGTGAAATCTGCCTTCCAGAAGCCATTTGGTGCTCCTTTCCTTCTGATGCCTGTGGTACGCCCATTTAGCAGTGTACAAGCACATGTGGGGTATTGCTGTAATCAGGAGAAAATGGGCAATACATTTGGGGATGTATTTCTTGTAAAAGTGAAAAATTTGGGCCTAAAATCCATTTTACTGGAAAAAAAATGTTTTTAATTTTCACAGCCAATTCCATGAATCACCTTTGAGGATAAAGTTCTCACTTCACATCTTGAAATATTCCTTGAGGGGTGTAGTTTCCAGAATGAGGTCACTTTTTTGGGGTTTCCACTCTAGGGGTAACTCAGGGTTTCTTCATATGCGACATAGCTCCCAAAAGCCAATCCTGCAAAATCTGTCCTCCAAAAGCCCTATCACGCTACTTTACGTGAGGTGCATTTTGTCCTCTTACCCCTTGAAAAAGTGAAAAATATGGGTGTAAAGCAACTTTTTCAGAAAAAAATTTTTTTTTTAATTTTCACAGCCAAGCGTTTCCTAATTCTGTGTAACGCCTAATGGGTCAAAGTGCTCACTACACACCTTTAAATATTCCTTGAGGGGTGTAGTTTCCAGAATGGGGTCACTTTTTGGGTGTTCCCACTGTAGGGCCACCTCAGGGTGTCTTCATGTGCGACATAGCTCCCAATTACCATTCCAGCTAAATCCGCTCTCCAAAAGCCATATGGTGCTCCTTCCACTCTGAAGCCTGCTCACATCGGTTTTTGAGCACACATGGGGTCTTTCTGTAAACTACAGATTTAAGGTAATAGATTTTGAGTTTTGTTTGGCTGTTAACCCTTGATGTGTTGCAGAAAAAACTGATTGAAATTTAAAGAGGACCTTTCACTAGAATAAAAAATCTACACTAACTGTACAGACATGGAGAGCGGCGCCCAGGGATCTTCCTGCACTTACTGTTATACCTGGGCGCCGCTCCGTTCTCCCGGTATAGCCTCCGGTATCTTCATATGTTAGGCTCCACCCAGGGGAACCTGCCGGTGTCTCATTCTCCCATGCTATAGCGCTGGCCAATCGCAGCGCTCAGCTCATAGCCTGAGAGAAAAAAAAGCCTCTCAGGCTATGAGCTGAGCGGCGCCCAGGTATAACAGTAAGTGCAGGGAGATCCCTGGGCGCCGCTCTCCATGTCTGTATAGTTAGTTTAGATTTTTTATTCTAGTGAAAGGGCCTCTTTAAAATCTGCTAAAAAAAGTTACATTTTGAAATTTCATTCCCATTTTCATTTAATTCTCGTGGGGAACCTAAAGGGTTAACAAAGTTTGCAAAATCAGTTTTGAATAGCTTGAGGGGTATAGTTTCTAAAACGTGGTGATTTATGGGTGTTTTCTAATATGTAAGCCCCAGAAAGTGACTTCATAACTGAACTGGTCCTGAAAAAATTGGGGTTTGGAAATATTCTTAATAATTTGGCATTTTTTTAATAAGTAAAAATGAAATTTTTTGACTCAATTTTACCACTTTCATGAAGTACAATATGTGACAAGAAAACAATCCCAGATTGGCCTGGCTAAGTAAAAGCATTTTAAAGTTATTACCACATAAAGGGACACATGTCAGATTTGCTAAAAATGGCCGGGACAGAAAGGTCCTTAAGGGGTTAATATACCGTATTTTTCACCCTATAAGACGCATATTTTTCCCTCCAAAGTGGGGGGAAAATGTCAGTGCATCTTATGGGACGGATACTAATGAGCGCTTCCATTATGAAAGCGCTCATTAGTACCGGAGGAGTGGGACGCAGTGAATGCAGTGCTTGCCTGGGCTCTGTACTCACCGCTTCCTGGTCCTCGGCCACTCACTGTGCTGTAACTGTACACAGTGTGAGGACGTCTGCGTACAGTGCGCGGCAGGAAGAAGAGAGCTGGATCTTAGGAGCGTCGACGTCCGGAGCAGGAGAGGTGAATAGATTTTTATTTTATTTGCCATGAGGCATGGGGTTATGATCTGAGGCATGGGGGTCTGATCTGAGGCATGGGGGTCTCATCTGAGGTATCTGGGTTTTATCTAAGGTCTATATGGGGGTCTTATTTATATTGAGGCTCTGATCTGAGGTCTTATTAACATTGGGGGTCCAATTGAGGCTGTGAGTTGAGGTCTGATTAACATTTGGGGTCTGATTAGTGGTCTGATCTGAGGTCTAATGATTTTTTTTTTCTTATTCTCCTCCTCTAAAACCTAAGTGCGTCTAATGGGCAGGTGTGTCTTATAGGGCTAAAAATACAGTAGGAACTTAAAAAAAAATATATAATAATCCCAAAGAAATAAATGGAAAAATTCTGCTATTAATACAGCCTAAAACGCTTAACGTAGAGACTTCATTCCAACTGCGCTTCGAAGCACTCGGTGATGAGAGGTGCGCTATGTATTTTCATTTGGATTTGTTCTCTATGTATTTCCTTCAGGAAATTTCAATCTAGCTATTCATATTAGTTCATTTATACATGGAAGGCCAAGAACATAACAAACGTATGTCTGAAAATGGCCTTATTTTGGAAATTATCAGTAGTGCATTTAGGGTCAATTCACATGGGCCAGATTAAACAGTTCCATACATCTCAATGGGGATATATAGGCAGTTAGGCCTATGGATTTCTTCAAGCCCCATTTACATGAATGGGACAATCGCGGTTATTTCTGCAACTAAGCTGCCATATGTGAATTTATCCTACTTTTTACTCCCACCCATTTCTCCTGAATGTACATAAATGTCATGTACTGGACTATTTAAGACGCCCGTTCAGTTCCTCTAACAGGGTTCCTCTCTTTCTCCTCCATAAACAGTTCTTGAACTCAATTAACATCAGGTCTTGTTCCATTATGCTGTTCCTGAACTCTCTGGCATCGGATTTGGTTAGAGAGCTAAATTAGGACATAAAAGGCAATGCCAAGCACATTAGAGAAGATAAGAACATGTCTTCTTGTCTGTAATGCAAAACAATCATTTCTCATCATCAGACCCTTGCCAGCCATGCTTCCGACACCGATTTTTGCATATACATTTGCTGTATCTAATAAAAGCCAATTTTTCTTTCCAAGAACTTTATATAGGACCTGGGACATTGCTTTCATGTGATTTAAACATCAATTCAGGAAAGAACTTTTTACAGTTAGAGCGCTCAAACGATGCCATGCCCTACCCCAAGAGGTAGTAATGGCAGACACTATGTCAATAATTATAAAAGGACATTACATAGGACCAGGGGACATTATTTACATGTAAGTTAAACATTAGTACAGGAAAGGATTCTTTACAGTTATAGTGATCAAACTATGGCATGCCCTACCCCAAGAGGTAGTGATGGCAGATGCTATATCAGCCTTTTAACAGTAAAATGACTTTACATAGGACCAGGAGAAATTCTTTACATTTGATTTAGACAACAATATAAGAAAAGGGTTCTTTACCGTTAGAGCAGTCAAACTATGGAATATCCTGACCCAAGAGGTAGTAATGGCAAATACCATGTCAATATTTATCAAAGGACATTACATAGGACCCGGGGACATTCTTTACAAGTGATGTAAAGGGCATCTGTCAGCAGATTTGTGCCTATGAAACTGGCTGACCTGTTGGCAGCTGAGGGCATCTATGTTGATCCCATGTTCACATGTGCCCGCATTGCTGAGAATTGTTTTTTTTTCAGTACATGCAAATGTACATCTAGGAGTAACCGGGGCGTTGCCCTTACTCCTAGAGACTCTGCTCTCTCTGAAACTGTTGCGTCCTTTCCACTTTGATTGACAGGGCCAGGTGTGAAGATGTTTTTACTGCCTGGTCCTGTCAATCAAAGTGCAAAGGACGCAGCAGTTTTAGCGAAAGCAAGCCTCTAGGTGTAATGACAACACCCCCGTTGCTCCTAGAGGCTCATTTGCATATATTAAAACATCATTTTTCTCAGCAATGCGGGCATATGCAGGACCAACACGGGTACCTTTTAGTTTCCAAATGCACATGCAACAGATCAGCCAGTTTCACAGGTACAAATCTGCTGACAGATGCCCTTTAAATATTAATACAGGAAAGGATTCTTTACAGCTAGAGCAGTCACACTATGGCATGCCCTACCCCAAGAGGTAATAATGGTAGATGCTATATCAGCATTTTAACAGTGAAAGGACTTTACATAGGACCAGGAGAAATCATTTACATGTGATTAAGACATCAAAGGGTTCTTTACAGTTAAAGCAGTCAAATTAGAGGAGGTAGTAATGGCAGTGGCAGCTGCTATACCAGCATTTATAATAGTGCTAGATGCTTATCTAAAAGGCAAATGGCGGTGAAGGTTATAATGAATCTAGCAATGAATGATGTATATTTAATCAAGAAAGGTTGAATGTGATGGATACGTAATTTTTTTCCACCTAAATAATGATTTTTGAAAACAGTTATCTCACGTTTTCCATTGCTTAGATCTTGATTATATCCCATTGGGCTGAAATACTCAAAGATGAATACGGTCACTGCTACAACAGATAGGCACATGACAAACATCATCATCCAGACCGCTGGGCTATATGGTTCTGCAGAGAGAAGTAAAGGTGAGAATTAAAAGGACTTCACGGTTACTCCATGATACAATAGCTTAAAACCTCATCCAAAGAACGAAAACAATATATGTAGGAGGTCCTAGTGAGCCAATGTCAATATAAGGACCAGTATTACATATTTTTAATATGTAGACACAAAGATTAACCAATGGGTTGTAAAAGGGGCAAATTAGAGGCAATTTAAAGTGTAACTGTCATATTATTTTTTATTTGCTAGTTTATTAGAGTTAGGCATGTATACCCGAGTTAGTCTGTCAATGATTGTCAAAAGATCTGTAATTACCTTATAATAAGAGCTTTCATTAATGTCCCCTGTCTCTTTCCGCTGGTCCCTTAAAAGACCATTGCTAGGGCTTGTCTGTCTTCCTTTTAGTGTAATCAGAAGACAGAGGGGCGGTCCTTCACACTGCATGTCTGCATTAGGCTTCGGAGTGAGGAGGCGTGTCTCTCAGTAATCCAATCTGATTGGCTGGCTGGCAAGCTGCTGGCTACAGCAAGTGTGTATGTGAAGTGACTGAAGGCAGTTTTGGCATCAGAGACCTGGCAGAGGAGCCATCATGAGAAGATCCTTATATTGTAGAGGTTAAAACAGCGGTAACTAAGGGAAACACTCAAGGAAAACTGTGGTATGTGAAGAATCTAAAGTTTGCTTTATGCATTTTTGATGAAAGCATGATAGTTACACTTTAAATCTGTTGAGTTTTAATTTTCCCACCTAATTTCCTTTATTTATCTGTTTAGCACCAACATATTCCAGAGCACCCAGAGGAACCTATGCAAGCGCAAAAAGAGAATACAATCTCCATGAGGATGTGAGCTCCTTTCACAAGAATCCATTGGTCAATTATTATGAATATAGGAATATATCTTTTGACCATAGATAATAGGATATCCAAATACTCAACATATTTTGAGTGACCCCACTATTAGAAGAAGACTACTAAAGATATGTTTTTTTTCTAGTGTGCTTTGAAGTGAACCGAGGTCTAACGATTCTCTACAGATCTCACCTAGGAAAGCTGAGGGGGACACTGTTCCATTGCTACGTGACACTAGGACACTGATTCCAGTCTCTACAAAGGGAACTGAGAAATCCACAATCTCGGAACGCTCTTCATTTATCGTTAGAGACCCAATAGCAATGTGAGCACGTTGATAATATACCTGAGTATGCACGGAGAGAAGAAGAGAAAAAAATCAAGAAGAGTGAAGTCAGCAGTCAGGAAGAGTGATACTAAAGTAGTCAAGAATGGAAAATCCTATATTATACACTATTCAGCTGTAACATTACAACCTGTCCAGAGCGAATAACATTTTTTAATGGTTCCTGTCATGGGGTGGGGTATATTAGGCAGCAAGTGAACAGTCAATTCTTAAAGTGATGTGCTATAAGTATGAAAAATTGGCAAGGGCCAAAATGTAATGGTTAAGGCTTAGGTCAGAGCATTTACAAATTGGCAGGTCTTGTGTGGTGTTCTCAGTATGAAGTAATTGGTGTCTACAAAAGGGGGTTCATGGAAAGACAACCAATGAACTATCGACAAGATCATGGGTTCCAAAAACTCATAGATGTGCATTGGGAGAGAAGGCTAGCCCATCTGGTCTGATCCCACAGAAGAGATACCGTAGGAAAAATTCCTGAAAAATGTACTGCTGACTATTATAGAAAGTTGTCAGAACACACAGGACATCTCAGCTTTTTGCGTTTGGGGCTATGTAGCAGCAGACCATTTAGAGGAATGCACATACTGACCTCCCTGTCTACTGCTGAAAGCGCCACAACAAGCATGTGAGCATCAGGAATTTGTAATGGAAGAAGGAACTGGGGTCTGATGAATGATGTTTTCTCTTTTATCATGTGGATGGCCAGATGTGTGTGAGTCACTTACCTAGGGAATAAATTGCACCAGCATGTGCTATGAGAAGGAGATAAGCTGGCAGAAGATCTGGGAAACCTTGGATCATGGTATTCATATTTATGTTACTTTGACATCTAATACCTACCTAAACATTGTACAGAGAACTACACCCCTTCATGGCAGCAATATTTCCTAATAGTGGTGCCCTGCCCCACTGCAAAATTGTTCAGGAATGGTTTGAGGAACATAACAAAAAGTTTAAGGTGATTACTTGGTCTCCAAATTCCCCAGATCCCAATCTGATCGAGCATCTATGGGATGTGCTGCACCCCATGGAGGCCGCAAATCATAACTTAAAGAACTTAAAGGATCTGCTCATAATGTCCTGGTGCCAGATGCCACAGGACACCTTCAGAGGTCTTATTGAGTCCATGCCTTGAAGAGTCAGAGTTGTTTTAGTGGCACAAAGGGGATCTGAACAAGAAGGTTGTAATGTTACAACTGATTAGTATATTTTCTAGATATAGTACTTGAGGAGATCATAAGTAGTAAATATGCTGGCCTACTTACCTCGCCAATCATTCCATTCCACACTCCTCGTACAAGTTTCCCATGTTTGCCGTTTGTCACTAGGTAAAGATCATATGAGAACTTAACAGTACGAGCCAACTTCTTCAGGATGTCAATACAGAAGCCTTTACAGCATAGCTTGGAGTAAGGTTCGCCTGAACTGCTGGGGTATATAATAGGTAAGAACTATGTCAATTAGGTCAAGCATAGAGTTGGTGACATTTATAAATAATTATTCCTTAGTCACTATTCTTCCCGTCCTCTGTATAGTCTGCTGTTGACTGATCCCCTTTACCTTAATGTCAGGTTGCTCTGTTTGCGACAAGGCACCGTGTTCCGTACACAGTCTCCAGAGACTGGATCTGTGTTCTCAACAATAACAAATGGTCTCTCTTCTAAGGTGGCCACAGTAAGGTGATGAGTATCTGACACAAGTTGTTGACCACTGCCATATCGTGGCCATACTGGGTACTTCATACGTATTATACCATGTTCCCACCTGCCAACCTAGAAAGGAGAGGGGATAGATTTCTTTAGCTGTGCCCATTTCTTGCAAACACTACCCAAGAGAAATGTAGAAAGCTTACCTCCTCCCATACCCGTTGTGGTGTCAATGTAATGACCAGCATGGATGGATTTAGTAGAAACCCTTGGGTATTGAAGGATAGGTCCCTCTCCTGCCACATTATATTCATCATATGCCTAAAAGATGGAAAAAATGTGAAGTGGAGCAATTGGAAAACAGATAGATCAAACATATAATTGTTGAGGACAATACAGGGCATGTAAAAAACTAGAAAAAATAAAATAGGCCCTCCTAGAACTCTAATAAAACACTGTTGACTTCAACTTGTCTTGTGAACTGTTATGTTTCTTTGAGATGTACCTATACAAAGTGTCATTTCCTGGCATTTGTCCTGGTGTCAAACAGGTTCCTCCAGGATTGGGCAGCTCACCATGTTTCTGCAAATAGTTCCTAGCTGCTGCAGCAATTACTGCTATTCCATCCTGAACCTTTTGTCGTAGGCTCCTCCGCCAGCCATCAGTCATCACGCTAACAAGTCCAACAGGGAAGAATTCAGCAGGCTGCTCTGGAGAACCAATTGTAAAACTAGGTACAATCCAGATATGGTCTGGTCCAAGTAGTCCAGCTTCACCAGCAATTGGGAACAACTCCTCAGCCTCCTCTCTGGAGCAAAATAGTAGCAGCACAGGAGCTGAAATTTGTCGGAGTACTTTCTGGGCCCCCCTTGGACCAGTTCCTGGCTCTATTATCAGTTCATCTTGAGGGCCCCAACCTGGTTGAATAGCTTCACACAAAGCTCTGACTGTCTTCAAGAATACCCGGTGACCAGGATAATGACTTGTAATCACAGAGAATGGACCAAGTTCGTATTCCTCCAACACTTTGAAGATGACAGTGAGCTGCTGCTCCACTGAGGCTGCCATCTGCAGGAAGGAAGATTTCGGCTCCTGTAAAGATAGGGACATTTTTTTTTATATTTTTCACATTTCATTTCTACATTTTGACAATCAATGCAAACAATGGAGTAATAAAAGTGCTCAGATTGTAACATCTGTTATTTTAAGGACACTTTGAGAAGTTACAAGCTTGCCAATGCTGCCAGCTTACCTATAAAAATGGGCTAGAACATGGCAGATGAAATTTAATGTTGACAAATGTAAATTAATGCACCTAAGCCATAGTAACCGTTTTACTACGTATGGGTTAAAGGGTTTTCTGTGATTTTGATAACCTATTCACAGGTAATTG
Organism: Bufo gargarizans; assembly: GCF_014858855.1. NCBI lineage: Eukaryota > Metazoa > Chordata > Amphibia > Anura > Bufonidae > Bufo > Bufo gargarizans. Next base: position 62,819,451 of record NC_058085.1, on the reverse strand, counting down.
ATAGGGGTTCAATTCCCTGCCGATCAGCTGCTTCAAGGGGTCACAGTGCTTGGACGAGTGTTGCGGCCTCTTCACAGAGTACTGATCACAGCACAATACATTGCGTGGCTGTGTTCAGGCTCGGACTGGCCTACCAGGGAACAGGTGAATCCCTCGGTGGGCCCCTGAACAAGGTCGGCCCCAAGTCCCCCACTGCCTGCACAACTTATACCTGGCACAGTAAACTGACCTCACTGCATATAGCTAGGCATGGTAAAGCATCTCAACCATGTTCATATGAAAAACCGGGTAGACTATTTAACAAAGTACCTAGTTTATTATTATAGATTATAGATACATTGGGTAGGCGAGATGACCTCAAAGTACATAGTCAGGCTAACCATGTTCTCTTTTCCCAGGGACCTGCCCTCAGCTCTTGTTTTGGTGATCAGCGGGACTAAGCACTTGGACCCCCACCAATCAAAAACTTTGATATGTGACTATGACACATTAAATGTTTTTTAAAAGTACAGATACACTTTAAGTCCTGGAAAACCATGAAAAAGAAAAGCAAAACTTAGTAAGCTAAGTTACTCAGTACTTAATGTTATCAGTACTCAAGGTCAGGCAGCAGCTGCAAAAGCAAGTTAGAGTTTAGGGTTTAAAAAAAGAATATTAGATTATTAATTGGGATGGAAGGTCTTATTTATCATGAGATGCTAGACAATTTTGGCTTGATCAGCTTGGTAAAACACCTTAGATGTGATGTTACAGCAATGGGTGTGAAACTACTGTGTCAACCAACAGATTTGACTTTGGGCTACTCCTAAGGGGGTTATCCTGGCAGTCCTCTGGTATTCACCCTCTAACCCCGGTATAGGGATTTATTCTTGCTGCAGGGGAACTACCAGGACATTACCTCCTGGAGTAGTCTCTCCATGATTAACAACTGTGCTGACCCATGAAGGTCAGAGACCTGGGCAGAGCACCAAGTGGTCAATCAGAATTGTAGTCAGGGACAGGCTGAGGTCAGGGCAGGCAGCGAAGGATCAACACCAGTAAATTGGAAGAATATTGGTACATGGGCAGATAACAAAACAGCATACCCTTGCAGGAACTTAGTAAGGTATGAACCTATTGCTCAGGCACCTTCCCACTAGAGAAGGTGCCTTAAAGGGTTTCTCTTGGAAAAATGCAAAATGGCTACAAGCAACCAGTCCTAGAATATGAGCAGAGCTGGTTGCCACCACTTGCAGAGCTGTTTAGGAGGGTGAGGAGGTGAGGCCTCACTACTCACTACACTGCTCTACAATAGATGGTAATGATGCGATCCTGCCTACGATATGCACTCATGGTTGAGCAGCCTGACAGGAAAACTCACCAATATATAGTATATGCAAGTCCTGAAGCGTAGTTTGTAGCGAGGCCCTGCCCCTTCACCCCCCTAGGCAGCTCTGCAAGTGGAGGCAGCCAGTCCTGCTCACATTTTAGTACAGGTTGCCTGCAGACATTTTAAATCATTCCAATAGAACCCTTTTAAGTACCTTTGGGTGAACAGCTATTGACTATTGACAATTAGGACGCGTGCGTGCAAGCTCCTCCTACCGGGAAGATGGGTAAAGCGGGAGGCGGGTCTATGCTGCTGGCTACCAGGGGATAGCGGCAGGTGAGTTGAACAGCGGAGGGAAGTGATCTTACTTACATAATAATGTGGTCAGTTCAAGGAACTAACATAAGATTTATCCCAAGGACTTTACAAAAGAACAGGGGGCATTCATTATACACTGATGAGCAAAAGGGTAACAATGTTTTGCACTTTTGACTTTCAGGCTCCATATCTCACTGTCCACTACAGCTTCCAAAGTGAGACTACCATAATTTTATAGACAATCATCTTGGCTGTAACAGTGGCTGCTGTGCACCGCTGTTACCCTGCTTACCACCACGGTCCCGGGCACCGTGTTCAGTGGTGATCTGCTGCCAGTGTTTCCTTTCAGCCCTGGCCACAGCATGCTTGCTGCTTGTTTCCTGCAGCATTTCCTTAAGGGCCGGCGCACATCACTTCCTGTGTTTTATGGGTTGGACCATGTGACCTCGCCAACCAATCCTAACCCTCCTGCACATATATAAGTGGCTCAGCCCCCTTCCCAGATGCCTCAGTGTCAAGGTCCTTGTGCCCTGATCACGTTCCTGATATCTGCTTGTGTTCCTGTGTTCCTGACTTGTACTTGTGTTCCTGGATTCTGATACCCGTTTTATCCCTGCCTGCTTGCCTTGACTCTCCTGTTGCCAACCCGGATTGCCTGACCTGTACATGTCTGACTTTGCCTATGCCTCATCCTTTGGTCCTGCACTGTTGCTCCTGGTAACGACTCAGCCTGTACCTCTGGTACCTTTCTCAGGTACCTCCTGGTCCGCCTGGACCAGCCGCCTCGTGTATTTATCCTCCTCAAGAGGTAGCGACCTGGTGTTCCCCTCGGGAAAGTCTATCCCCACCATCAGGGGTACTGTGAAGATCGAGGGGTTCACTTAGACAATGCCCTTAGAGGAGGTAGGACAAGTGGCACAGTGGGTTTACACCTGCTGGTTCGTGACATTGGCTATCTTATACATAAATTGGACTTGTAACTATTTAGCATATAATTAGTTATGTAGATTCTTGTCATGTACAGTAACTGCATTGTTACTGTTTTGCTCCTGGTGGTGGAACAATCTTTTTCTTCTTGTATACTACAAGTCACAACCTGTTCTCACATTCCCTAATAGCTCAGTGTGTTATTAGGTTGATTCCCAAGTTAAAGGTCACTGGTTCGAATTGAGGAGTAGCCATAAAGAAGATTTTCCAAGAAAAGAGAAACAGCATCATCCAGCTCATCGCTAGCGGTATCTCGGCCAAGAAAATTGCCACACTGCATCATGTGAGGCCATGACATGAAATGAAGTCCGTCCAGGCAAAATATTGGAGACAACAAGTTGGCCTATCAGTTCTGGTGTGACAGACACGGCAGTGGAGGTGGCTCATATGCTTCATAAAAGTGAGATCACAGATGTCCATGCAAGCGGTGGGTGACGCACATTACACAAGTCTGGAATGGTGGCCCAGTGGACAGTAGAAGATTGGAAATGGGTGATTTGGAGCAATGAGACAAAAGTCAATGGACTGGGCTCTGATGGGTGCAATTGGGTCTGGAAGAAGCAAAGGAAAAGGGCGCTAACAGATCGAGAAATTGAAGGTACTGTCATTTTGGGTGGAGGAAGCCTGATGATATAAGATTGTTTCACTGCCATAGGTGTTGGATAATTGACTAGGTTCAAAGGAGTTACTTCATACACTGCAGTACTATGGGTATGAAAAGGACGACATAGTGTTCCAGCAGGACAAAGACCCGAAGCATACATCGAGATTGGCAAAGAAATGGTTCAATGACAATGAAGTAGAGGAGCTGGATTGGCCCCCGCAGTCCCCAGACCTCAACCCAATTGAACACTTATGGGTAAAGTTGAAGAAAAAGTAGTTTTTGTACCCAAGTTAGTTGACCAGTATGCACAGTGGTGTGGCTGGGTGGTTACCAGCAGGGCCACACCACTAATTAGGCGAGGTGAGGCGATCGCCTCAGGAGGAGCGGCCCTGGTGACAAGTGGGGGGCAGCGGCAGGGCACAGGGAGTTGAGCGCTTCCATTGTGGAAGCGCTCATCTCCATAGTCATCTGTATCGTCGTCCTCAAGACAGCAATACAGATGGATGCTGCGGGGCAGGGGAGAGGCATCTCCCTTCCCCGTTCCTCTGATAGGCTGCAGGCCTAGTGCCTATCAGAGGCCGTTGCAGGCGTCGTCGCCTGAGCAGTACAGCGCAGGACGCAGACCGGAAGAGGCCTGCATCACATCGCTGCCAGCCTGATGGAGGTAAGTATATGTGTTTATTTTTTTCATATGGTACAATACAGGAGAGAAGCCCTGTGGGGGCACTTGTTACTGGCACATGATTGGGGGGCATCTATGGGGCACTTAGTGGCACATGATTTGGGGGCCATATTACTGTGGGGGCACCTTGGCACAGTATTAGCTTACCACAGTTATTTTGGGGGGACGTTATGTTTACACTATTAGTGTCAGGGGCACTATTTGCTGGGCGCAGTTATTTTAGGGCACTGTGTGCCAATAATTAGTGAAGGGGGCATTATCTGTGTGGTGCTAGTATTATCAGCGGGTTTCTGTTTCTGCAGTATAATATTGGAGAGCACAGCGGCACAGTATGGGGGGTGGTAGGATGATTTGTCCAGAAGATGGGAGGATGATGGAAAAGTAGTAAACTAAGAATTTTTTTTGTCAAACTGCAGAGACAAGAAATGGCTGAAAAATGGTGGGCTGGTCTGAAGGTCTGAAAGGAGAAGAGGAGGAAAGAGAAGATCTACATCAAAGGTGACATCACTGGATGTAAGAGGTATGTGCGCTATATTACACTGGATGTTCTACAGCAGGCATGCTCAACCTGCGGCCCTCCAGCGGTTGTAAAACTACAACTCCCACAATGCCCTGCTGTAGGCTGATAGCTGTAGTCTGTTCGGGCATGCTGGGAGTTGTAGTTTTGCAACAGCTGGAGGGCCGCAGGTTGAGCATGCTTGTTCTGCAGTGATGGGAGGGTGGATATAGAATTTGGCCCACCCTGCCACATTCTGTAAAAAAAGGGGCGTGGCCACAGGTTGGGGGGCGCAATACTCGGCTTGCCCCGGGTGCTGGCAACCCATGCTATGCCACTGAGTATGCACCAACATTGGGAACATGTAGAAGAGACCAGGGAACAGATTTTGGTCGAGACATGGTTGAATCTGATTGAGAGCATGCCTGGAAGGATTCAGGCAGTGTTAAAAGCCAAAGGTGGATTTACAAAATACCAAAAAAACGAATTAATATAAATTTAAATTTGGAAGCTGTAGTGGATGGCGAGATATGGAGCCTGAACATAAAAAGTTTAAAAGTTTACTTGTCAGTTTATATGGAGGAAAGACGATTCAGACATCAGTACAGGAAAGGATTCCTTGCAGTTAGAGCAGTCAAACTATGGAATGTCCTATCCAAGAGGTAGTGATGGAAGATACTATGTCAGCATGTGCCTAATTGCAAATGGCATTGATAGTTAGAATTAATCTAACAATTAAAGTGTGTAGTTGATTGAGAAAGGTTGAACTTGATTGACCTGTGTCTTTTTTCAACCTGCCACACACAGAAATCTAGCAGACGTTAGCCAAAATCAGCAATTATATAACTTTTTTCCCACCAAGTAACCCTTATTTCCATATACTGTGATCTGCAGAGAAACGTACAAGTGCAAGACAGAAGCAGATGCGTCATCAGCTGTGAAACTACTTGTTTCCTTTGATTTCTCCAAAGCTGCTGCTCTCTGCCGTATGCAGAAATAAACTCACTAATTAAAACAAACTGAGATTAAATTCAGCATCATACTCGCCACTGACGCATAGGTAAAAGGATGGTTAATGAGGCGTCCGAAGACAAGAAATTCATTATTCAACTCTGGTAAAATAGTGGTAGCGATGGCCTAGTGCAGTAAGGAGAATGACATCTGCTCCAGCAAGGGATCTATAAATATGGCACTCAGGAGACTTAAGGCTCTCTGCGTCTTGCATGTAAAATAGGGGATGGGAAGCTATTTAATGGGGAGTATAGGAGGTATCAGCCTGCTGTACGGATGCGTCCACTCTTTCCTTTCTGCTAATTCCGAGACTCCAGTTTTTTCAAGATGCAAATTCACTACAATCTTTGGACGGGCTGCAGTGCACATCACAACTACTGGGTGGCAACATCTAGACACATATAGCATAAAGAATTCCCCATTTGGTATCCAAATTCATTTATTTTTTTCAAAGCTGGCCATCTTCTGCCCCTCCACTCACAATATGAAGAGAAAAGAGGAAAGATCTATCTGTATATCATAATAAGTGAGCCTGAATATATAGAATGGTTAACTAGTGAGGGATCTTCCATATGGAAGATAAAGTCTTATTGGAGGCCCACCAGCCAAAGCCCATGCTAGCAGTAGACTGTACAGAAATGGGGTCATACCAAATATCAAGCTGGGTCCTACTTATGGTAGTGGGTTTTGCCAACCAGGACAGAAGGGCCCGGTGTTTGTTTACCCGCAACCCTCTTTCCACGACCTTTGGACAATGTCCCACCTCCTAACTACACTGTTCCTCTGGAGAGTCCTGTATAGCTCCTATACTTAAAGCGGTTATGCCGTGACACAGCTTCTAACAGAAGATATGGCTGGTGACAGTTGAAGATTTAAACTGAGCGTGTGTGACCACCACAATGAGGTGGACAAGAAATAAGGAAAACACCACAAACAGCAGGTGGCGCTATACAGATACATTTTATTGAATAGGTCAGTGACTATACTACATGGTTAATTACATGCAATTACAAAAGTATTCAGATCCAGGTGCTGGTTTGGAAAATATAGACTGTGTTTTAATGGCAAAACCCCTTTAAGGGCAAAAGAAATGGACCAACCAAGACTGGGCCCCCTCTTTCCAAGGGCTCCATAGTAGCCAAGTGTCTCTCTCTATGGTATTTACACCCTTTCATACTAGTTTTTAAGCCCACATGATTTATCTCATTATAATGATATTGTGTGCATTTTTCACATTATCGGGAGAAAATCACTAGATTAAAGGGTACCTCCAATGATGGTACTGGCCATGGAAGCCTACCTTGGCCCCATCTTCCGATGTCATTGGAGGTACCCTTTCATTTTAAAGGGAGTCTGTCACCTCCATCTGGCCATATACAGTGCTTACATGGCTCTGTAGCACACCTATACAGGATTGTAACGGTACCTTTGTTCTCTTCTTTAGACTTGCACCAGCAGGAAAAACGAAGTTTAATTAATATGCAAATGAGCACTCGCAAGTGCCCAGGGGCGGCGTTCAGTGTGTAAGTGCCCAGGCTGCTCCGCCTTCTTTTCACTTTACTCCTCCCCAGTCTCTGCCTTTGCCCGCCCTCCAAGTCTCTTGCCTCATCGATAGGTCTGGACCGAGGGCGGGCAAAGGCAGAGACTGGGGAGGAGTAAAGTGAAAAGAAGGCGGAGCAGCCTGGGCACCTACACACTGAACGCGCCCCCTAGGCACTTGCGAGTGCTCATTTGCATAATAATTAAACTTTGTTTTTCCTGCTGGTGCAAGTCTAAAGAAAAGAACAAAGGTACCGTTACAATCCTGTATAGGTGTGCTACAGAGCCATGTAAGCACTGTATATGGCCATATGGAGGTGACAGGCTCCCTTTAAAGAGTAACATTTTGCTTCTCGAGGTGGCTTTAATCAGAAAAACGTAACCTATACTACACTCATCTTTGTGTTTGCAGTGAGAATGCTATTGTTTTTGGCCATTGCACATGTGGTCAAATAGTGGCACATCACAAAAATGCCCAAACATTATCATTTCTGCTATTTTCCAGGACTGGGCTATGACTTTAGCCTAGATGATCAATTAAGTCTGTCCAAATTCAGACAATGGCATTGTATTGCATCCATTAACTGAATGAGATGTGAACATGACACAATGTCCACAGGGCAGCACAGCCTGCTGCAAATGTCAAGGTTGGACAAAAGGTTGTCCTACCATACGATAGATAGATATAAATAGTAAGATAGATAGATAGATAGACATGAGATAGATATAGATAAATGGATGATAGATAGATAGATATAAATAGTAAGATAGATAGATAGATAGACATGAGATAGATATAGATAAATGGATGATAGATAGATAGATAACTATACATGAGATAGATATGAGATAGATAGATAGATAGATAAATAGATGATAGATAGATAGATAGATAGATAATAGATATGAGATAGATAGATAGATAAATATGAGATAGATATATGGATGATAGATAGATAGATAGATAGATAATATAGATAGATAGATAGATAGATGATAGATAGATAGATAGATAGATAGATCTGCAGTTCTATGTAAAACCACAGATACTACACCAAGATATCACAATGAGTTGAACTACAGAACACACTGAGCCCTGCTACATCTATATGCAACATATGTCATGTTGGAAATATTTTTATAAGAAAGTTCTTGCGGGCACTAATTACATGCAGTAATCAACAATCATTTGCATTATCATATGAGCTTACCTTTGGAGTCAATACCACAGCAGATCCTCCGCTAATGCTAATAATTGGTACTAGAGTCTGAGAAGAAATAAAATCTAGTATTTGGGCCACAGCCTCTGTTCCAATATTGTCCTGAAACACCACCGCATGTGCTTCTTTTAAAGCCAGGCACAGTTGGCGCAAGAGTGGTCCTGGGCCGCTATCGTTCACAAGCATAGTGACTGTGTGAATGTCAAGAGGTAGACGTAAAGATCCATCTGGAATCAGTGGTCCTATCACTTCCATCTGTGGAAATGACCCACCAAATACTAAAGCAACATTCACCACAGGCCCTTCAGCTCGGGGAAGCAACGTTTCCATTACTACAGCCCCACAACCAAGAGCACCAAGAAAAAGCCATCCCAGCGACCGGGCCATGGACATCACAAAGGTGGAACCTGTAGGCAAGAAGACATAAATGAAGTCAGTCATACATTTCATGATTGACTAATGAACCGTCTACTTGAAGTACTAAAACTGAAGACCCTATGGTCTTGTAAGGGTTTGCTAGAAGATAGCCCTATGGGCTCAGTATAATATAGGATAAATGAAGAGTGTAAAATGTCAACATAATCTGATTCAGTCCAACTGTGGAGTAGCATGGTTTAATGTGCTACATGTGGAGTAACACTACACAAAGCAAGGTGACATCATGTAGAAGGGGGCCTTGGGCCAGATGGGTACTTGAGAGAAGGTTGTAGGAATGCAGTCTAATGAGGGAGGGTGCATGCTGTAAGACAGGACGAGGGAGGACAATGGGACACACAGAAAGAACTATGATGTATTTTTAGTTATCCTATGAATTATTCATGGGTGGATGTGGCAGCTGATCCTGTGACTCCTGTCTGAGAAGCAGACGTCATATTGAGATCATGCCACAAAACCAGAACCATATCTTAAACTCAAATACAGCCAGAACTGAGGCAAAACCTGAACTGCACATACTGGACACCCTATAGGAACTTTTCTTGAGGAGTCTGGAAGATGACTACATGCTTTTTAATGCTCAATTTCCACCTGGATTCTGCACCAGAAATCTTACCTGGAATTGTCTATATGAAGTTACCTCTGACCTACAAGTCGAGAGTTGTGAATGATGGAGTAATGATGGTCTATCTAGGCAGAAGATGGATAAACGGAACTTTCTGAAGGATCCAGAAATATCATGACCCTGAACTAGGCCTACACCCTCGGTCCATAATACCTTACGACACATGAACTTGAAGCAGGCACCAAGGGATACCAGAGCCAAGTACAAAGTAAAAAATGATTGAGCACCAAGTCCAATCCAAGAATGGTTCACCATAGCATGGCATCTACCAGCAAACTATATTCAGAGGACTAATGCACAATGTCAGCTTCTCTGCAGGTGGCACAGAGCTTCAAGCTACTTTGGAGCCTGGCATAATGATCTGGGTGCCTCAGACGCACAGCTCAATTATATGGACTCCACTGGAATGTGGTAAAAACGATGTTGATTCTGCAGGAATGTGGCAAAGTGCCATGCACTGGCTTAGGGGCTTGGCATAATGCAGTGGGCACAGCAGAAATATGGCATATTGCTTCGTCGAATTCACAAATTCACAGCTGCTTTAACTCTTTCCCCTAAGCAACCTGCTGCCAGTATGTCCCATAGAATAAAGGTGAAAAGAATGAGTGCATGGGTAAGGAAACAACAAGGGTGGGTAAGATAAGAAACGGGGGAAAAAGGAGGCAACGGAAGACATCAACAGCTCAATCATCAGTCACATCTGCCCCAGCCAGGTAACGTTCATCCCTCACCTGCCCTGAGCCAGGAGCCGCACAGGATGATGCCAGAAGAATGTTACACAGAGCGGAGCTCGCAGAGCCAACTGCAAGGAGAACGAAGCCCAGGAGACACATCTAAACACGGGGAAGGGGGAATGGGAAGGAGACAAACACAGAACTACAGAAAAGACAAACTATCAGGAGAAAGAAGGATCAGAGCAACAAGGAAAATGCAAAGAGTGAGAGAGGATGGGGAGAGGGAAAAGGAGGTGGGACAGGGTGAGGAACGAGAGAGAGGAGGGGGAATAAGGACGAGAGAAGGAGTGAAAGGAGTGGGATACGTGATGGGGAGAACAGGAGAGATATGAGAGGTAGGTAAGATGGTAGAGCAAGGAAAGAGTCAGAAGGGAGGAGAAAAGAGACAGGTATCAAGAGTACGAAGAGAGGCATGAAGCAAAGGACAGAATCAAGGACAGAGCCAGAGAGGGGAGCTCTATATCACTCACATGAGCCCTGCCTGTCCCTGGCTGGGTGTCACAGCCTGTCTACTCGCAGTCTCTGCGCATCCAAACATCTCATCCTTCTGCTCTTGGAAGGCTTTTTGACATATTGAGCTCTTCACCTCTTGCATTATGTATGGGGGCACCGGGGTCTTCTTCTGGCAGGGATTCTACAAAACCCCTGTGCTCTGTCTCTTCCTGGAATTAATCGCACTGGCTTATTTTCTATAGTATTTTTTTTATATTCATTGCTTTTTGACCAACCTATTCCTTCAGTTATTTTTTTGTCTATTTTCTTCTTGTTCTGCCAAAATCATGTTTTATTTATCGGGGCTGCAACATGGCAGGTCACTTCTCAGGGCGGGTGCCTTCCGAATACTCTATGCTCCTCTCCCCCCTTTCAAACTTTTCAATGTGTTTTTTAGGCAGTCATTGTATGAGTAGGTGTAATTATGGTCAGCGTAGTGGCAACTTTTTTTTTTTTTTTTTTACATATATTGGAGCTGAGTTGGTCGTTTGGCACAGGTCAGCATGATGCTTTGATGCACGTTAACCATAGAGATGTGTCATAATATAGAAAAAACTTGAAAACAAGCAAAAATGTGTTGTATATTAGGGAATCATTTACATAGCAATAGCCTAATATTCTAGAATTGCTTCTGAATGATGCTTACGTTCTGTTGATGCCACCTGGGAGAGTAGCCATGGCAAATTTGATCTTTCCCCTATTAGGCCTCCTGCACACGAATGTGTGCTTCCCATTGCCGTATTGCGGACCGCATTTGCGGATCCGCAATACACGGGTGCCGTTCCGTGGGCATTCCGCATCACGGATGTGGACCCATTCACTTCAATGCGTCCGCAAATCCGGAGATGCGGAATGGTGCGGAATGGAAGCACGGAACCCTATGGGAGCACTACGGAGTGCTTCCGTGGGGTTTCGTCCCGTACTTCCGTTCCGCAAAAAGATAGAACATGTCCTATCTTTTTGCGGAACGGCCTAATCGTGGACCCATTAAAGTGAATGGGTCCGCGATCCGCTACGGCTGCCCCATGGACGGTGTTCGTGCATTGCGGGCCGCAGCACGACCCCACGGGGCGCAGACGTTCATGTGCAGGAGGCCTTAGTCAAATCATTTCTAGAAGATGTGATTCAGAAATTGGGAGTGTATTATGGAAAAGTGTAGTAGACTGCGCTATCCTGTCCAGCAATAACTCTGGAAAAGAACGGAACACGGGCAGAACAGAGTCCAAAGATGAATCCTTAGAAGTCCGTTTAATGCATTAAAGTCATGGTATACGTCCGAACACGGTTTTCGGGTAATCAGGTGTATACCCCTGATGGGAAGCTAAAAAGCTATGTGAATGCAGCCTTAGGACTTGTTCACACTTTGTCCTTTGAGTGCTAATTCCGTGCCGCAAAGTGCCACCATTCGTGCTATCAGCGGTTTAAAATTTGTGACCACCTGTTTGGAAGCTGTGGGGGATGCCTGTTAAGGGGTTTAGCGTCATTCAGCGGGGCTTAAATTACCAATGTGTCAGTGTCATTGAAACTGGAAATCCGCGCAGAAGCCTTTGCAAAATATGCTGTGTAAATGGGGCCTAACAAAAGTTAGCAAGTACGTATGCTATTTTGGTTTCCATTTACAGCACGTGTACAGATAAAACAGGGTAATCTGCTACGCTATTCCATTGAACAAAAAATATACTAGACGAAAAGGGTCTCTATACACTGAATAGGGGCTGCTGGGTCTGTTTATCCCATGCGCCAAGACCTTTCCCAGTGCATATGATGCATGCTGGCCCAGAGGGAAGAGGTAGGGATAGAGAGGATAGGAGTGGTGGCTGAGGCAATGAGGGTGGTCATAGTCCTCAGAATGGCTGATCATTCTGGCTGTGCTGGCAGTGAATGGAGGGGCACTACCCTTCTTCTCCCTGGGGAACACCCTGGATTTCAGGATCTTCCGCCTGTTGGTGGCTGGGGTCCCCTTGATGGTGGATGGTTGTCAGGGTGCAAGACAGGAGGACTGGTGCAGGGGGGCCAGCTGAAGGTAGAGGCAATGGCCAGGCTGGTTATAATGATGATGGAAGTTGTAGTACAACTACAAGAAATAGGCACAGTTCTGAGGTATATCACAGTGTAGGCTTTTCCCAAAGGCTTCATATAGTAAGTGACAATGATGATAGTAGTCCTCCCTGAGTCTCTCTCTAGATACACTATGCAATCTTCCCAAAATAACCAGTCATGCAGTCACTCTCAATATACTTTCTGCAGTTCCCAATTGCAGGGTGCAGTCCTTCAATGGACGGCCGAACCATCTTAGGAGTGTGGCGGTGCCAGAAGCAATTAGCCCTTACCACAAGCAGTAAAGTCCATTGCAATAAACGTGGGTTTACCTTACTGTCTCAGTCCAATCTCAGTCTTTTTATAATGGTTCTCAACCTTCTGTATAAATTCAAGGCTCTCTTTCGCTCATAGGAATAATTCTTAGTAGCATTGCTTTCTGGCAGCTTTCCACTAGCAGGAATGCTGTTTTCCTGGATAAGGCTTTTCTTTAAGTCCAGCTCGCACGTCAGTAATTTTCATCAGTAATTATGAGCCAAAAAAAGGGTTGAGCCTACAGAAATGAAGTATAAGGCCCCTTTCACACGGGCGAGTATTCCACGCGGATGCGATGCGTGAGTTGAACGCATTGCACCCGCACTGAATCCCGACCCATTCATTTGTATGGGGCTGTTCACATGAGCAGTGATTTTCACTCATTACTTATACATTGCGTGAAAATCCCAGCATGCTCTATTTTGTGCATTTTTCACGTAACGCAGGCCCAATAGAAATGAATGGGGTTGTGTGAAAATCGCAAGCATCCACAAGCAAGTGCGGATGCGGTGCAATTTTCACGCACGGTTGCTAGGAGACGATCGGGATGGAGACCCGATCATTATTATTTTCCCTTATAACATGGTTATAAGGGAAAATAATAGCATTCTGAATACAGAATGCATAGTACAATAGCGCTGGAGGGGTTAAAAAAAATAAAATAAAAATTTAACTCTTAATCTTAATCCACTTGCTCGCGTAGCCGGAATCTCTCCTGTCTCTTTCTTTGCTGATTGCAGTCAAAGGACCTGTGGTGACGTCACTCCGGTCATCACATGGTCCGTCACATGATCTTTTACCATGGTGATGGATCATGTGATGGACCATGTGATGACCGGAGTGACGTCACCACAGGTCCTGTTACTGCACACAGCTAAGATGAAGACAGAAGGAGATGCTGGCTTTGCGATCAAGTGGACTAAGGTGAGTTACATTTATTTTTATTTATTTTTAACCCTTCTGTATTCAGAATGCTATTATTTTCCCTTATAACCATGTTATAAGGGAAAATAATACAACCTACAGAACACCGATCCCAAGCCCGAACTTCTGTGAAGAAGTTTGGGTACCAAACATGCGTGTGCAAAACGCATTACAATGTTTTAAACTCGCGCGGAAAAATCGCGAGTGTTACCGCAACGCACCCGCACATTTTCCCGCAACGCCCGTGTGAAAGAGGCCTAATAGAATGATTTGCTCCTGTTCTGTTTTCTTTGACCCACAGCAGGTTTTGTCTCATAATGACTGATCGAAATCACTGACCAAACATTGACCAAATCACTGGTATGCACTAGGCCTTAGGCCTACTTGGGAGAGCACACCAAAGAAGGTCTTCACTCAATGGTCTGCTGACACTCTGCTCTATAAGCCATTGGGGGCAGGACCAGCCTATGTCCTGGCAACTAAAAGAACTGCCATTTTAACTACTACTTCCTACCTATATATCACCTTTTAGGAGCCTCACTGCAAAGATCATCATCACTTTAAACATTTTGAAGTGGTGAACATGACTATTAACCCTTTAACAGTAATGAACCTGAGTTTTAACCCTTCAACAGGGAATCACAGAATTAACCCTTTTAGGAGTGAGCCAATGGGTCACTGCACATACGGTAAATGTACACTGCCGATGAGAGACTTTAACAGTAAGACTGTCTTTGTTGTTCATGGCCAGCAATGAGAGCTAGCTTTCATTTTTCCAGAGTAATTTGAGAAATTACACATGGGGTCTGATTGTGTGCTATGGGCAACAGTCTTACTATTTGGGGTCTGAACAGTCTGAAATCCACCAATCCCAAGACCAGAGGTCCAATTCCCCAGTCTAAATGGAGCAGCAGATCGAGCATGGGAGTGCTGGAGATTTGAGAGCTTGGAACTTGGCTATCTCCAGCAGTTCCATAGAGAAAGAATGGAGACTCAGTGCACATGCTCGACCTGCGACCCATTCATCCATGGCGGAACAGGACTCCGGAGGTCCCAGGATAGGAAATTACTTTTAAACTTGGTACAACTCCTTTGAAGGGGTTTTCCTATCCTCAGATAAGCCAGTAATGTCAAATAGCTGCGGGTCCCACCTCTGGGACCCCCTCCTATCGGAAGAACAAGGCCCTTGAAATAAAGAAGGGCATGCCACACATTTGCAGCGAGCCCCGCAAGGGGCAGTGCAGAGGATGGGAGTGGTAGTGTCCCTGATGAATGTGTAACTGTGTACTCCCTCAGGTCGTTGCTCCCTAGAGATTGGGGCAGTGGAAATGTAGCATTGAAGAATAAGGCCAGAATTAAACATATAAAGGTCTAATTTATTGGGTGCAACGTAGAACTTCAAATACATTTAATAGAAGTGCAAACGTCTGGCCTCAGTAAAGAATGTTGAGGCAGGTTGAATTGCTGCAGGTTAGCACTAGTATTGTACTGACCTAGTAGTATTCTGAGTGATGGGTGTCTTAGCTGTAGTCCCTCACCTCACCACAGTGTCTTTAAATGCTGGATGTAGCTGTTCACTCTGCTGTCTGTCTTCACTTGAGCACTTGATATAGCTGATATCTCTGGAAAACCTTGTCCAGGAGCAGGAGCTCTGCAGTTTGCTTCCTTCCTCCTCTCTGTGGGACCAGCCCACTCCTACCCTGTTCTTTGCCAACCATTGCCATCTACTCCTTACTAGAACAAACATCCGAAAACTTAAAAATACATCGCAATACGTAATATAATATACAATACAAAATACAAAACTGTATTCAATGGTAATACCTCCTGCTATAAAACTTCTGAAAGTAGCTTAGTGCTCAGGGAATGAAGAGCAAGCTGCGCGACCACCACTTCATTCCCGGTATGGGACTGCCAATTTTTGAACCTCCCTTAGCGGTGAATGGAGGGTGGTCGCGCATGCGCAGCTGCACTCTCTTCTCTCCAGAGGCCCTGTTCTCCAGATAGCAGCAGGTTCCCAGAGGTGGGACCTGCAGCTATCTGACATTTGTGGAATATACTAGCGATATGCCATAAATGTTTCGATGGGAATACCCCTTTAAACACTTTTGCCTAATTGTACACCACCTTTTACACCACCTATCGTTTGGCTTACATTTAGCGCATTTTAAGCCATGCCCTCCTGGTTTATCAGGCATAAACAGTGTCTAATACACATGATACATTTCCCCGCATTTAGCCTAATAAATCTGCCCCGCTATCTTCTATTATTGTCCATAACAGTCTGTCGCTTTCGTGTGTTTTACTGACACTTTCTGATTTTGCATTGTATTTTTACATTTTACAGAAAAACAACAGGCAGATGACAGATGGCGCGCTCTATTTCTGTATGGTTTTTCGGTATTTTTATACCATCCGTCCAGATTTGAACATACAGGCAATGTCAGTGAACTAGCAAGCTGGATACCCCCCCCAGATGGCAGCTGCTGCGTATTCCTGGGCTCACTTCACTTATCACAATTTTTGTAATAGCTCTTAAAGGCTTGTAGTCCTATCACGTGGCGTCGCTGTTTAGTATGTTTACATGGCTTCCCGCACTGATGACAGTCTATTATCCCTAGCTCTCTGTGATTTCTAACCATGCAAATGCCACTTTTTTGTGCAAAAATTTTTGTAGAGGCCAATTTCTAGGAACCGTCGCCTCTTAATCATTCCTTTACAGAGCCTTAGGGAAATTTGAAGAAGCTGAGTGAGGGAAACCATGACACTTTGCCTCTATTTGCCGGAGGAGCTATTACGAAATATTACTTTTAATGACACTTTCGTTGCACCTGATGACATTCTTGATATCTCAACAACTAACATTTTTGACATACTAATGTAGAAATTAAAGGGATTTTTTTCCGGGAGTACAATATGAGGACCTATCCTAAGGATAGGTCATCAAGATCTGACCAGTGAGGATCTGACTTCCAGCACCCATGCCGATCAGCTGTTTTGAACGGCCACAGCCTAGGCCAGTGATGTCATGTTCATTGGTCGCATGGCTTATTTGCAGCTCAGCTCCATTCAAGTGAATGGGGCTAAGCTGCAATACCAAGCACAGCCACTATACAATGTACAGCGCTGTGCTTGGTCTACTGTGAAGAGGTGGATGGAGGGGTTAATAGTACATTGACAAAAGTTGTGCTTTTTTAAATTTTTGGAATAATGATATAGCCATTTTATTTGATATTTTTGTGCAGATTATTTTTCCCCCTCTATATTAAGGGACACTATAAGTCACCAGAACCACAACAGCTAAACGTAGTAGTTCTGGTGTCTATAGCATGTCTCTGCAAGCTTTTTACTGTAAACACTGCCTTTTCAGAAAAAAAAGGCAGTATTTACATTACTGCCAAGGAACACCTCTAGGGGCCACTCATCAGACGGCCACTCATCAGACGGCCACTCATCAGACGGCCACTAGAGGTGCTTCTCAGTCCAGTGTTGCACAACGTGCAACACTGGCATTCACGCTAAACACTCCTCATAGAAATGCATTGATTCAAAGTATCTCTATGAAGCTGCGCATGTGCAATAGCCTCCCAATGCTTCCCTATGGGAAAGCAGTGGGTTGGCTATGATATACTCACACACAGCACATTTTTTGTGTGTAAGTTGTGGTGGAGGGCGTGACTGCATGCTAGGGGGTGGGAAGGCGGGATCCAAGGGCAGTGGCGTCTCTAGCTTTCAAAATTTGGGGGGGCACACTGGGGGCCAGGACAAAAGTAGGGGGGGGCAGCTATAACAACGATACATTTACACAAGTACGCTTCGAAATGCTGCGATACCTAAAACTGCAACAGGGAAGAAAAGTCCAGCTGTCTGTGGATGACACTTTTATAGAGAGGGGGATCTGTGGATGACACTGCTATGGGGGGGATCTGTGGATGCCACATACCGGGTATAGCATCTTATGCTATATGTGTCATCCACAGATCCACCCCATGACCGTGTCATCCCCATTTCCCCCTCCATAACAGTGTCATCCACAGATCCACCCCATAACAGTGTCATCCACAGATCCACCCCATAACAGTGTCATCCACAGATCCCCCTCCCCGCCTCTCACAGGAGTGTACATTTGACATTTCTAAACCGTAATCCATATCCTGCAGTAACTTTAACTTTAAATCAGGATTCAGCAGCCGCTCATCTCTACTAGTACCTTAACCTTACACCACTCGGCTAGCTTCGGTAACAGGGCAAGGCTACAGCCTACAGGTACTGCCTGTTAGTTGTTATCGAGCGAGCGCTCATTTCTGCAGGTCAGAGGATACGGATTACAGTTTAGAAGAAATGTACACTCCTGTGAGCGGTCCAGACCAGTGGCGGATCCAGAGCCTGGTCTCGGGAGGGGCACTTCCAGATTATTTTCTGTCCGCCGCCACAGAACAAGGGTGCTTATAGAACAGACTCCACAGTGTAGCGGTATACTGTATACTGTGTGGCACAGTGTAGCGGTATATTGTATATCGTGGGGCACAGTGTAGAGGTATACTGTATATTGTGTGGCACAGTGTAGAGGTATACTGTATATTGTGTGGCACAGTGTAGAGGTATACTGTATATTGTCTGGCACAGTGTAGAGGTATACTGTACATTGTGCGGCACAGTGTAGAGGTATACTGTATATTGTGTGGCAAGGTGTAGAGGTATACTGTATATTGTGTGGCACAGTGTAGCGGTATACTGTATATTGTGTGGCACAGTGTAGAGGTATACTGTATATCGTGGGGCACAGTGTAGAGGTATACTGTATATCGTGGGGCACAGTGTAGAGGTATACGGTATACTGTGTGGCACAGTGTAGAGGTATACTGTGTGGCACAGTGTAGAGGTATACTGTGTGGCACAGTGTAGAGGTATACTGTGTGGCACAGTGTAGAGGTATACTGTGTGGCACAGTGTAGAGGTATACTGTGTGGCACAGTGTAGAGGTATACTGTGTGGCACAGTGTAGAGGTATACTGTGTGGCACAGTGTAGAGGTATACTGTATATTGTGTGGCACAGTGTAGAGGTGTATATTGTGGGGCACAGTGTAGAGGCATACTGTATATTGTGTGGCACAGTGTAGAGGTATACTGTATATTGTGTGGCACAGTGTAGAGGTATACTGTATATTGTGTGGCACAGTGTAGGCTATATGTGTATAACATAAACATATTTCACATGAACACTTACAGTTACTAAGGATTTGGAGAAGGGGCAGAGGGATAGCAGAGCAGGGAGAGGCTGGTGCTGCTACTAGGGGGTCATACCATGGGGGAGTAATAAAGCCCACCATTATGCCCCCCAGTAGAAATAATTCTCCTTATAATGTGACAATGCAAAAAATACCCCCTTATGCCCCCAGTTGAGCTAATGTCCCCCATAATGTGCCAGTATAAAATACCCCTATATAGTGCCCCCAGTAAATGCCCCCATAGTGCTCCTCTCCCCCTTCCTCCTAGTGCCCCCATAATGTACCAGTATAAAATGCCCCAGTAGATGCCCTCAGTGTCCCCCATAATTTTGCAAGTATAAATTACCCCTTCTTAGTGCCCCCGTAGATGACTCCATAGTACTCCTCTCCCCCCTTCCCCATAGTACCCACCATAATGTGTCCCAGTATAAAATGCTACTGTACAGAGCCCCCATATAAAACTCCCCTTCTTTGTGTTGCCTCAGTAGATGCCCCTATAGTGCCCACCAATAATGTGCCAGTAATAAGCCCCCCATTACGTGCCAGTAATAAGCCCCCCATTACGTGCCAGTAATAAGCCCCCCATTACGTGCCAGTAATAAGCCCCCCATCATGTGCCAGTAATAAGCCCCCCCATCATGTGCCAGTAATAAGCCCCCCATTACGTGTCAGTAATAAGCCCCCCATTACGTGCCAGTAATCATGTGCCATTATTAAGTCGCCCCCCATTACGTGTCAGTAATAAGCCCCCCATTACGTGCCAGTAATCATGTGCCATTATTAAGTCGCCCCCATTACGTCAGTAATAAGCCCCCCATTACGTGCCAGTAATCATGTGCCATTATTAAGTCCCCCCCATCATGTGCCATTATTAAGTCCCCCCCCATCATGTGCCATTATTAAGTCCCCCCCCATCATGTGCCATTATTAAGCCCCCCCCCATCATGTGCCATTATTAAGTCCCCCCCCATCATGTGCCATTATTAAGTCCCCCCCCATCATGTGCCATTATTAAGTCCCCCCCCATCATGTGCCATTATTAAGTCCCCCCCATCATGTGCCATTATTAAGTCCCCCCCCATCATGTGCCATTATTAAGTCCCCCCCCATCATGTGCCATTATTAAGTCCCCCCCGGTCATGTGCCATTATTAAGTCCCCCCCCCGTCATGTGCCATTATTAAGTCCCCCCCGATCATGTGCCATTATTAAGTCCCCCCTCCGATCATGTGCCATTATTAAGTCCCCCCCGTCATGTGCCATTATTAAGTCCCCCCCCGTCATGTGCCATTATTAAGTCCCCCCCGATCATGTGCCATTATTAAGTCCCCCCCATCATGTGGCATTATTAAGTCCCCCCATCATGTGCATTATTAAGTCCCCCCCATCATGTGGCATTATTAAGTCCCCCCCCATCATGTGCATTATTAAGTCCCCCCCATCATGTGGCATTATTAAGTCCCCCCCCATCATGTGGCATTATTAAGTCCCCCCCCATCATGTGCATTATTAAGTCAATTAATTAGTCCCCCCCATCATGTGGCATTATTAAGTCCCCCCCATCATGTGGCATTATTAAGCCCCCCCCCATCATGTGGCATTATTAAGTCCCCCCCCATCATGTGGCATTATTAAGTCCCCCACCCCTTCAGTATCACTATTGTAAGAAAAAAAAAAAAAAAAGAACACTTATACTTACCTCAGTGGCACCGATGCGATGCAGGCCTCTTCTGGTCTGTGTCCCACGCTGTATGGCTCAGGCAGCGCGATGACGTCATCGCGCCGCCTGCGCCGGCCTCTGATAGGCTGCCGGCCTAGTGCCGGCAGCCTATCAGAGCAAGGGGAAGGGACACGCCTCTCCCTCCCCTGCACCGCCGCCGGCACAGGCAGTAGTAAGGAGATGAGCGCAATGGAAGCGCTCATCTCCCTGTGCCCGGCGGCGGCGGCTCACTTTGGGGGGGGGGGGGGCGCATTTTAGTTGGGGGGGCACATGGGGGGGGCGAGCATGATGTAGGGGGGGCCGTGGCGCCACTGTCCAATGGGGCCCAAGTAAATTCTTGCCCAGGGTCCAATCAATATTAAAGACGGCCCTGGTTACTGCAGATTCATGTGTCCATGTTCTGCTCATATTATCTGTCCGTATTTCTTGCATGTGTCATGGCCCGACCGGGTCAGTTAAATCCATGGTCGGGCCCTGACATGCACAAGAAACGCATACAGATAACATGGCTGGACCACGGACGTGTGAATCTGGCCTAAGGTATCAGTGCACACTGCTGAATTAGGCCTTATGCACACGACCGTTCCTTTTTTTGCGGTCCGCAAATTGCGGATCATCAAAACATAGAAGCCGCCCGCGTGCCTTCCGCAATTTGCGGACGGAACAGGCGGCCCATTGTAGAAATGCCTATTCTCGTCCACAAAACGGACATGTAATATTTTTTTTGCGGGGCTGCGTAACGGAGCAACGGATACGGACAGCACACAGAGTGCTGTCCGCATCTTTTGCGGCCCCATTGGAGTGAATTGGTCCGCACCCGAGCCGCAAAAACTGCGGCTCGGATGCGGACCAGAACAACGGTCGTGTGCATGAGGCCTAACAGCTTTGTTTAAGGCCTCATGCACACGACCGTTGTGTGCATCTGTGGTCGTTGTGCCGTTTTCCGTTTTTTTTCGCGGACCCATTGACTTTCGATGGGTCCGTGGAAAAATCGGAAAATGCACCGTTTGGCAGCCGCATCCGTGATCCGTTTTTCCTGGCCGTGAAAAAAATAAGACCTGTCCTATTTTTTTCACTGCCAACGGTTCACGGACCCATTCAAGTCAATGGGTCCGTGAAAAAACACGGATGCACACAAGATTGTCATCCGCGTCCGTGATCTGTTTTTTCATATCATTTCAATGGCAAACTTGACTTAAACGTCAAACTTGACTTAAACGGTTGTGTGCATGAGGCCTTATACGGAGCCGTGATAGAGCACCCATAGAAGTATATGCCCTTTACGGTACTTCCAATTTAATATGGAGGTTTTTTCTGTTGCATTACTTATGGAGAATACAGAGAATCCCTCTGTCGGCTTCGTTTAAATTACTGCACAGGCGCCATCTGTATGCACAGTTCTCCTGAACTAGAAGTGAAGAGCGACTTGGCGTTAAAACCTGGGAGTGGCATGCCAGAGAAGAGGGCATCGGGGGACAGACTGCGCATGATACCGAGTAAGTATTAGTACAGTCACTTCTGGTTCAGGAGAACTGCGCATACAGCTAGCGCATGCGCAGTAGGTTAAAAAAAGATGAAGCCGCCAGAGGGATTCCATCTTGTGGCGCTTGAACGAGATTACAGTGGAGGGTCTGCTTGATGTTGGAGGCGCTGGGAGGGGACTTCAGGATGAAGGGAGATGTGGGGATCATTCAGAATGGATGTGGTGGGGCTGCACTAACCATTAGGACAGCCCCTTGGGCTATTTTCACAGGTAATTAGAGTGAATATAAAGATAGTTTTTTAAGGCAGAACCACAGCATTCATGTCAGACACAGGTATATTTCTAAAATACTCAAGGAGACCTCAGTGAAGCTGTCGGCAGAATCCCTTTAAATCATGGCGAAATCTGTCCTTTTCGTTTTAAGAACAGGAGTCATATCGCTGCAAAACCAGGCCGATCGGACCCTTTGGTAGTCTGAGAAAGCTGGATGTCAGCGCTGACAGCAGCTGTGACGGTGGCCATATTAGTTATTATGTGCGAAACACCGAGAGGAAAAGAAGCAGAACAAATGCACTGCAATGTAGACGTAATATCGACTGGAGGAGAGGACAACACAAGGACAGATATTTACAGGTGATATTATCCAGCGCAGGTCCTTAGACTTATTAGTATGCGCCCTGAGCTTTACAAGGGGATATCAATAAATGAAATGACTATTACATCAATTTTTTCTAGTCTGCATTTCAATTTCGCAATTCCTACAAGGATTGACGCAGTATATGGAGTGGAGAATGTATAGTGTATATAGAGGGGAAGATTGACTAATCTAAATGTGGATAAGGGTCCATTCACACGACCGTATTATTTGTTTCCGTGTCCGATTCCGCATCCGTTCCGTATTTTGCAGAATAAAATCGGCCCCATTCATTCCTATGGGTGAATTAAATTAGCAGACAACATTCAGTATGTTGTCCGCCACCGTGTTTCCGATTTTATCCACCGCAAAAATATGAAGCATGTCCTATTATTGTCCGTAGAAATCGCTCCGCTCCCCCATAGAAGTTAATGGATCCGCAAATATCGGATAACATACGGAATGGTTTCCGTATGTCATCCGATTTTTGCGGATCCGTTTCCGTTTTTTTATTTCAATATTTTAATGAAGGCTCTGCCCTCAGGGTTTTTTTTTATACTTTTTTTATACTCATCCGTTTTTTGCGGACCGTTTTTTGTGGATGACATACGTAAGCCACTCTTCCGTTTTTTGCCGACATGCGGATCCGTTATTTGCGGATCCGCAAAACGGAACGGATTACATACGGTCGTGTGAATGTAGCCTAACTGTGTTCTTTACCAAATAACGGCTGTACATGATTTGCACCACATTTATTATGTGTTTTATTATCATTTTTGCGCCTCACTTGACCGCCTTAAAGGGGTATTCCCATCTCAGACCATGGGGGCATATCGCTAGCGTATGCAGGAGATGGATTGCATGCTCCAAAACTTTCCTCTCTAAACTGAACCTAACTCGCTCAGCCATTCCCTTAGCAAGAAGTTGGACCAGCCGACTCCTACCAATAGAGGAGGAATGGGATGATTTCTGTTGCCAAACACTGCCAAGTGTACCCCATCTGCTGGAGAACAAGGTGTATAGCATGACGGTGCACGGAGAAAGGCCGCCGGACTAAAATTACTGCATGTCAGGCTTTTTAGTCCGGCGGCTTTCTCCGTGTACCGCCGTGCTGCGCCGGAGCTCCGCCCCTGTCCCCATTATAGTCAATGGGGACGGAGCGGCGGTCCGCGGGCACAGCGAAATAGCCGCAGGACGGATCCGACATGGTGAACAGCCTGTCGGAGCCGTCCTGCCGCAAGTGTGAAACTAGCCTAACACTGCATTCACATTACAAACCATTGCAGTTACAATAGTTGTACCCCCAGGTCTGGGGTACTTCACAAATAATGTTGATTAAAAATGTCTTACAGCTTCTATGCAGAGCTGTGTGTCTCCATGGTAACAGATTACAAACAAAGTCTTTGTTATCTGATCTTGCAATAAGAGTATGTTAAGAATAAGTAAGGGACAGAAGCGCACACTTTTTCAGCGTTTCAAAACTTGTGAAAACATAATGGGGGAGATTTATCAAAACTGGTACAAAGGAAAACTGGCATAGTTGCCCATAGCAACCAATCAGATTCCACCTTTCATTTTTCCACACTCCTTTGGAAAATGAGAGGTGGAATCTGATTGGTTGCTATGCTATGAATGGTTTGCACAAGTTTTGAGAAGTCTTTAGTCTATAAAAAATAAAATGCCACTGACCTCCAAAATGCTTCACATACAGGGAAAATCAAAATGCTGTGTATACACACAAGTTTAAAAAATCATGTGAAAAAAACCCCCAAAAACATGTCAAAATGATGTGAACCTAGCCATAAAAGGTTCCCGTAAAGTGATGAAAAATATGTAAGTGATGTGGGATGGGGAAATCCTTTTAGGGTTCTTTCATACAGTGTTGTTTTCCACCATTTTAAAATGCATAAAAAAAAAAAGATTTTAAAAATGTAACGTGTTTTTATGGTATTTTTACTAATATTTTTGGGGGTTGTTTTTCATTTTATGTGATGTTCTATGGTTATTTTTGCTGGCACATTTCAATTCTTATAGAAAAGCCTACATGTAAAAAATCCTGAAGAAAATCTCATACCCAGATCATGCTGCATTTTGAAAAAAATCTAACCCCCCCCCCAAAAAAAAACAAAAAACACAGGCCTAAACACTTGTGGGGGTCATTTATTAAGATTACAGTTTTAGACGCCGGTCTTAATACCCTTGCGCTTGATGCGCCTTAGTTATGTAGAGACGCCGTCCTCTACATAACTTAGGCGCATCCATCGCCAGCCTACAAAGGGAGCTAGAGTCTATTTAAATCATTTTCTATGCCTAAAACACGTATAGAAAATGATAAATGAGGACCGGCCGGCCCACCCCCTGCCCCACCCAAGCCATTGCCGCTTTTTTAGAACTGGCTTACGTAGCTGGATGGGGAAGAAGTCGCAGATTCAGCCGAAAATCCCCTTTGTGACCGAATCTGCGACAGATACAGTACGTAAAAAATTGTATTCATTTGCTTGTAATGCATTATCTATTTCACTACAGCTGGCTGCAGAATTTGTGAGCTAAAATAATACACACAAAAACACCTTAAAACTCGTCACAATACATTACATTTTTAATTTTTTTTTGCAAAAAGCTGTTGAAACCAATGTTTTTATGTTAAAGATATTTTTAAAGAAGTTTTTCTGTTTAGTGATGCTATTTATATATTTTTTAAATCCTGAAATCCTGCAATTTTCACTGACCTCTGAGCCTCATAATAGTCTGACACTTCTGTTCCGTGGAGATTCCTTCTCAGCAATCATCACATTATCATCACAGGCAGGATGACAAGGAAAACTAACACCTTTGTTTAGCTAACACAAGATCCACCATTCACTATAGGTAATGTACGCAGGTCACATCCTTCCCCTCCCAGCACAGTGACCTCTGCAAGGGTCACAA
The DNA here is from genome assembly GCF_014858855.1 of Bufo gargarizans. Taxonomy (NCBI): domain Eukaryota; kingdom Metazoa; phylum Chordata; class Amphibia; order Anura; family Bufonidae; genus Bufo; species Bufo gargarizans. The sequence goes on along the minus strand of NC_058085.1, from coordinate 62,793,730 downwards.
AGCATGCCCACAACACCCCACCACAGAAGTCAATGAAAATCTCTAGTCTACAGGTTCCTATAGTCCATATGCTATAAAGCATATTTCTGAACCTAGAAAGATGGCCGCCTCCGTAATCTTGTACACAAAATATAAGAAAGAAATAGTACATTATAACATAATAACATTAAAAAAAATGAATATGTGTCACTTTTGCAGTGACCCATGGGGGTGTGTGGAAGAGAAAGGGATAGAGTGGTAGTTATGGCTCCAAGGGTGGTCATAGTACTCATAGTTCACAGTGGGGGGTGCACCCTTTCTTCCCTAGGACACTCCCTGGAGTTGGGACTTCTGCCTGATGGTAGTTGGGTTGCCCTTGGTGGTATGTGTTTGGCAGGGTGCAAGGCATGGTGGAGCCAATAACCAGGCCTATTGCTTGCAATAAATAAAGTCTATTCACTGAAGCTGATGATTGGGATTGTAGTAAAAGTAGCAGCAAGGCACAGTAACAAAGTATATCACAGCACAATATTTAGTAGTACTCCCTACTCCTTCTCTGGTTCTTTAAAGTCTCTCAGTAGAGCCACAGGCATGCAAAGAGTCCTTCTACGGTTCCTGGCCTTATGGGTGCAGAAACTTTAGATATGGGTGACCAATCCATCTCAAAGTGTGGAGGATGCTTTAGCAATATTCCCTTCCACTGCAGTAAGGTCTTTCTGCCATAAACGTTCACAATACCCTGCTGTCTGACTCCTATGCATAGTCTTGTGAGTTCTAGACCTGCAAATCTCCTTCTCCCTCTGGTACTCTGGTAGGAAAGTTGCTTTCTTTGCTGTTGAAGCCCCAGAGACGGAGATTATCTGAACTAGGTCCTAGCTCTGAGGAGCTTGCACATGTAAGTCTTTACTGTTCTTCAGGTAGACTAAGACGACTCACTAATCAAGGGGAAGATCCAGGTCCATCACCCCGGAAACCTGACATGGTGAACTAAGGTTAAGATTAAGTACACAAACATAAAAAAAATCACAATATTCAAGTGCAGAATTTGATATTACAGTAATTAACCCTTTTCAGTAAGCCTTCTGGGGTACTGCACTTTTAATTAGTTAATAAAATATAGGTGATATATTCCCTTTAAGAAATATGAGATGGATCTGAAGCTACTACTACTAGTTGATACTCTTACATCACGGTTAGGCCTCATGCACACGACCGTTGTGTGCATCCGTGGCCGTTGTGCCGTTTTCGTTTTTTTTTCGCGGACCCATTGACTTTTAATGGGTCAGTGGAAAAATCGGAAAATGCACCGTTTTGCAGCCGAGACCGTGATCCGTGTTTCCTGTCCGTCAAAAAAATATGACCTGTCCTATTTTTTTGACGGACAACGGTTCACGGACCCATTCAAGTCAATGGGTCCGTTAAAGAACACGGATGCACACAAGATTGGCATCCGTGTCCGTGATCCGCGGCCGTAGGTTGCTTTCATACAGACGGATCCGAAGATCAGTCTGCATAAAAGCTTTTTCAGAGGTGAGTTTTCACTTCGTTAAAACTCAGATCCGACAGTATATTATAACACAGAGGTGTTCCCATGGTGATGGGGACGCTTCAGGTTAGAATATACTGAAAAACTGTGTACATGACTGCCCCCTGTAGTTAACTCATTGGTGTCCAGTGGGCCCCCCCTCCCTCCGCTGTAGATAACTCGTTGGTGGCCAGTGGGCCCTCTCCCCTCCCTCCCCCTCCTAATTAAAATCGCCCCCCCCTATCATTGGTGGCAGTGGTGAGTACCGATCGGAGTCCCAGTGTAATCGCTGGGGCTCCGATCGGTAACCATGGCAACCGGGACGCTACTGCAGTATCGGTTGCCATGGTAGCTTAGCAATTTGTAGAAGCTTCATACTTACCTGAAGAGCTGCGATGTCTGTGACCGGCCGGGAGCTCCTCCTACTGGTAAGTGACAGATCATTAGGCAATGCGCCGCACAGACCTGTCACTTACCAGTAGGAGGAGCTCCCGGCCGGTCACAGACATCGCAGCTCTAAGGTAAGTATGAAGCTTCTACAAATTGCTAAGCAACCATGGCAACCGGGACTGCAGTAGCGTCCCGGTTGCCATGGTTACCGATCGGAGCCCCAGCGATTACACTGGGACTCCGATCGGTACTCTCCACTGCCACCAATGATAGGGGGGGAGATTTTAATTAGGAGGGGGAGGGAGGGGAGAGGGCCCACTGGCCACCAACGAGTTAACTACAGGGGAGGGAGGGGGGGCCCACTGGACACCAATGAGTTAACTACAGGGAAGGGAGGGGGGGCCCACTGGACACCAATGAGTTAACTACAGGGGAGGGAGGGGGGCCCACTGGACACCAATGAGTTAACTACAGGGGAGGGAGGGGGGGCCCACTGGACACCAATGAGTTAACTACAGGGGAGAAAGGGGGGGGGGGCGGCCGCACTGGCCACCAATGAGTTAACTACAGGGGAGGGAGGGGGGGCGGCCGCACTGGCCACCAATGAGTTAACTACAGGGGAGGGAGGGGGGCCCACTGGCCACCAATGAGTTAAAAACAGGGGGGGGGGTCTGCCCCCTGCTGCCTGGCAGCACCTGCCAGGCAGCAGGGGGCAGTCATGTACACAGTTTTTCTGTATATTCTAACCTGAAGCATCCCCATCACCATGGGAACGCCTCTGTGTTAAAATATACTGTCGGATCTGAGTTTCAAGATGTAGCTCATATCCGACAGTATATTCTAACATAGAGGCGTTCCCATGGTGATGGGGACGCTTCAAGTTAAAATATACCATCGGATTGGAGAAAACTCCAATCCGATGGTATAAAAGAACTCCAGGCTTTACATTGAAAGTCAATGGGGACGGATCCGTTTGAAATGGCACCATATTGTGTCAACGTCAAACGGATCCGTCCCCATTGACTTGCATTGTAATTCAGGACAGATCCGTTTGGCTCCGCACGGCCAGGCGGACACCTAAACGACTTTTTTTTCATGTCCGTGGATCCTCCAAAAATCAAGGAAGACCCACGGATAAAAAAAAAGGTCACGATCACGGACCTACGGACCCCGTTTTTGCGGACAGTGAAAAAATACTGTCGTGTGCATGAGGCTTAAGGCTTTGTTCTTCCAAGACTAACTCATTGCCCTTAAGTATTTTCACCTAAAACAGCTGCGTTTGGTTGACTCATTATATTCACACTGCTGCTTGTAGCACATCATTTACAAGTACACATTTATCTTGATCGCAACTGGAAAACTGAAATCTCCATAATTTTTTCATATTTTTGTGCATAATAAGTGTGTATTGTGACCTTCTGGACACGTAACTGATATCATCACGGTCATTTATTTGCCAGTTGCTATACTTACACATTGAATATTATCTGTCTGTGAGCCACATTGAAGGGCATCACCCTGG